>NC_035438.2:144306826-144637346 GCF_002127325.2 Helianthus annuus
ACCATAAAAAGTTTAGCGGAGCGATCATATCGTATAATATATATCAAAGGCAGTAATAGAATCCAACCAGTATGAAAAATGCAAAGGTGAGTTTCAGTCAATTTATGCGAAAAACGGGTCAATTTGGGTTAATAAATTATTGATAAAACAGGTCAAACGGACCAGCTTAAAAAAGTCTAGCTAAATAGATCGAAGGTTTCATAATCATAGTCAATGGATTAATATTTAGTATTTATATAATTGAAGAAAAAAAGACGAAAAAGTGTTGCAGGTCAACCAATCCCACTGCATCTAAACTTAAGGCCAATTTTAACATACATGGATGTTTGTTATCAGTTATCTCCTAAAATTTTATATCATTTAGTTTTAGGCGTTAACATTCTCTTTTTAACACAACGGTAATCCCTAAACTTGAAAGAAAGTTTAGACTCGATTTATATCTGAAATGTCATATGCTCACATGACCCTCTATGACTCCATTCAGGTTATGTTTTATCTTTGATGGTGAAACCAAGGTTTAAAAAAACGGAAACGAGTTTCGAGGCGTTTTCCCTTCGCCTCACGAGGCGTAAGCCCGAGGCGGAGTTAAAAAATAAATATAAATATTATATATCTTATAAAAATAGTAATACTAACTAAATTCATCATCAAATTCATCAAAATAATAAAAAACACACATAAAAAGAGACATAAATTGCTTGAAATTGACACAAAAACATCAAAAACAAATATCAGAAACCCCTGAGGCGCACCTGAGGCGCAGCCTTTTTAGCGCCTCAGCCCCTCTGAGGCGTACATAAAGTATAAACCCCCTGAGGCGCGCCTTTGAATCGTTTTTTGGCCATTTCGCTTTGAGGCGCGCGCCTCAAGGCGCACGCCTCAACCGTTTTTTAAAACCATGGGTGAAACATGTAACTTTTTTCAATCTTGCTAACAGGATAACCGTTTTTTTAAAACCATGGGTGAAACACGTAACTTTTTTCAATCTTGCTAACAGGAAAACATGTCAAACGGGTCAAAATATATACAACCATACCCAGTAAAATCCCACCTGAAGCAAAACTACTAGGTCAAAATCCACCCAAATATTATAAAATTATCATTGGAACATTACAAGTTCTGTCATCTATCTTTTTTCTTTCCTCACTTCCATATCAGAAAGATTCATTGTATACGCAAAACCTTTTAGATCTTATTAACATACTCATAGTTATTAAAGGCGTTAGGCGCACTCAAGGCGCATAGGCCTCGCCTGGGGCCTAGGCGCAAAAAAAAGCGCGGGCCTGAGAAAAAAAAAGCGTACAACAAAAAAAAATTGAAAATATTTTTATATAATAGAAAATTAATACTATTCTTCAAATAAAATAAACTAAAGCTATTACATAACAGTTAATATCGTCTATCTAGTACAAAAAGTTATAAAATGCTAGTTTATTAGTGTAGAAAAGTAGTTTCGTTTGATAAAAGTAGAAATCTAGCTAGAATCTTGCCAGAATTTAGAGAATTTGGCCGAAAACTCTCAAGAATCTAGGAATCTCGCCGGAATCTGCGCATGAACCATCACCCGGAGAATCAAAGCACAACTGCCTCGCCTCCCTAGGAAATTGGGCCTAGGCGCAAGAGGCGATGGCTCTTAATAACTATGAACATACTCTATCACATAGTTATTAAAGGCGTTAGACGCACTCAAGGCGCATAGGCCTCGTCTGGGGCATAGACGCAAAGCGCAAAAAAAGCAAGGACCTGAGAAAAATAAAGCGCATGATGAAAAAAATAAAAAAATATATTATGTATTAGAAAAAGAATACTATTCTTTAAACAAAATACACAAAGTCTATTATATAACACTTTATATCATCTATTTAGTATCTAAAGTTCTAAATTATTAGTGTCGAAAAGTAGTTTTCCTTAGATAAAAGTACAGATTTGATTCTAGCCAAATATCGTTCCCTGCGACTGTTCCTTGAATTGAATGAAGAGGTTCCGCTATTCTGGCTTGACATTCTAAGAAAACAAACCGAAAAGTTCAATTTGATTCTAGCCAAATATCTCACCGCGATAACCGGTATCTATTTATGCAATTTTATAAGATATATATATTTATGCATGATATTATAAATTACCGATATCCCACCGATATCTCACCGCGATAACCGATATCTCAAATATCGGTCCTTGACCAATAACCGATATTTTTCCGCATTAACTGCATAGGCTAGAATCTTGCCGGAATTTAGAGAATTTGGCCGGAAACTCTCCGGAATCTAGGAATCTCATCGGAATGTGCACCTGAACCATCACTCGGAGAATTAAAGCACAATTTCCTCGACTTAAGGCGCAACTGCCTCGCCTCGCCTGAAAAATGGGCCTAGGCGCAAGAGGCGATGGCTTTTAACAACTATGCTTCATCATCCCGAAACATGCTGAATGTTTATTTGATATATAATTTAACGACAGTAGGGCTGCAAGCAAGCAAGCAAACCGAAATTCAAGCTTGTCGAGATGGTCTTAAACTAAGCAAGAAATCGATTCGAATTACTTGCATTCATTTCATCAATTCAGAATTCTTAAATTCTACAAATTTGACTTCATAAACCAAAATGCATCTCTAATTATAGATCTGAGGCCTAAAAATTGAAACTAAACCTGCACATATCATACAGCAAGGTTATAACTTGATAGGGTTAAACCCTAAAAGAGAAGAACTAGGAGAATATTTGGAGAAGATAGGAGAATTTCAAACTTCAAATCTGATTTCATTCCTTCATATTGCGTACATAAATAAATAAGTAAATAACCCAAACAATTACATTAGACTCCCTAAACTACTAATAATTAGTAAAATACCCCTAAACTATTATTCTTCACGTAACATAACTAAACATTAAAAACAAAAGAATAGAACCAACCAATAACAAAACCCTAATATTTTGTTCTTTTTCTAATAAGCTAAATTGACAATCAAAAGCAGCAGTTCATCCACAATACAGATTCAAATGAAATCACAAACCATTTCCAATGATTATACGATCAACAGAAGCAAATATTGATGACAGTAACTGAAAAATTAAAAAAAAAAATGATATGAAAAGGCATTAACTTTAATAGATTAATCATAATTACCTGAAAATTTGCAGAGCTTTCCTCTACTTGTTCTACAGTCGGTTCTTAGTTTCTGTCCCTCTGAGTATCCATTTTGGTTGGAAATCAAATCAAGCCGTACTTCGGGTCGGGTCTAAATGATAAAGTAAAAAATGGTTTAAACGGGATGTGTTCGGGTTGATCAAATTGTGCTTGCGAGTTAGGGTTGAGATCTTGGACACGAAAAATAATATGGGTTTGGTTTGGTTTGGTTGAACATTTCAGTTTGCCAACCCGTAATTCATCAACCCGCCACAATTGACACCTCTAGTAGTATGTGGTAAACCTGTAATAGTATATTCTGATGGGTCGTTCAGATTACAGAATCCGTTAAAATTAGGATAGAATTTGAATTATTTATCTGAAAATTCATTATTCGGTTACACGATGGAATTGTAAATTGAATATAGAGTTAACTGTCATTTTTATCTCTGTGGTTTGTTCACTTTTGTCATTTCAGTTCCATTTTAAAAAATGCGTCATTTTCCTTCCCAACGTTCTAGAAACGTGCCATTTCAGTCCAAAAAGTTAACCCCAGTTAAAAATCTTAGTTTAATGAATGGCAAAAACATTTGCAGTTAGCCGGGTTCAAACCTGTGATGATTCCGTTGAAAAGAAACGAATTGACTAGCGTGCCAAAGCTCATTTTATTACAAACTTCCATTCATTTATCTTTTAACATATGTTAAACGACCATATAAACCATCCAACCACCAACATTAAACTAACCAACAGACGTGAAGCAGGGTAGAGGTTATTGTTGCCGGAAAACGTGAAGCGGCAGTGGCGTTCGAAAAGGGGAGGTTTTGTGTTCAAGTCCAACAGACGATAGAAATTAAAAGAAATTTATTGTTAAAAAAACGAAGTATGGTGTTTTCACCCTTAGAATTTAAACAAATTGCCCATTAGAAATGATGATCAAGCTCTATAGTAATAATTGCATTGCATGGTTCTACAGGGTGTGATGCTTAGAAATATTACAATCTTCTTGATAATGTGGGTGAATATTCTAAACATGATAGATTAGTTATAGATTTAAAATGGTACTTGAAATTCCTTTCCAATTATTAGTGGTCTTTTAAATCATGTGGAGTGTGGGAATAAGTTGGTTTGGGCTTACATTAAGGCTAGTAAGATTTGGGGAGTTTGGGTTAGAATCATAAATCGCCTTTACTTTTTGAGTGTTGTAAGTAGTTATTGTTAGGGGTGTAAAACGAGCTGAGCTTATCGTGAGCTACTCGAGATCGGATTGATAGAAAGCTTGAAACGAGTCGAGTCTTATCAAGCCTGAGCCAAGCCTCAAACAAACCACATTTAGGCTTGAGCCTTAACAAGACTTGTGTATTTTTAAGTTTTGTAAGACCCAGTTTATATTACCAGATTTAACAACATAAAACCTTGCATTTAACGCCAAAATGACGACTTGACAAAAACTTTCATCATTTTAACCCAAAACTAAACACAACATACATGTATAGTTCTTACGAAATCATAATCAAGATATTAACTACAATAGTTTACATAGTTTTTAGAACAAAAGATCATATGCGGAAGCGTTTGCTAGAGTGTTCGGTTCGGATAGTTATGCTTGATCATCATCCTTCACTTGAGTACCTGAAAACTAACATTTTAAACAAGCATTAGTGTTATCGTTCTTGGACATTTACGTATTCGAATCAGGTCCGAACACTTGATCAAGATAATGAACAAAACAATTTTATTCAAATAGGGCTCCACCGTAACTTACGGTGATACCGTAAGTTACGGTGGCTTCTGGACATTTGGGAGCCTACCGTAATTCAGTAGGATTCCACCGTAACAGATTTGCAGGCCACCGTAAATTACGGTACTACCGTAATTTACGGTAAGCCCTGCACAAAACTTCCTTGTTTCAAATGCAGTTTTTGCTGATTCTTTTATGCTCCGAAACAGCTTAACTTCGCGTAATTTGTTAAGCGGCTGGGCTAATTCTCCATACTTGTATTTTGCTTATAATATTACTCAACTATTTCTTAAGCGGGCATATCTACGGAATTAGCTTACACTCTTAATTACAAGACTTTTAGTTAGTTGTTCGTACTATGATCGTGCATCGAATCCAAACTTTAACTCCTATAATAAGAACAAGGCTTTTAATTTTGATATTGGTGTTCGCTACACGGCTTACACCTCATGTAATATATGCATTATATAATAGAGTCATGCTTCGTGTTTATTACCATAACTTGTTTGACCCGTTTGGGTGTTAAACTTACACTCCATTACGGGTATGTAAGGTTTCATGCTTTTTCACTTGTTTCGACCCATTTACTTGTTTAAGAAGCACAATCACTTTCGTGACTCAATGTTCTATCCTATTTGCCATGCTTTTCACCATAACATAAGAGCGGTAATTAACCTTAATGTAACGAAGCAATAGATTCGTACCTTTAGAGCGCGTCTTTTCCTCGTGAATTCCCTCCGGCTTGTCCGCTAGATGAACCGGACTCTTTGCCTAGAAAATTCAGTTTTTACAACATGTTTAGAACTCTTTTTATGACCACAATCACATCATTATGGACCATTATCAAATCTGCGTTTTTATCCAAATTTCACATTTAGATCCTCACTTAGGCATTTCTACAAACACCTAGTGGGTCAGATTTTTCTACATTCATTACTAGGTTCATGACTAGAATTTAACATCTTATTTCACTTTAATTAATCAAATTGTACACATACAAATATTCAAATAGCTGAATTTTCCTCATACAATTCAGCTTTTCACTAGATAAATTTCATAATCCTAGTGTTTGTCTTATATTTACAACATCATAAATCACCTACAATGGTGACTATAATTTCTTCAAGTATCATGCAATGATTTTTCACAATTAATCATCTAGGTTTAACCCTAAACAACATATCACTTCCAGATTCTTTCATGCATAACATATTCAAGTTTAATTTCAGTTATTCACCATTAACCTAGAATTTAAGGTGAATCAAAATATCAGGATTTTACATACCTTTGTGATCCTCACTACAAGGGGATCACTAATTCGTGTTCAAGACTTGATTTAGGGCTGATTTGAGGCTTCAATTTAGAGATTTGCTTGAGTTAGGGTTTGGAAATGGGGGATGTCGCCCCCTGCTTGTTCCTTGATCGACCAGACTCCCAATTTTGGGATGTTTGGTTTGTTTTGTTACTATTAGTAACATAGTTTGAGTTTTGACAAGTTTGAACCCTCCATTTTGGTAAAACCTTAAGTTTTGGTGTTTTAGTCCTATTATGACTTATTTTAGGACTTGAACTTAACTAGGTTATGTTCCTAGTTGGTAAATTCTTGTTTATTATTTCTTTAAAATTTCAAGGGAAGGGTTTATATTTTCGGGGTGTTACAAGTCCACCCCCCTTAAAAAGGGTTTCGTCTCCGAAACCGAATTACGTACCAAATAATGTAGGGTGGAGTCGTCGCATCTCTTCCTCGGACTCCCATGTAGTGTCTGACCCTTTTCTGTGCTCCCATTTGACTTTGACTTGGTTTATTATCTTGTTCCTCAAACTTTTCTCCTTACGATCTAAAATCGCAATTGGTTTTACTGCATAGTTGAGGCTGTTATCCACCTCGATGTCATCGTAGTGGATATGAGCAGTTTCGTCGGCCAAACATTTTCGAAGATGTGATACGTGGAATGTGCTATGAATTCCACTCAACTCTTCGGGTAATTCAAGTCGATAAGCCACTTTACCAACCCGTTCAGTGATTCTAAATGGCCCAATAAATCTCGGGCTTAACTTTCCCCTTTTCTAAATCTAATAATACCCTTCCATGGGGAAACCTTTAGCATGACCATATCGCCAACCTGAAACTCAATTGGCCTATTTCTTTTATCTGCGTATGCCTTTTGCCGGTCTTGAGCCGCTTTCAAGTGTGCCCGAACTATGTCGATTTTCGCATTTGTAGCTCGGATTATATCAGTTGGTGCTAGCCCTCGCGGACCCACTTCTCCCCAACATACCGGAGTCCGACACTTTCCGCCATATAATAGCTCATACGGGGCCATTTTAATGCTCGCGTGATAGCTATTGTTATATGCGAATTCGACCAAGGGTAAATGGACATCCCAACTACCCCCAAAGTCAATAATGCAAGCCCGCAGCATATCACCCAATGTTTGTATTGTTCTTTCGCTCTGCCCATCCGTTTGTGGATGGTAAGCAGTGCTAAGGAACAATTTAGTTCCCATCTGTTCTTGGAATTCACGCCAGAATTTCGAAGTAAACCGGGTATCTCTGTCTGACACAATGGATATCGGTACCCCATGCCTTGCTATGATTTCATTGGTGTAAACCTCCGACATTTTCTCAGATGTATAAGTCTCACGAATGGGAATAAAGTGAGCGCTTTTAGTTAACCTATCCACGACTACCCAAATAGCATCAAAACCACGACTTGTTTTAGGCAGTTTGGTCAATAGGTCCATCGTAATTTGCTCCCATTTCCAAACCGGAATTTCTAACGGTTGAAGTTTACCATATGGCTTTTGGTGTTCCGCCTTGACTTGTAGGCATGTCAAACACTTTTCCACGTATTTCACAGTGTCCCGCTTCATTCCGGGCCACCAATAGTTTTGCTTCAAGTCATGATACATTTTGGTCGCTCCCGGGTGAATGGAATAACGGGATTTATGAGCTTCATCAAGTAGAAGCTTCTTAACCCCACATGTGTTAGGAACCCAGATTCTATTAAAACGAGTCTTTAGGCCGTGACTGCCCACCTCAAGGTCCTTAACTTGGCCGATAATTCTTTCCTTTTTCCAGTTTTCCGCCTTTACAGCTTCATTCTGTGCTTCTCGAATTCGTTCTAGTAAACTTGAAGTCACAACCAGTTGCATTGATCGTACCCGTATCGGGGTATATTCTGTTTTGCGACTCAGCGCATCGGCAACTACATTGGCCTTACCGGGGTGGTAATGTATTTCGCAATCAAAGTCCTTGACGGTTTCTAACCACCGCCTTTGCCGCATGTTTAATTCCTTCTGGTCGAAGAAATATTTCAAGCTTTTATGGTCGGTAAAGATTGTAAACTTTACTCCGTACAAGTAATGTCTCCATATCTTTAAGGCAAACACCACCGCTGCTAATTCTAAGTCGTGAACCGGATATTTATTTTCATGAATCTTCAATTGCCTCGAGGCATAGGCGATGACCTTGCCTCGTTGCATTAACACACACCCGAGCCCCAATTGAGAAGCGTCCGAGTAAACCACCATGTCTTCAGTCCCTTCCGGTAATGTCAGTACCGGAGCGTGGGTCAACTTTTCCTTGAGTGTTTGGAAAGCTTCCTCTTGCTTAATGCCCCACACGAACTTTTCCTCCTTACGAGTTAATTTGGTCAATGGTAAGGCAATTTTGGAGAAATCCTGTATGAATCTCCGATAATATCCCGCAAGCCCTAAAAAGCTTCGGATTTCCGAGGGATTTCTTGGAGGGCTCCATTTCGACACAGCTTCTATCTTTGACGGATCTACTAGCACTCCATCAGCACTAATGAGATGCCCAAGAAACTGTACTTCCCGTAACCAGAAAGCACACTTCGTGAATTTTGCATACAGCTTCTCTCGTCTGAGTGTGTCTAATATTTCCCGCAAATGACACACGTGCTCGGCTTCACTCTTTGAATATACCAGAATGTCGTCGATAAATACAATTACCGACTTATCTAGCATGGGTTTGCAAACCCGGTTCATGAGGTCCATGAAAGCCGCGGGTGCATTGGTCAATCCGAAGGGCATTACAAGGAATTCATAATGCCCGTACCTCGTACGAAAAGCCGTCTTTGGTACGTCCTCCTCCTTGACTTTCAATTGGTGATAACCAGATCGGAGATCGATTTTGGAGAACCAACTTGCTCCTTGTAGTTGGTCAAATAAATCATCAATTCTTGGAAGTGGGTATCGATTCTTCACCGTGAGTTTGTTTAACTCCCGGTAATCGATACACATGCGCATACTGCCATCTTTCTTTTTCACGAATAAGACTGGTGCGCCCCACGGAGACACACTCGGTCGGATAAACCCCTTGTCAAGAAACTCCTGAATTTGAGACATCAATTCTTGTAACTCCGACGGTGCAAGTCGGTATGGTGCCTTGGCCACGGGTTTCGCGCCCGGAATCAACTCGATTCCGAACTCTACCTCCCGTTCTGGCGGTATCCCCGGTAGTTCTTCCGGAAACACGTCTTCATAATCTCGCACGACCGGTACATCCCCAATTTTGAGGAGTTCCTTTTCCGTTTCGCTTGCATATACCATAAAGGCCTTGCATCCATGTTTCATGAGCTTGCGAGCTTCTAACATTGTGCATATCACCGGGTTACCTCCCTTTTCTCCATATATCGTAACTTGCTTTCCGCTAGGGGACGTTAGTGTTATTTCCTTTCGGTAACAAACCACTTTTGCGTGGTAACGGGATAGCCAATCCATTCCCACTACCACTTGAAATTCTCCCATCGACATCGGGATCAAGTCTATTGCGTATTCCTCGTCATCAATGTTTATCGTACAGTTTTCACATACATCGCAAACAATAAAGCTCTTGTTATTACCTATCTCTACTTCTAAAGGCATAGGTAATTTTGTTAGAACAAATGAAGGGTGCCGAATAAACCCGTATGAAACAAAGGATTTATTCGCACCAGTATCAAATAACACACGTGCAGGAATTGAATTTACAGTGAATATACCTGAGACCACGCCAGGTTCGACCTTTGCTTCAGCAGCGGTCAATTGGAAAGATCTTGCTTTGGCTTTTGTGGCTTCACCTTTTGAGTCTTGCCCTTCTTTCTTTCCTGCCAATTCTGGGCACTCCGATCTTTTGTGACCCGTTCGGTAATAGTTGTAACAAACGGTCACTTTTTCCGGGCATGATATAGCCATATGTCCCGTTTTTCGACATATGGGACAAGGCTTATCTTTGAAGCGACATTCACCCTTATGATTCTTGCCGCAGATTTTGCAACTCGGTGTACCGCCTTTTGCATCTGATTTCTTCATCGTTTCATTCGTTCTTGCTTTCTTGGTAGGGCTTGGATTTATGTCTTGTGCCCTTCGTTCACCCCGCTCTATACTCTTTTTCAGCTCAATCTCCCTTTCCCGAGCGGCATTGACAATCTCGGTAAGGGTCTTGTACTTTGAAGGGGTTATGAACTCCCTATATTCTGCGCTTAGCATGTTATGGTAGTAATAAACCTTTTGCTCTTCGTTCGTTATCAGATCGTCACAGAACTTCATTTTGTCCATAAACATCCCCGTGATCTTGTCTATGGATTCACCCTTGTGTCTGAGTTGCATGAACTCTTCCTTGATCTTGTTTATGACCGCTTTGGGACTATGGTGTTTAAGAAACGGCATCTTAAACTCCTCCCATGTCATGGCCTTGGCCGCTTCGCTTCCAATCTCCTTCTTTTTATTATCCCACCAGTCTTTTGCTTGACCTCTTAATTGACCCGTACCATAAGCTACGTAGTCATTCTCATCGCAGTGAGTTCTCTCGAATACTCCCTCGATATCGCCTATCCATCGTTGACACACGATTGGATCAACCTCCCCATTATATATAGGTGGTTTACAAGCTATGAATTCCTTGTATGAACAAGGCTTTCGTTCCCCAGATTTTTCCTTTGCTAGATTCGAATTATCTTCTAGCTTCTTGATTCTCTCTTCTACTACTGATAAAACCGTATTTTGGATTTTATCAATGAAGTTCGATAAACTGTTTTCGATCGCCTTCCCAACCTCCTCGGCAATCACTATTCTCATTTGTTCGGTGACTCTTGGCACCGCATCATTATCACCTCCGCCCGCCATCTTTGATACTGAAATGTTTACATACATTGTTAAACATTTCATTTATAACACACGTTTTACTTGTTTTAATTTGATCAAGTTCGTGACTTGACTCAATCATTCTTGTTTCATGCCTTTCTTGTGTTTGAGTGTGTTTACACACTCTTGATTCTATTGTTCTTGTTTCATGCTTTTCTTGTGTTTGAGTGTGTTTACACACTCTTGATTCAATTGTTCTTGTTTCATGCTTTTCTTGTGTTTGAGTGTGTTTACACACTCTTTTCCATGCATATTTGTTCGTGATTTAATTCTATTTTATCAAAATCTACTTACACAATAATTCTTACCAGATGCTTGATCAAGCTTGAACCGAACACTTATTGGCAACCTTGGGCTCTGATTACCAACTTGTAAGACCCAGTTTATATTACCAGATTTAACAACATAAAACCTTGCATTTAACGCCAAAATGACGACTTAACAAAAACTTTCATCATTTTAACCCAAAACTAAACACAACATACATGTATAGTTCTTACGAAATCATAATCAAGATATTAACTACAATAGTTTACATAGTTTTTAGAACAAAAGATCATATGCGGAAGCGTTTGCTAGAGTGTTCGGTTCGGATAGTTATGCTTGATCATCATCCTTCACTTGAGTACCTGAAAACTAACATTTTAAACAAGCATTAGTGTTATCGTTCTTGGACATTTACGTATTCGAATCAGGTCCGAACACTTGATCAAGATAATGAACAAAACAATTTTATTCAAATTGGGCTCCACCGTAACTTACGGTGATACCGTAAGTTACGGTGGCTTCTGGACATTTGGGAGCCTACCGTAATTCAGTAGGATTCCACCGTAACAGATTTGCAGGCCACCGTAAATTACGGTACTACCGTAATTTACGGTAAGCCCTGCACAAAACTTCCTTGTTTCAAATGCAGTTTTTGCTGATTCTTTTATGCTCCGAAACAGCTTAACTTCGCGTAATTTGTTAAGCGGCTGGGCTAATTCTCCATACTTGTATTTTGCTTATAATATTACTCAACTATTTCTTAAGCGGGCATATCTACGGAATTAGCTTACACTCTTAATTACAAGACTTTTAGTTAGTTGTTCGTACTATGATCGTGCATCGAATCCAAACTTTAACTCCTATAATAAGAACAAGGCTTTTAATTTTGATATTGGTGTTCGCTACACGGCTTACACCTCATGTAATATATGCATTATATAATAGAGTCATGCTTCGTGTTTATTACCATAACTTGTTTGACCCGTTTGGGTGTTAAACTTACACTCCATTACGGGTATGTAAGGTTTCATGCTTTTTCACTTGTTTCGACCCATTTACTTGTTTAAGAAGCACAATCACTTTCGTGACTCAATGTTCTATCCTATTTGCCATGCTTTTCACCATAACATAAGAGCGGTAATTAACCTTAATGTAACGAAGCAATAGATTCGTACCTTTAGAGCGCGTCTTTTCCTCGTGAATTCCCTCCGGCTTGTCCGCTAGATGAACCGGACTCTTTGCCTAGAAAATTCAGTTTTTACAACATGTTTAGAACTCTTTTTATGACCACAATCACATCATTATGGACCATTATCAAATCTGCGTTTTTATCCAAATTTCACATTTAGATCCTCACTTAGGCATTTCTACAAACACCTAGTGGGTCAGATTTTTCTACATTCATTACTAGGTTCATGACTAGAATTTAACATCTTATTTCACTTTAATTAATCAAATTGTACACATACAAATATTCAAATAGCTGAATTTTCCTCATACAATTCAGCTTTTCACTAGATAAATTTCATAATCCTAGTGTTTGTCTTATATTTACAACATCATAAATCACCTACAATGGTGACTATAATTTCTTCAAGTATCATGCAATGATTTTTCACAATTAATCATCTAGGTTTAACCCTAAACAACATATCACTTCCAGATTCTTTCATGCATAACATATTCAAGTTTAATTTCAGTTATTCACCATTAACCTAGAATTTAAGGTGAATCAAAATATCAGGATTTTACATACCTTTGTGATCCTCACTACAAGGGGATCACTAATTCGTGTTCAAGACTTGATTTAGGGCTGATTTGAGGCTTCAATTTAGAGATTTGCTTGAGTTAGGGTTTGGAAATGGGGGATGTCGCCCCCTGCTTGTTCCTTGATCGACCAGACTCCCAATTTTGGGATGTTTGGTTTGTTTTGTTACTATTAGTAACATAGTTTGAGTTTTGACAAGTTTGAACCCTCCATTTTGGTAAAACCTTAAGTTTTGGTGTTTTAGTCCTATTATGACTTATTTTAGGACTTGAACTTAACTAGGTTATGTTCCTAGTTGGTAAATTCTTGTTTATTATTTCTTTAAAATTTCAAGGGAAGGGTTTATATTTTCGGGGTGTTACAAGTCCACCCCCCTTAAAAAGGGTTTCGTCTCCGAAACCGAATTACGTACCAAATAATGTAGGGTGGAGTCGTCGCATCTCTTCCTCGGACTCCCATGTAGTGTCTGACCCTTTTCTGTGCTCCCATTTGACTTTGACTTGGTTTATTATCTTGTTCCTCAAACTTTTCTCCTTACGATCTAAAATCGCAATTGGTTTTACTGCATAGTTGAGGCTGTTATCCACCTCGATGTCATCGTAGTGGATATGAGCAGTTTCGTCGGCCAAACATTTTCGAAGATGTGATACGTGGAATGTGCTATGAATTCCACTCAACTCTTCGGGTAATTCAAGTCGATAAGCCACTTTACCAACCCGTTCAGTGATTCTAAATGGCCCAATAAATCTCGGGCTTAACTTTCCCCTTTTCTAAATCTAATAATACCCTTCCATGGGGAAACCTTTAGCATGACCATATCGCCAACCTGAAACTCAATTGGCCTATTTCTTTTATCTGCGTATGCCTTTTGCCGGTCTTGAGCCGCTTTCAAGTGTGCCCGAACTATGTCGATTTTCGCATTTGTAGCTCGGATTATATCAGTTGGTGCTAGCCCTCGCGGACCCACTTCTCCCCAACATACCGGAGTCCGACACTTTCCGCCATATAATAGCTCATACGGGGCCATTTTAATGCTCGCGTGATAGCTATTGTTATATGCGAATTCGACCAAGGGTAAATGGACATCCCAACTACCCCCAAAGTCAATAATGCAAGCCCGCAGCATATCACCCAATGTTTGTATTGTTCTTTCGCTCTGCCCATCCGTTTGTGGATGGTAAGCAGTGCTAAGGAACAATTTAGTTCCCATCTGTTCTTGGAATTCACGCCAGAATTTCGAAGTAAACCGGGTATCTCTGTCTGACACAATGGATATCGGTACCCCATGCCTTGCTATGATTTCATTGGTGTAAACCTCCGACATTTTCTCAGATGTATAAGTCTCACGAATGGGAATAAAGTGAGCGCTTTTAGTTAACCTATCCACGACTACCCAAATAGCATCAAAACCACGACTTGTTTTAGGCAGTTTGGTCAATAGGTCCATCGTAATTTGCTCCCATTTCCAAACCGGAATTTCTAACGGTTGAAGTTTACCATATGGCTTTTGGTGTTCCGCCTTGACTTGTAGGCATGTCAAACACTTTTCCACGTATTTCACAGTGTCCCGCTTCATTCCGGGCCACCAATAGTTTTGCTTCAAGTCATGATACATTTTGGTCGCTCCCGGGTGAATGGAATAACGGGATTTATGAGCTTCATCAAGTAGAAGCTTCTTAACCCCACATGTGTTAGGAACCCAGATTCTATTAAAACGAGTCTTTAGGCCGTGACTGCCCACCTCAAGGTCCTTAACTTGGCCGATAATTCTTTCCTTTTTCCAGTTTTCCGCCTTTACAGCTTCATTCTGTGCTTCTCGAATTCGTTCTAGTAAACTTGAAGTCACAACCAGTTGCATTGATCGTACCCGTATCGGGGTATATTCTGTTTTGCGACTCAGCGCATCGGCAACTACATTGGCCTTACCGGGGTGGTAATGTATTTCGCAATCAAAGTCCTTGACGGTTTCTAACCACCGCCTTTGCCGCATGTTTAATTCCTTCTGGTCGAAGAAATATTTCAAGCTTTTATGGTCGGTAAAGATTGTAAACTTTACTCCGTACAAGTAATGTCTCCATATCTTTAAGGCAAACACCACCGCTGCTAATTCTAAGTCGTGAACCGGATATTTATTTTCATGAATCTTCAATTGCCTCGAGGCATAGGCGATGACCTTGCCTCGTTGCATTAACACACACCCGAGCCCCAATTGAGAAGCGTCCGAGTAAACCACCATGTCTTCAGTCCCTTCCGGTAATGTCAGTACCGGAGCGTGGGTCAACTTTTCCTTGAGTGTTTGGAAAGCTTCCTCTTGCTTAATGCCCCACACGAACTTTTCCTCCTTACGAGTTAATTTGGTCAATGGTAAGGCAATTTTGGAGAAATCCTGTATGAATCTCCGATAATATCCCGCAAGCCCTAAAAAGCTTCGGATTTCCGAGGGATTTCTTGGAGGGCTCCATTTCGACACAGCTTCTATCTTTGACGGATCTACTAGCACTCCATCAGCACTAATGAGATGCCCAAGAAACTGTACTTCCCGTAACCAGAAAGCACACTTCGTGAATTTTGCATACTGTAACGCCCTGCTTCTTTGTACTTTCCTTAATTAGAAAACGTGTCTTGTATATTTATTTTTGGAAGCTTGTTCCTTTTGTATATCGTATTTCGTTTCGTATCATTGTAATATGAGACATTGATCGTAGTAAAACTAATTATTGCATACGAATTATACTTAATTTGTTTTTACATGCTTTAACATTTAATCATTTTATACAATTGATACGTACTCGTACCCTTGTAAACACATGTGTAACTTACAATTAATACATGATTCTAGATATCATATACGTGCAAACACTTGGTTCTACGTTCACAATACGCAACCTACACTTTTATTTCAAGCATACTTATTACTTAACTTCATATATATTTTACATATCATATATTACTTAATCATGAATCATGAATTAATAGTATATTACTTATAAAAAGCCATTCCAAATTCACAATTTAGTCTAGTAATTATCATATATTAATATTTCATTTATTATTATACTACATATTAATGCCAAAAAAAAAAAAAAAAAGAAAAAAAAAAAAAGAAAATAACAAGGATGGAATCAACGACCAGAAGCTACCAAACTTGAATTGATTATCTTTTTTTTGGTTCAAACTACTACCACATGATGTTTAAATAATAGGTTAAGTGTTCACTATATTAACTCAATATAATATGTATGGTACCTAAACTATTGTCACAAAAAAAGGAATGTTGATGGCTGTTAAAGACAGTCTCGATCAGACAACTTATGGCTGTCTTGATTGTCTCTTTTTTTTTATTATTCAACCACCAACAACCTATTAATTACAATCTAAATTAACCTTACCCCTTCCCTATAAATACACAAGGCCTTCCAAGTCTTTTGCACTTTAGAAACACCCTCACAACTCTCTCAATCACTCAAAAAACGTTGCTGCAAATCAGAGTTCGGACAGATTCATCGAGCTTCACGAAAATGAGCATAACTCACTCAATTCTTATCCGATTCACTCGATTCTTTTTCCTACTTGCTTGTATAATCATGGGGTTCGATTCCTAGACTTCTCCTTGGAGAAATCAGACCTGGAAATGCCCCGAAATAGTCCATAAACTTTCTGTTTGTTTTTATGTTCATCAAAAACTTGTTTAAATCTATGCAACTTGTGTCCAACACATCTCATACCTATGTCCTAATGCTTACAACTTATCCCATGGTTGGTTAAGCTTAAAAACAAGGTTGAGACATCTAAATCAGAGGTTAAAACCTCATAAACTTTCTGTTTTTAATTAGGGTTTTACCCACAAGTAATGATCAAGTGTGAAACTTGTTGAATGTGTGATGGTTGGATTAGCTTGGGCTATCCTTCATAAGAATCCACTCATTACTTGATGTTTTGCTATAGATTAGTTGTTGTTAATACCTTGATACTTGTATGTTCATGACCCTCCTTGTTGTTTATAACAACAAGTGTAGTGGTGAACAATAGAGGTGCCTAAATGGAAGCTTGTTCTTCCTACCTCATGTATGCATTCTATGACACAAAGAGGTACCTAAATGGAGACATTAATCTCCTACCTCATGCTTGAATCATAAGACTTGTAAACTATATAATATCTAAGTTATTCTATATGTATACATCTAAGTAACTAAGACTTGATGATGACTTAATAGTTATTTGTTAAGTGGACGTTACATCATCTATGACCATGCCCTTGTTACGACTCTAATGGATCTTAGAATCCATGAAATCATACCAACTCTTTTGAGTTTCAATAGTGTCAAGAACAAGAGTTATGCGTACAAGATGATTATTTTCACCTATGTTACTTTCTATATATTAAAAACTCCGAATCTATAATCTTCCGTTATACGCCAAACTCACACACCTACGTTTCCTTGTGTAGAAGGACAAGGTGCTCCGAACTAATTCATCTACAAACTTGCTCTCGGAATTTCAAGTCACCACTTGTAAACCGTGAGTATACTCGTATTTCCCCCTTTTTACTTTTACCACTTTTGGGGTGTAACATGTTTACCTATTAACTTACACATGAACACTTTGTTAAACACATGAACGTTCCTATAACATGCTTGTATACGTGATGACTTGATACTTTAAACTTGGGTTATTCTTATGTGTTGAACTTATCATTAACTTCGTACGAGCCAAACCTTGACATATGTAGCGCTATAGGATTAACGACCCGCCCGTAAACTTGAGGTTATGTCTTGAGCATATTGCGTTTTCTTGGTTTGATATGTTAGACACATGCCATATTTAAGGTTTATCTTGAATCATATGCTTGCCATGAGGAATTGATCACACTTTTTAACTTATGCTATGTACGTACCAAACTTGTATACTCGCCTTTGCTTTTGCATTGAATTGTATTTTTAAACATGTTACAGGTTGATGATGATGAAATGAAAACGGATAGCAAAGATGCCTAAATACTCACTTAGACGTTTAGGTTTAAAGTGTTGTATCAATTTTGTTTATGTTATGTTGAACAATGTTGTTATTTGCTTTTCTTGTAATGTTTTGACATTTATTTTGGAAATGAAATTTGGATTATTAAATTATTGTCACAAATAGCGTTATGATGTCTCGAACAATCTTCACACTTCGTCTCATCCCGATGTTTCCGCCATTGGTTGGGGTGTGACACATACAGCTTCTCTCGTCTGAGTGTGTCTAATATTTCCCGCAAATGACACACGTGCTCGGCTTCACTCTTTGAATATACCAGAATGTCGTCGATAAATACAATTACCGACTTATCTAGCATGGGTTTGCAAACCCAGTTCATGAGGTCCATGAAAGCCGCGGGTGCATTGGTCAATCCGAAGGGCATTACAAGGAATTCATAATGCCCGTACCTCGTACGAAAAGCCGTCTTTGGTACGTCCTCCTCCTTGACTTTCAATTGGTGATAACCAGATCGGAGATCGATTTTGGAGAACCAACTTGCTCCTTGTAGTTGGTCAAATAAATCATCAATTCTTGGAAGTGGGTATCGATTCTTCACCGTGAGTTTGTTTAACTCCCGGTAATCGATACACATGCGCATACTGCCATCTTTCTTTTTCACGAATAAGACTGGTGCGCCCCACGGAGACACACTCGGTCGGATAAACCCCTTGTCAAGAAACTCCTGAATTTGAGACATCAATTCTTGTAACTCCGACGGTGCAAGTCGGTATGGTGCCTTGGCCACGGGTTTCGCGCCCGGAATCAACTCGATTCCGAACTCTACCTCCCGTTCTGGCGGTATCCCCGGTAGTTCTTCCGGAAACACGTCTTCATAATCTCGCACGACCGGTACATCCCCAATTTTGAGGAGTTCCTTTTCCGTTTCGCTTGCATATACCATAAAGGCCTTGCATCCATGTTTCATGAGCTTGCGAGCTTCTAACATTGTGCATATCACCGGGTTACCTCCCTTTTCTCCATATATCGTAACTTGCTTTCTGCTAGGGGACGTTAGTGTTATTTCCTTTCGGTAACAAACCACTTTTGCGTGGTAACGGGATAGCCAATCCATTCCCACTACCACTTGAAATTCTCCCATCGACATCGGGATCAAGTCTATTGCGTATTCCTCGTCATCAATGTTTATCGTACAGTTTTCACATACATCGCAAACAATAAAGCTCTTGTTATTACCTATCTCTACTTCTAAAGGCATAGGTAATTTTGTTAGAACAAATGAAGGGTGCCGAATAAACCCATATGAAACAAAGGATTTATTCGCACCAGTATCAAATAACACATGTGCAGGAATTGAATTTACAGTGAATATACCTGAGACCACGTCAGGTTCGACCTTTGCTTCAGCAGCGGTCAATTGGAAAGATCTTGCTTTGGCTTTTGTGGCTTCACCTTTTGAGTCTTGCCCTTCTTTCTTTCCTGCCAATTCTGGACACTCCGATCTTTTGTGACCCGTTCGGTAACAGTTGTAACAAACGGTCACTTTTTCCGGGCATGATATAGCCATATGTCCCGTTTTTCGACATATGGGACAAGGCTTATCTTTGAAGCGACATTCACCCTTATGATTCTTGCCGCAGATTTTGCAACTCGGTGTACCGCCTTTTGCATCTGATCTCTTCGTCGTTTCATTCGTTCTTGCTTTCTTGGTAGGGCTTGGATTTATGTCTTGTGCCCTTCGTTCACCCCGCTCTATACTCTTTTTCAGCTCAATCTCCCTTTCCCGAGCGGCATTGACAATCTCGGTAAGGGTCTCGTACTTTGAAGGGGTTATGAACTCCCTATATTCTGCGCTTAGCATGTTATGGTAGTAATAAACCTTTTGCTCTTCGTTCGTTATCAGATCGTCACAGAACTTCATTTTGTCCATAAACATCCCCGTGATCTTGTCTATGGATTCACCCTTGTGTCTGAGTTGCATGAACTCTTCCTTGATCTTGTTTATGACCGCTTTGGGACTATGGTGTTTAAGAAACGACGTCTTAAACTCCTCCCATGTCATGGCCTTGGCCGCTTCGCTTCCAATCTCCTTCTTTTTATTATCCCACCAGTCTTTTGCTTGACCTCTTAATTGACCCGTACCATAAGCTACGTAGTCATTCTCATCGCAGTGAGTTCTCTCGAATACTCCCTCGATATCGCCTATCCATCGTTGACACACGATTGGATCAACCTCCCCATTATATATAGGTGGTTTACAAGCTATGAATTCCTTGTATGAACAAGGCTTTCGTTCCCCAGATTTTTCCTTTGCTAGATTCGAATTATCTTCTAGCTTCTTGATTCTCTCTTCTACTACTGATAAAACCGTATTTTGGATTTTATCAATGAAGTTCGATAAACTGTTTTCGATCGCCTTCCCAACCTCCTCGGCAATCACTATTCTCATTTGTTCGGTGACTCTTGGCACCGCATCATTATCACCTCCGCCCGCCATCTTTGATACTGAAATGTTTACATACATTGTTAAACATTTCATTTATAACACACGTTTTACTTGTTTTAATTTGATCAAGTTCGTGACTTGACTCAATCATTCTTGTTTCATGCCTTTCTTGTGTTTGAGTGTGTTTACACACTCTTGATTCTATTGTTCTTGTTTCATGCTTTTCTTGTGTTTGAGTGTGTTTACACACTCTTGATTCAATTGTTCTTGTTTCATGCTTTTCTTGTGTTTGAGTGTGTTTACACACTCTTTTCCATGCATATTTGTTCGTGATTTAATTCTATTTTATCAAAATCTACTTACACAATAATTCTTACCAGATGCTTGATCAAGCTTGAACCGAACACTTATTGGCAACCTTGGGCTCTGATTACCAACTTGTAAGACCCAGTTTATATTACCAGATTTAACAACATAAAACCTTGCATTTAACGCCAAAATGACGACTTAACAAAAACTTTCATCATTTTAACCCAAAACTAAACACAACATACATGTATAGTTCTTACGAAATCATAATCAAGATATTAACTACAATAGTTTACATAGTTTTTAGAACAAAAGATCATATGCGGAAGCGTTTGCTAGAGTGTTCGGTTCGGATAGTTATGCTTGATCATCATCCTTCACTTGAGTACCTGAAAACTAACATTTTAAACAAGCATTAGTGTTATCGTTCTTGGACATTTACGTATTCGAATCAGGTCCGAACACTTGATCAAGATAATGAACAAAACAATTTTATTCAAATTGGGCTCCACCGTAACTTACGGTGATACCGTAAGTTACGGTGGCTTCTGGACATTTGGGAGCCTACCGTAATTCAGTAGGATTCCACCGTAACAGATTTGCAGGCCACCGTAAATTACGGTACTACCGTAATTTACGGTAAGCCCTGCACAAAACTTCCTTGTTTCAAATGCAGTTTTTGCTGATTCTTTTATGCTCCGAAACAGCTTAACTTCGCGTAATTTGTTAAGCGGCTGGGCTAATTCTCCATACTTGTATTTTGCTTATAATATTACTCAACTATTTCTTAAGCGGGCATATCTACGGAATTAGCTTACACTCTTAATTACAAGACTTTTAGTTAGTTGTTCGTACTATGATCGTGCATCGAATCCAAACTTTAACTCCTATAATAAGAACAAGGCTTTTAATTTTGATATTGGTGTTCGCTACACGGCTTACACCTCATGTAATATATGCATTATATAATAGAGTCATGCTTCGTGTTTATTACCATAACTTGTTTGACCCGTTTGGGTGTTAAACTTACACTCCATTACGGGTATGTAAGGTTTCATGCTTTTTCACTTGTTTCGACCCATTTACTTGTTTAAGAAGCACAATCACTTTCGTGACTCAATGTTCTATCCTATTTGCCATGCTTTTCACCATAACATAAGAGCGGTAATTAACCTTAATGTAACGAAGCAATAGATTCGTACCTTTAGAGCGCGTCTTTTCCTCGTGAATTCCCTCCGGCTTGTCCGCTAGATGAACCGGACTCTTTGCCTAGAAAATTCAGTTTTTACAACATGTTTAGAACTCTTTTTATGACCACAATCACATCATTATGGACCATTATCAAATCTGCGTTTTTATCCAAATTTCACATTTAGATCCTCACTTAGGCATTTCTACAAACACCTAGTGGGTCAGATTTTTCTACATTCATTACTAGGTTCATGACTAGAATTTAACATCTTATTTCACTTTAATTAATCAAATTGTACACATACAAATATTCAAATAGCTGAATTTTCCTCATACAATTCAGCTTTTCACTAGATAAATTTCATAATCCTAGTGTTTGTCTTATATTTACAACATCATAAATCACCTACAATGGTGACTATAATTTCTTCAAGTATCATGCAATGATTTTTCACAATTAATCATCTAGGTTTAACCCTAAACAACATATCACTTCCAGATTCTTTCATGCATAACATATTCAAGTTTAATTTCAGTTATTCACCATTAACCTAGAATTTAAGGTGAATCAAAATATCAGGATTTTACATACCTTTGTGATCCTCACTACAAGGGGATCACTAATTCGTGTTCAAGACTTGATTTAGGGCTGATTTGAGGCTTCAATTTAGAGATTTGCTTGAGTTAGGGTTTGGAAATGGGGGATGTCGCCCCCTGCTTGTTCCTTGATCGACCAGACTCCCAATTTTGGGATGTTTGGTTTGTTTTGTTACTATTAGTAACATAGTTTGAGTTTTGACAAGTTTGAACCCTCCATTTTGGTAAAACCTTAAGTTTTGGTGTTTTAGTCCTATTATGACTTATTTTAGGACTTGAACTTAACTAGGTTATGTTCCTAGTTGGTAAATTCTTGTTTATTATTTCTTTAAAATTTCAAGGTAAGGGTTTATATTTTCGAGGTGTTACAAGTTTAAACTTGATTCTTTTTAGACTTCTATCTACTAATTAATATCCAACCGAGCTTTGGCCGGTTTAAGGTTTTGCAAACAAGCTCGAGTCAAGCTTTTGTGCGTTTAAGGTTTTTTCTCAAATTAGTTCAAGTTGATCTCAAGCTTCAACTTCTATATACAAGGCTCGAATCAAGCCAAGCTCGAGCTTTTTCAAAGCCTGACAAGCCAAGCTCGAGTAGTGTAAGGCTCGGGCTCGACTTGGTTCGTTTGCACACCTATTTCTTATGAAACAAGACGGATTTTTGGGGATTCGAGCAGGGTGGGTATAAATGGGAGAAATTAGTAGTCCTCCTGAGCGAGGGACCCGCACTGCCGCGCATTCAAGCCTCATGCACCTAGTTAGCGATCTTGATCTAGAAAGCGCAAAGAATCCAAATATATGATCTTAACCTTCACAACCCTGTGTCGAAACAACCAAATTCAAACGCAATATCACATGTTCCAATCCTAAACTTCTTTCTTGCACTTTCTATTGTTCAAGGAGGCCAAAAATGCCATAAACAGGGCAGACATTACAACAAAAAAAAAACTCAAGTCCAGCTGCTCAAAAACTCAAATCCTTAAACAAACAAAACATGCCAACAGCCTTCGACAACGATGTACATCAAGACAACAAACATGTTCTTCTAAACCTACAACTGATGACCGCATCATCAAGCCGCTTTCTTCTTAACAACACCCTCGAGAACACCGTTATCCAACACGTGCTCTACGGTTGAAGGGTCAACATGTGCAGGCAACACAAAGGTAACCGAGAAGTCTCCAGGTGGACACAGGTTCTGTGTGTGCATCTCAAACACCATGTTGTGGGCGTTGACCTTTTTCTCTCCGGTGTTGGTTACTCCGTTGATTGTGATTGTTCCATCCGTCTGAATATCGCATTTAAACTCTGAAGAATGTAAATACAAACGAATCAATTAGGTGTGTTCATAAACCGTTGAAAGTTGAAACAGACCGAACCACTCAAACCAAAGTGGCAGTGTATATTGAATCGGCTGTTTAGCCTTTTTTTTGTTTAATGTTTTTTCATCTATGCAATATGCAGTTGTGTGTATGTATTATATTTATAAACCATCTTTATCATTTTAATTACTTAACACAAACTAACGAATTTGAGAAAAAAAAAAGAGTTAATTATTGTTTTCGTCCCTGTGGTTTGTCAAAAATCACTATTTCAGTCCATTAGTTTAAAAATTGCGATTTCAGTCCCTGTGGTTTCTCTTTCGTAACCATTTCAGTCCACCTCGTAACCATTTTAGTCCCTGTACCAACAGAATAAATGGATTGAAATGGTTACGAAAGTGAAACCATATGGACTGAAATGGTTACAAAAGTGAAACCACAGGGACTGAAATCGCAATTTTTAAACTAATGGACTAAAATAGTGATTTTTTGACAAACCACAGGGACGAAAACAGTAATTAACTCAAAAAAAAAAAACATTTCAAACCACCAAACTACCAAAACCAAATTGACAAGTAGGGGTGTGACTTTTTGACACGACACAAACCTAGCACAAAATTCACGGGCTTGGATTTAGTCTAAACAGGTACGGGTCAATTTCAGATTGACCCGCGAACCTGTTTAGCTAAACGGGGCTGGTTCGGGTTGGCCCATTTAACCCATTTATATTTTTTTACAATATGTTTTGTTAGAAATTAAATTGGGTGTGTATTTTATGCATAATTATAACTTAAAAAGAGAAATTGACATAAGATTATAATTTAAATGTAACTGTATTATATATATTCGCATTTTTTTGTAGTAAATTTAATTTTAATATACTAACTTGCAGAAAAAAATAATAATAGAAAACTTAGGTTAAACGGGGCGTGTTCGGGTCAACCCGTGAATCTTCGTGTCGTGTTCGGGTTCATTTGAATGACTTGATTTTCAGGTTCGGGTCGTGTTCAGGTTCGTTCAAATACTTTCGGGTTCGGGTCGGGTTGAACCCGCCAACACGACCCGTTTAGCACCCCTGCAAACCACTAAAACCAACTGGTCTGGCCGACCCACACCAACTTAACAACTTTGGTTTGTTGTTTTCAACAAAACCGAGCAAACCAGAACGTCAACGCTCTCATAGAATCAATCAAGTTTGTAACTCAAGTGATTCAAAGTTTCAAACTACAAAAAAGTAGTACTTGAACTTTGTTTCTAACCAATCAAGATATCTGTGTAGGGAAGGTGCTTACGTTCATTCTTCACAACACCTGGAAGAGCAACGCGAAACAGGAAACCGTCATCAGATTCGAAAATGTCAAATGAGCCAATAAGTGGTCCAATTCCACTTGCTGCACTGCCAGAAGCCGCAAATCCATTTTTGGCGACAGATAACACGTCGTTTAGTTCTTTCGCAGAGGTTGGTTGAGGCAGATAAACCATGGCTGGCTGATTCTTTAAAGTCAAGTCGACTTCAGTCTGCTGGGAAGGATCTAGAGGTGGGCCCGTGTACGGGACAGAGTTGAGAGGAGCTGCAGCAATCGGAACTTGATCAGCCCAATCCACGTGAGATCTGCAATTCACAAACCGTTCACTTATTTTGTTAAATAGCTCCTATTACCAGAGAATACAATTTAAACTACAAACTTCTGAACTGCATAACATATAATTTAGGGGTGAGTAATAACCGAACTGTTAACCGAAAACCGAACCAAAATTAACCGAAACCGAATTAACCGAAAGTAGCATAGTTGTCAAAAGCGCAACAGGCGCTCGGGCGCAGCGAGGCGAGCCTATAGCGCCTGGTGGTAGCTTAGGCGCAAAAATGGGCTTTTTTTGGAAAAACGGTGCTCAGGCGAGGCGAACCATGTCACTAGGTTCCGGGCCCTCGCTCAGGAGGACTACTAATTTCGGAGCTCAGGCGAGGCAAACCATGTCTTTAGCCTATGTGCGCTTCTCTTGCGCCTAGGCTCCGGGCGAGGCCGATGCGCCTCGCCTGAGCCTTGCGTCTTTGACAACATAGGAAAGTAGGTTATCGGTTTTTTTGTACCATCGGTTGACCGAAACTAACCATTTATATTTTTATATATTTCTAGCTTTTATACCTCCATTTCATGTTTTATACTTCCATTTCATGTATTTATACCTCCATTTCATGTATTTATATCTCTATTCATTTATATCTATACCTCCATTACATGTATTTCTAGGCAAAAAATTTAGCCCTTGTTTGATTTGGTTATTAACCGAAACTAACCGAAACTAACCGAACCGAAACCGAAAAATTAAACGAATAAACCGAACCGATTAACCGATGACTTTGGCTAGGGTTTCAGTTAATGCTAATAACCGAACCGAACCATGCACACCCAATATCTGTCTTCCCAATCGTAACTGTATCAAATAAATTTCTATTTTTTATTGGTCTCAGTGACCCGATACGTGTATGCTTTCATCATCTCATGCAATTCCAATTAGATAAAGATTCTACTTCAATACTAAACTTTTGACCTTTTGAACCAAACAAATTCGCACAATTAGAGTCGATAAAGTCGATTTATGAAGCTTGTATGCACATCCCATCACACGTACATGCAGATATACATAGTTACATACATACAAAAAGAGAGAATGAAACAAAGAATTGAAATCATGAAAATTATAAAAGTAAAAACATATTTTAAAAATATAATGCATAAAAATAATGAAAAACGAATACGAATACCATAATAAAAAGCATCACATATACAAAGAGAATAAGGAAGGAAGATTACCTCCGTAGAGATCAAATGATTAGACAAACGAGATGTCAAAGAGTGAATCTACCAAATCTCAATGAATATATAAAAAATATGCGAACGGGGGAGGTCTTTATATAGAATACAAAAAAGCCAAAGTTTGGTTGCTAAGCGATGTTGGACGACTACAATGCCATTGACTAAACAAAATAAGAATATTTATACTTTTCTTACATAAATTACAACCGTACTACTTGTGTTTCATATAAACTTATAGACGTGTAGACTTAAAGAAAATGACTTTAAAAAGTCTTAATTGAAAGAAAAGAACAACATAATCTCCTTTTTAACGGCAAATTTGGATCACTGACGGACCACTGGAGTATCATCGTGCCACCAGCGGAACCACCTGATCATTATCCATCTCCACTTACACTAGGCATAATGTCTATACACCAATTCAGGAGGAAACCCAACAAATATGGGAAACCCCCCCCCCCCCCTTGTGGGAATCGAAGCCAGAACCTATAGGTCCCAAAGCCTTACCCCACCCCCAAGATGCCAGCCACTAGGCTAAAAAGCCGTGGGCAACAGCATAATCTCCTAGTTAGGCTTTTAACCTCTGGACTATTTTGTTTATTTTCAAGAAAGAAAGAGATTTGTATTTGCAATATTAGCTCACTACCTCTACTTACGATATAAAAAAAAACGAGTTCAAATATCAAAAGGTTTGCATTATGAGAGATTATTGTGTTTTTGAAACGATAACCAAACTGTTGGTTAACCATAACCGTTCGTTTTTCAAACTCCTATAACTGAAACTTTCGTTTATGGTTCGGTTAGGGCCTAAAAACCGACCCATGCTCACCCCTAACCCAAGTGCTAATACTATAAAAGAAAACAATTGCAATAGAATATAGCTAGCGCGAACACTACTTTCTTAAATGAACAAAAGAAAATAGCAATTAGCAATGAGTGTCCTATTTGGTACAACATTTATAGTTCTTTTTCATTCTTCTACACCAACGTCCGCCATTCGCCATTATCGATCTTATAGGTACCGTAATCATTTATCCTCACATCACCTAACCGAACCCACTTGCCTTCTCAAACTAATTAAACGAAAAAATAAAACTTTAAAATAGCGGAAATGAACTGAAGATCTTAGATAGATCTCAATGTGAACTATATGGGAAGCTACAAGGTGGTAACGATAAACGAATTCATCCAATGACTCAATTAACTCTATGAACCTCCTTCCATCAATTGAAATGCTAAAACAAAAACTTTATACTTCAACTTATCATACGCATATGTTTTTATGCTATATCAGATTCTTTAATATATCCCATATACGTAAAATTACGTATGCAACAACCCACCCAAAAAACAAAAACAAATTAAAAAATCATTAGTTTATAAGATGATTTCTTTTAGTACATTTTTGGTACATTAGGAATAGAACGTTTCAACCAGAGTTTAATATCACATGAAACAGCAAACAAATAATGTCAACTACAAATTCATAATATATAACCAAATATAGACAACAGTACCGAATGCCTACAACAATTACGAAAACGCTAGATGATTATAGCAAGCAACTTTTAATTCACTTTACAAAAATTGCTACAATTAAACTGATTGCATACCACCCCAGAAAAGTTTAAACTCCTCGAAAAATCCGATTAATAATCACGAAAAAAGGAGAGAAACATATAAGCAAACAATTATCTCCAAAATGCAAGTGTGCGTGCGTGTGTGTGTGTGGACACGCGCATGCACACGTATAGGAATGAATAGGTGGGTCGTTGTCAGATACACAAATTGAGAAAACTTCATGAAATCCAATTACAGATCGCAATGAAAATAGATAAGAAACACCTCGTAACACTGCTTAGATTTCTAACTATTTCCATCAACTTTCCGCTTTTCTCCATTTTGTAACGTGTCACGTCTTATACATGGTAGTATGGTACTGGCATAAGAATGTTTTAAATGACACGCTCGACTTGAAAAGATATTAGAGCGGTAATGCAATAATGACTGTCCTTAGTTAATTCTCTATTTCAATTTTCTCATTGAGTTGAAGTAGTGACACTATACACTATAATTATATGTATTTTAAATGTTTATCGGAAATTCAGACCAAAACTAAAGATACACTACATACCATAAAAAACTAAGCTTTAAAAGAAGATCACGTTATCGATCGGATCCTTGCCTCTTTTCTTCTCCGATCTCAACAGTTTCAGTAGATTCTACAACCTTTGTGAATTCAAATCTTATATAACAATTTGTTCATGATTCAACAAAGTATACAGATTAAAGAAATATATAATAGTTCAACCAAGTAGCCCTACAGTCCTACACCCATAAAGAATCAAATAAATCACAAAAAAGTAAGACAAAAGGCCCCAATTTTAAATTTTATTTACAGTTTGATTTCAAAGATAAAAGATTCCGATATTGTACAACAGAATGAAGAGCTCTAGCTCATTTTTTCGTAACCGTGAGAACCTGTTACTAGAACTCTAGGGACCCACCAATACCCTGCTAACCAACCGGATCAGGTAAATCAGCGAAAGCAAATTTAAACATGAGACCTCTCCTAGAAATTGCAAAAAAAAAAAAAAAAAAAAAGGACACAAACCCATTTAACAACAATAAATATTCCAACATATTCTAAGAAAAAATATATATATTTTTAGCACACCCAGAAAGCATGACCATTTCACAGAGGATCTATAAGCAGCAGACAAACTAAACCCTACAGATCAACCAAAACTAAACAAATTCAAGTTAATTTATTTATTTTAAGATAAAGCATGAAACTTTACTCTTAGTTACTGAAAAAATATATATAAACAGTAAAAAGAAAAGGGTCAAAATTCGAATCGACAAATGTAGCTAGAAAACAACATCAAGAAAGATGAGAATAAATTGATTCTATACCAAAAAAGAAATTAGGGTTTTGTAGTAAGTCCAATGAAAAGCAGAAATCTATGATCAAGTTTGAATCTTGGAGATGGGGTTAAGAACATACCCGTTGGGAGCAGCCATGGGTCGAAGAAAGAAGAAGGGTTGTTGATATGAGTAGCAGTGAGTGATGACAACAAGATCAAAGTGTGGTGCTATGCTGCTAGGGTAAGGGTTTATGAACTGATTCTTCTCTCCGTTGAAATTCAAAACTATTTCATTTTTTAAATGTTAATTAATTAATTAATGCTTTGTCCCCACCTGCTGTATTTCTAAAATTAAATTATTATATTTATTTACTAGGTTATAACCTCGTGTATTACACGGGTTTAATAAATATAATTTTGTATATTAAATAACTAGATTTACCACCCGTCGCTAGGGGTGTTCTTTTTAACCGATAACCGAAAACCGAACCCGACCTGAAGTGACCCGACCCGCAGAACTAGCTTAACCGATTAACCCGAACCCAAGAAACGGCTAAACCCGAACCCGATATAGTTAATTGGGTCAGTTATTGGATAATACTTTCACCACTGAAAAACCCGAATAACCCGACCCGAATAACCCAATAACCGAATAACTAACCCGATGAACACCCCTAGTCTACATGTTATGCTACATCACTTAGTATTTTATTATTTATTCCCATATCATTTTGAAATTTTCTGTTACAAGAGTAATAAGTATATAAAATTACACTATACAATCGCGTTAAATGATGATGGAACACTTGTAGATATTTTCCCTCTACACAAATCATTTTCCCTGTTCTTTTTATTTCGATTTTAATTAATAAAATAATAGTTATTTTGCGCATAGTTTTTATTCAATAATTCATCGTTGATAGTGGCAGCCAGCCACTCGTTTTCTTATCTGAATCATGGTCTTTTTAATGGGTAAATCTTTTAATAAGAATAATTGCAAAGTGATGAAACACTATGTATGCAACAAATGAGGTTTAATGTTATCTGAAGTATCAATGCAATGTGTGTTAAACTATGGTTCGATCTAGAACTTATTGAAGAACATGAATCATGATTTAAGCCTTAAGGACAACCTTGTTTTCGTTCTTCTATTTGGGTGATAAAAGTTAACTGATAACCATTAAACCCGACCCGATAAACCCGAACCCGATTAACGGTTAAACCCGAACCCGATATAGTTAATTGGGTTGGTTATCGGATAATATATTTTCATCGCTGAAACCCGAAGAACCCGACCCGAATAACCCGATAACCGAAGAACTAACCCGATGAACACCCCTACCCGTCGCAATGCGGTGGAGGATTCTATAGTTATATATCATGTTAGATGAAAGACAAATGTTTTTCACATGACCACGAGCCTGTGTTTAAAACTGAGAAAAAAATAACTAAGTCGATATCTGACTCGCACGTTGCAACAGACCTAGAGGTGTACAAATCGGTTTTTTTCAAAAACTGGTTTCGGTTTTTTCACCCAAAATAAAAATCGTTTTTTTTTTATAACCGGTTCCAGTTACTAACCGGTTTTTGAGGTCCAAAACAATAACCGGTATAACCGGTTAGGACCGGTTTTAACCGATTTTTCCCAAAAAAACGGTTTTTTTGAATTAGAAGTGAAAAATCAAATTAATCAAATGGGTTAAATTGCAAAAGATGAAAACTTTTGAATTAGAAGTGAAAAATCAAATTAATCAAATGGGTTAAAATACCAAAGATTGAAACTTTAAACTTAAATTGGCAAACACTGAAACTTTAGAGTTAAAAAAGAAATCAATTAAACAAAAGAGATAAATTGATTTAGTTAAATTGATTTTTAAAATTATTAAAGATTGAAACTATAGAGTTAAAAAAGAAATCAATTAAACAAAAGAGATAAATAGATTTAGCTAAATTAATGTTTAATATTGATTTAGTTAAATTGATGTTTAATATTATTATTATTATTATTATTATTATTTAATAAAAGAGCTGAATAAGAAAATAAGGGTGAGCAATTACCAGAGAATGACACGTGTCCAAAAATGATTTTTGTTTATTAGTATAGAAAGATTAAAAACTCTGTATATTTCACAAGTTTAATAAAACTAATTTTATACACCAAATAATATTTATAAAATTTTTTATTTTTAAAACTCACATGTATTACACGGATTTAATATATGTAATTTTGTATAGTAAATAATAAAAGAAGTTATATCTTTAAAAAAACTTGTGCATTACACGTGTTGAATAAATCTAATTTTATATACCAAAATTCAATTAATAATAATGAGGATACACAATGTTTATGTTAATATGGGACTATGGTATTAATTTTTTTTATAGTTTATGGCTAATATTCATGTGTATGATGATAAAATTACACAATGATCTATGTTTGAATATTATATTTATATTTATATTATTTTAACAAAATATTAGATTAGATAATAATAATAATAATAATAATAATAATAATAATAATAATAATGATAATAATGATAATAATAATAATAATAATAATAATAATAATAATAATAATAACAACAACAATAATATAAACGGTGATTTGAAATTTGTGATTATATTATGTTTATATTATTTGAATCATATAATATTAGATTTCAAGGATAAATAATTAAATCTGATGAAAATTTCAAAATATTATATTAACTCCTATACGACTTGTTTTTATGAAGTTAAGATATGAGTGTAAAATTAATAATTAAATTTATATTAAATTCAATTGTATAATTATCTTTTAATTAAATTAATTATTGATAATTAAGTAGAATAGATAGGTGGGAATAGGGCCGTTCAAATCGCTAGTCGCTCGTCGCTCGCTCGACGCTCGTTCGGAAACTGCTCGGAAAATGCTCGTTCGATTTGACGCTCGGTTGTAAACGAGCCGCTCTGCTCGGTTCGGTTTGTAAACGAGCCAAGCATGAGCAAAGGTCCGCTCGGCTCGGTTCGGCTCGAATTATTATTTTAATTAGTATACATATACATATACCCATACACATACATATATAAACATGTATATACACATATATATATACACAAATATAAATTATACATAATACACACACCTATATATATACACACACTTACACATACATATATACTTAAATATAAATTAAATTTATAGTTTTATATGTACCACTCTATTAGATTTTGGTCAATGATATACAAACTTACAACTATATCTATACATACTAGCCCAACCACGCCAATAAAAAAATTAATATTAAAACTAAAAGCTAAACCATAAACCGATAAAAGATAGTTTGTTCATCGCTTCAGTGTTTCATGTCGTTACCCTAAGTCGATCGTCTGCTGCTCTCAACGTAATTTTTCGTGCAATATGATCATCGCCTCGTCGGCCACAACATTGTTACTAATAAGAAAAACTATTGTGCCATTAAATGTGCATATTTTTAAAGACATAAAAACATGAGACCCAACATTGTCACTATCTCTCTTAGCAAATTTAAATCGGGTGACACGGTTGTCCAAATCGCTCGAATTTCGCTCGACGCTCGCTCGGAATTTTTATTGCTCGAAGAATGCTCGATTGATTTGAGGCTCGGTTTTAAATGAGCCGCTCCGCTCGGTTCGGTTTGCAAACGAGCCAAGCACGAGCAAAGGTCCGCTCGGTTCGGCTCGGCTCGTGAACAGCCCTAGGTGGGAAAACTAAAAATAGATGGTTACCATGAGTGACATATAAAAGAAGTTATATCTTTAAAAAAAACCCTTGTGCATTACACGTGTTGAATAAATCTAATTTTATATACCAAAACTAAATTAATAATAATGAGGATACACAATGTTTATGTTAACATGGGACTATGGTATTAATTTTTTTTTATAGTTTATGGCTAATATTCACGTGTATGAAGATAAAATTACATAATGATACATGTTTGAATATTATATTTATATTTATATTATTTTAACAAAAAATTAGATTAGATAATAATAATAATAATAATAATAATAATAATAATAATAATATAAGCGGTGATTTGAAATTTGTGATTATATTATGTTTATATTAATTGAATAACATGATATTAAATTTCAAGGATAAATAATTAAATTTGATGAAAATTTCAAAATATTATATTATCTCCTATACGAATTGTTTTTATGAAGTTAAGATATGAGTGTAAAATTAATAATTAATTTATATTAAATTGTCACACCCCGATATTTCCACGTATTATTGGTGGGCCCGATGGGGAGTATCGTGGCGTAGTTGATATCATCATAGTCAAACAACACAAATTTAAATGCACAGTGGAAGCAAAAAGATAGATTTATTTCAACCGAATAAAATTGTAATATTAAGTATCACAAACAGTTGAAACAGATCCACAGGCGGATCGAATAAAAAAGAAACTTTTTCACAGACTTCAGGCATCTAAGCTTGCGAGACTTCTATTTGATGCTAGGAGAGACCAGCCTATTACGAGTAGTATCTGCACTTAGCCTTTTTGGGAAAATACGTCAGTTTACACTGGTAAATACAATTTAACTGACTCATTTTGAAAATGTTTAAAATTGATTTGAATGCACATGGCACAAAAGATTTTTATAACTTGGGATAATTATTTGTATATAATCTTGTAAAAGAATTACATGTTTGTTATGTGTTCAGTTGCCCGGTTCATGTCGGGTTAAAGATTAATAGACACACCACATAGTATAGTCCCGCGGCGAGTTATTCTCGTAACCGGTGGTTATACCTTATTAATTATAAATGCACTGACGGGTGTACGCCTACACTCGTGTGCTAAGGTCGTGGCCATTCTTTGAATGATGCCAAGGATATCCGGGACATGGTCATTAAACCCCCAAAGGCGTTAAACAAACAAAACCAATTTTTTTAAACGGGTAATCTTGATAATATTTAGCCACCAAACGATTAAAGTCAAATGCCCGACCAAGCGGTATTTTATATACCGTACCCCAAGCCCGTATAAGGGAAAATAAGTTAAAAGTATTTACCTAAGCAAATTTATACAATTTACCTCAGCCGTATACCACCAAGCGAGTACAGATAGCTTTTACTGGGCTCCTAAATCTGGAATGAAGGTTTTTAATAACCTATTAGATTCCTAACGGGTCTTTAATTTAGCCTAAGCTTAGACCAGATAGTTTTAACGGAGGATATGGTTCACGCGCATGAATAAGCGAAAACCGGAATAGAATGTGATTTAGACCCGACAAGTTTGTGGACTTGTATAATATGGGTAAACTAAACACATTCTGGATTTTGAGACAAAAACGATAAGGTTTGACCCGTTTTGGTCAATTTATGTAAACTAGTCACATAAACCGAACCGGACGTGAATAATGCGTAACGGGTAACCATAAGAGTCATATACAGGTTTCCTAAGTTAATATGCCTTAAATATGTTGTGATATCAGTAAGATATCTTCTATTATGCCCAAACTGATTTTAAACTCAAATTATGCCTTGTAAGGGCATTTTGGTCATTTTAAAGGTTATAAAAGAGTTTAAATAGTAATCTGAGTTACAGGTCTGATTAAATCAGTAAATATACTTAATTTAATATAACAGTACGGTATCATACATATATGAATTTTATTAATTATAACCATACTATGCACCATAGGGGCATTTTGGTAATTTCACATAGGCTTAAAAAGGGCAAAACAGAGAATCTGAGTTTAAAACTTTTTGCTTACTGTCAAGACATAAAAATTTACTGAAAATATCAGTAAGCGTCAACCTTATAGGTTTAAAATAGTTTTAATACATATTATGTGTTAAAAACGCTTAAAAAGGCGATTTGGAGCCATTTCCGGGTTTTGTATAAATAGCTAATATTTTTATTTTTCCAGAAGGCTCAAAATATTTTATTTAACATATTAGATCAGTAGAAAAAGGTTTGGCATCAATAGGATTTGTATAACTCATTTTATAGCCAAAAAGGGCAAAACCGGCAATAACCGAATTAAGCTTAGAACCCTATGTTATGCTCAGCCTAAAAATAAATAAAAATCTCCAAAAATCCCAAAATGTTATTTTATATCAGTAGGTAAAAAGTTTGATATCAAAAATTGGGTTTAGATATGCTATATGCTAATTATGTCATTTAATTACTAAAAAGCTTCTTATTTACGCTAATGAGCATAACTCCTAATCTAGACCTCAAACTGATGTCAAATTTTAGGGACAAGTTTATAAATCAGTAATGAAGGTTTCTACTCTTTTACTTTTTAAAAAATCTCATTTTAAGGTGAAAAGGGCATAATAGTCAACATTTAAGCAAATAACGGAAACATGCATATGAATCGGATATCTAATGAACCAAGTTGTATAATCACAGAGGGTTATACTTATATGAAACCCGGTCCTATTAAGGCTCTAAAGCATTTCTAAACTATGCTTAAACGGGTCAGAACTGAAAGTCAAAGCAGAAGTCAAACTATGCGACTTTCGGTCCCAAACCGAGCCTAAACTGAAAATTGTTGGGGTGAACATGTTTAGACACGTGCTTACATTAATTACCAAGGTATATTAATGATAAAACAGGTTGCATGGCTTCTACATTGCTAATTATTCCTTAATTTGAAAATAAGCTTTCTGTTGACTTTTTAAAGTTAACTTTGACCCGACAATTGACATAGTTAGAGTGGGAATCAGAGAGTACCCTTTTAAGGGTTTGTTACCCACATAATTACCTACTCATGGGTATTTTTAATTCGAGATTTGACTGGACAAATTATGAGAAATCTCGAAGTCAAACCTTAATTACGACGGTTTGACTTTTAGCTAATTAACTAAGCTAAACTAAATTAGAAAGGGTTAAGGACACTTACAAGAGTCCTAAGTACGATTTGGAAGCCTAAGGAACCTTGTTGCTGATCAGAGGAGCTCCAGAAGTGAGTCTTGAAAAGTTTGCAAATGAATGAACAAGTGTTGCAATAAGAATGTTGCTTATATAGCAAAATTGATGAAACAAGATGATGCCAAACAACTCTATGCATGGATTCAGATCATCACAACTGTCCCTATTGCATGAAAATCCATTTGCACAGCCCCTGGTATCAACTTACAGGCTCCAAAGTCGATTACACAGCTTCAACAGGCATCTGTCCAAAGTTTCTGTCACTGTGCTGCTCTCGCGGGCCGCGTAAGCCCATAGGGCATCCTTACGCGGGCCGCCTGGCCTTCCAGAACATGCCAAACAAGTTTCAAGTTTGCACTTTTGGTCCCTGGTCCTTGTAAACATGGTTTTAAGCTCCAAATTTGCATTTTCAGCCTTCTAACCTTACTTTTAAGGGTCTTAGGACTTAACCAAACTCCGTTAAGTCCTCGGTTAACTTTGTGATCACTCGTAATGTGACACCCCAGGGAAACTAATAAACGATGCAACTTAACTAGCTTCCTCAGTAACCGCATGCTAAATTTCGGGACGAAATTTCTTTCAAGTTGGGGATAATGTGACAACCCGTAACTTCAGGTTAATGCTTTAACTTAACATAATTAAGTTGGTCGCACAATTTTTAACATTGCATGGAACTATGCATTACTTTATGCATTATTTGACTTACATGAGAACTTTGTGCCTTGACTGTAAATTATATGTGGCGTGTGTGTTTTATGTAAAAGATGATACTTAGGGGTGAGTAGAGTAGTTAGTGAAACCTTAATAACTCCTAACCCTAAAACCTTCCTCACAAATCATTCTACGGCAGTTCAAATCATTCTCTCTACAACCATTTCTCTCATCATTCTTGGCTACACAAGTTCTCTCGCATCAATCTTGATTTCCCAATCCATCTAGAATCAATCTAAGGTAAACGTTTAATGATTATTTGTTGTTAATCATTGATTATTTGATTCATGCAAACCCTAGTTCTCCAAACAATGGTTCTGTGTTTATTGATCACCCTGATTATTGTGAAATGGTTTGTGAATAGTTGTGTAATCACTTGTCTGACATTAAGATGCCTGATATGATTAGAGGTGTTTGATTGTTGATTAGATTACAGCATTGCCAATGTATGAAAATTAGGGTTTTGATCGTAACCTGCAATGTAACTGTTCCATTGAAAACTGTAAATTGGTTTTGGAAATCACGCATGTTGTTAACTCGGAGTTAAGTGTCAGGGTTTTGTGAAGTCACAAGTCTGAGTTTGTAACATGACACTTGCCTCCGAGTTTATTAAAGAAACACATGGTCCTAGTTTTATGGATGCACACATGGTCCGAGTTTTATGGATGCACACATGGTCCGAGTTTTATTGATGCACACATGGTCCGAGTTTTGATATTTGCTTATGAGGTCCGAGTTTCACCTAGAGGATGTTTGGTCCGAGTTTTGTTTGGTTGTTTGGTCCGAGTTTCACTTAGAGGATGTTTGGTCCGAATTTTAGTTGATTGTTAGTCCGAGTTTTAGTTGATTTCTTGGTCCGAGTTTCACCCAAGGACTAGATGTCCGAGTTTTATGGTTAGCATGGGGGGACCGAGTTTGTAACATGGACAAGAGGGGAGTCTGAGTTTATGAGAGGATGCTTAGTCCAAGTTTGATGTGTGTGCGTGTAGTCCGAGTTTCATATAAATATAAGTGCCCGAGTTTACTGTAAACACAAGTATTAGAGCTTAATGTTAACACCAGGGATCCGAGTTTGCTTATAATGCTAAGTTTAAAACCCTCTTAGTTGTATGAAGAACACCTTGCATGCCACTGTGTGTTACTGTATGTATGTGCAGTCTATGCCATGTCAATCTGTAAACAATTATCACACGGAACACAGTTGTTTGGACACCAGGGAATTGTAAACCTTATTTGAATGTAAACACTTACATTGAGTTTATGTGCAATGTACCTTAGGTCGCGTGTAACGGACCTAACCGTTAATTAACACTAGAAGCACAATAACAAACCGAGCAAACCAAGGTGAGTTCACACTCTTACCAAGGCATGGGATTCCCGGGGTAGGGAATGGGATTGGATGATTATCTGTACTTACGTTGTTATTGGGAATTATGAGTTACTGACCTCGGTTGGGAAAGGTCACTTATAGATACTGCTAGACTAGTGATACATGGGGAAGCCCCCACTACTATTCGCACACATGCCTGTAATGGCCGCGATACTGATACTGATCTTCGCACACATGCCTGGAATGGTCGCGATACTGATACTAAACTTCGCACACATGCCTGGAGGGCCGCGATACAAATAAAACTAGTCTACAATACATGGGAAACCCCCACTAATCTTCGCAAACATGCCTGGAGGGCCGCGATGTAATTATAAACGATACATGGGTTACTAAACAAACAAACGTTTTACGAAATGAACACTATTACTAAACAACCCACTGTGAACTCGCTCAACTAGTTGTTGACTCTCTGTTACATGCCTTGCAGGTCGTTAGGTATACATGGAGCTTGCACTGGGAGGCGCGGTCGTTGTGGACAAGGATCGCGAATGCTTTGATTAAACATTATGACATTTCATACTCATACTTATGTTGGGTTTATATTTTTGCTTCCGCTAAACATTGATATTGCACTTATGTTTTGAACACCTTTCATATTGGTTTGGTTGAATTACATTTACTTTTACTTATTACTTACATGTTCAATATGATTGGTGGCTTGATCCTGGTCATGTCACGCCTCCAAGCGGTGATACTCCGCGAGTGGATTTTGGGGGTGTGGCACGTAAGGCCTTAAATTTCAACGTTGACGCTTTTAACCCCTCGCATACGAATTTTATCATAACTTTCTCATACGATAACGAAACTTTGTGAAATTTTTATCACACATTCTAGTGAGTATAATTTATCATTACAAATCTTCGGGTTTGCTAAAAGGTCACTCAGAGGTATATTTTAAACATGTTGACACTTTTAACCCCTGTAGTTTGTAATTCCTCACTTTCTTTCACAATTAGCTTCGTATGATGCATGATCTATTCGTTTAAGGGTATAAGAATCATGTAGGGTTATTTTAAAGTATATTTATCCATTGTTGACATTTTGAACCCTTTTTATTCACATAATTTCCTTGTTTGTCAACTTTAGTCCCTCTAAAGTATTCCTTTACACGTTTTAAGTCCATGACACGTGTCGATACATTATTGGACACAAATTTACGAGGTGTTACATCCTCACCCCCTTAAAAGAAATCTCGACCTCGAGATTTACTGAAATAAATGAGGGTATTTTTCTTTCATTGTGGACTCTACCTCCCACGTGTACTCGGGACCCCTACGGGCATCGCATTTAACCTTCACAATAGGTACATGCTTCCTTCGAAGCTTCTTTACCTGTCGATCCTCAATCGACAAAGGTTTTTCCACAAATTTTAAGCTCTCATCTATGTGCATATCTGTATGTGGTATGACTAGTGATTCATCAGCTAGACATTTCTTCAGATTGCATATGTGGAATACATTATGAATACCACTGAGCTCTTCAAGTAAGTTTAACTTATAAGCCACCGTTCCTACACATTCGGTGATCTCGAATGGTCCTATATACCTTGGGTTTAACTTACCTTTCTTACCAAATCGCATTACCCCCGTCCAGGGTGATACTTTAAGCAAGACCTTATCTCCAACCTCAAACTTTAGAGGTTTCCGCCTTTTATCAGCATAACTTTTTCGCCTATCCCTGGCAGCTTTCAGGCGGTCACAAATCTGGACAATCTTGTCCGTTGTTTCAAAGACTATGTCAGGTCCTGATAATTGAGTTTCCCCTACTTCTGCCCAACAAATAGGCGTTCTACATCTCCTACCATATAATGCCTCAAAAGGCGCAGCCTGAATGCTGGTATGGTAGCTATTGTTATAGGAGAACTCGACCAATGGTAGGTGCTTGTCCCAACTACCACCTAAATCAATTACACATGCACGAAGCATGTCTTCTAAAGTTTGAATGGTACGCTCACTTTGCCCATCCGTCTGAGGATGGTAAGCCGTACTAAAACTTAAATGTGTGCCCAAAGATTGTTGGAAACTTTTCCAAAAATGAGATGTGTACCTAGTATCCCTGTTAGAGATAATAGATACTGGTACGCCATGAAGGGATACAATCTTATCCACGTACAATTGAGCTAACATGTCGGAGCTATGAGTCTCCTTAATGGGTAGGAAATGTGCTGACTTGGTCAGTCTATCTACTATCACCCATATAGTATCATTTCCTTTCTTTGTCTTTGGTAACTTGGTGATGAAATCCATTGTCACCATTTCCCATTTCCAAGTGGGAATTTCAGGTTGTTGTAGCAAACCTGACGGCTTCTGATGTTCAGCTTTGACTTGCGCACACGTCAAACATTTAGCTACCGGCAGCTATAGACTTCTTCAAGCCTATCCACCAATAATTTGCCTTCAGATCCTGGTACATCTTATCAGCTCTGGGATGAACAAAATATTTGGAACTGTGGGCTTCCTGGAGGATGACATCCCAAAGTCCTCCATAAACTGGAACCCATATTCGTCCATTTAACCTCAGGATTCCGTCCTTGCCATAGGATAACTGTTCTTCAGTTACTCCTAGATTTTCCTCAGGATAGTTAGCTTCCAAAACAGCTTTTTTCTGTGCAGCTAACAACCTTTCATTCAAACTATTCTTTATCTCAATGCTCTTGGCATTGATTCTTATAGGCTTCACTCTCTCCTTTCTACTTAAGGCATCAGCGACTACATTTGCCTTGCCAGGATGGTATCTTATCTCACAATCATAATCATTTAAAGTTTCCCATCCAGCGTCGCTGCCTCATGTTCAAGTCCTTCTGATTGAACAAGTGTTGAAGGCTTTTGTGATCAGAGTAGATCACACACTTAGTTCCATACAAGTAATGCCTCCATAGTTTTAGTGCGAATACAACGGCACCCAGCTCTAAGTCATGGGTGGTGTAGTTCTTCTCGTGCACCTTTAACTGTCGTGAAGCATAGGCAATGACCTTGCCTTTTTACATAAGCACACACCCCATCCCGGTGTGTGATGCATCACAATACACTACAAACTCATCAATTCCTTCAGGCAACGTCAGCACTGGAGCGTTGTTCAACTTCTGCTTCAAAATGTCGAAGGATTCTTACTGCTTAGGCCCCCAGTCAAATTTACTATTCTTACGAGTGAGTAAGGTCAGGGGTGCTGCAATTCTTGAGAAGTTTTCAATAAATCGCCTGTAGTATCCTACCAGTCCTAGGAAGCTGCGAATCTCCGTAGGTGTCTTCGGCTCTTGCCAGTTCATAATAGCTTTAATCTTAGCGGAATCTACTTGGATACCACGCTCACTAACAACATGTCCAAGAAATTGGACTTCACAAAGCCAAAATTCACACTTTGAAAATTTGGGATAGAGCTTTTCTTGATGAAGTAGTTTCAGAATGCAACGGAGATGCTTCTCGTGGTCATCTTGGCTCTTCGAGTAAATGAGAATGTCATCGATGAAGACGATGACAAATTTATCCAAAATAAGGCTTGCAGACTCGATTCATGAGGTCCATGAACGCGGCTGGTGCATTTGTGAGCCCAAAAGGCATCACTAGGAACTCGTAATGACCATAGCGAGTCCTAAATGCAGTCTTGTGTACATCTTCATCTTTAACCTTCAATTGATGATAGCCTGACCTCAAATCAATCTTGGAAAAATAGCTTGCCCCTTGCAATTGATCGAACAAATCGTCGATCCTGGGCAAAGGATACCTATTCTTGATAGTAACCTTATTAAGTTCACGGTAATCAATGCATAGACGCATTGATCCATCCTTCTTCTTTACAAATAAGATTGGCGCTCCCCTAGGAGACGAACTAGGTCTAATAAAACCTTTGGCTAGCAAATCATCTAGCTGCGTCCTTAATTCCTTCATCTCTGTTGGTGCCAACCTATAAGGCGCTCTCGCAACAGGTGCTCCTCCGGGGATGATGTCAATTCTGAATTCTACTTGCCTATTTGGTGGCAAACCAGGTAGTTCTTCAGGGAAAACTCCAGGGTATTCAGAAATGACTGGAATATCTTCAATCTTGGGCTTCTGCTCATAAATAGTCACCTGTGCCACATAAATGACACAACCCTTCTTCAAGCATCTAGATGCCTTGAGCATAGATACTTGCTCAGGCAGTCCATACTGGGTATCTCCCTGAATGGTAAGTGGCTCACCAGACGGAGTCTTGATCACCACTTGCTTCTTATTGCAGACGATCTGGGCTTGGTTATGCGATATCCAATCCATGCCTATTACTATATCAAAACCGGATAACTTAAAGGGAAGTAAGGACAACGGGAAGGAGTGGTTCCTAATGGATATTACACATCCATCTAACACGGTTGAGGCTGTTTCTATGGTGCCATCGGCTAACTTAACCTCATACTTCACATTTAAGGCTTTAACAGGCAATTTCAACAATTCACAAAACTTATTGTCTACGAATGACTTATCAGCACCAGAATCAAATATTACTCTTGTATAAACATCATTTATGAGGAAGGTACCTGTTATCACGTTGTCGTTCTGAATAACTTCCTGAGCATTCATCTGGAAGACCCTAGCATTGGTCTTCTTCCCCTCCTCAGTCTTCTTCGCAAACTTTGGGCAATTGGACTTAATGTGCCCCTTCTCGTTGCAATTGTAGCACGTTGCATCTTTTATTTTCTTGCAGTCGAGAGTCTTATGCTCAGAAGATTTGCAAATCCCACATGCCTTTGGCTGTGACTGGGATTTTGACTCATATCTGCATTTCCCGAAGTGATGCTTCTTACAGGTTTTACACTTGGGCTTATCACCCGATTGATGCCCATCCTTCTTAGATCCAGAACCCTTTTTGTGGTCAGAATTTCCCTTGTCTTTCTTATCCGTACGCCGTGAGTTGTCATCCTCACGCTTCCTCTTTTCAGCATCTGAGTTTCTTAGTGATCTTTGCCTGACCACGTCCAGAGTGAGGGACAAGGATATATCAGCTGTAGACCTGAATGTAGCTGGCCGAGAGGCCTTCACACTTGCCTTAATCTCTGGGGCTAATCCCCCAAAGAAACGAGCTATTCTTTTGGGTTCTGGGGTCACAAGATAAGGAACCAACCTTGACATTGTATTAAAGCTCGTAAGGTAAGCTTGGCAATCTAGGTTTCTCATAACCAATGCCAGGAAATCAGACTCAATCTTTTCAACCTCATGCTGAGGGCAGTAGTTCTCCTTGATGAGAGTAACGAATTGATCCCATGTCATATTGTACAACGGAATCTTCCCGGTAGCTTAAATCAACGATCTCCACCAGGCTAGGGCCTCACCCTTAAAAGACTGAGATACAAACTTTACAATTTCCCTTTCAGCACAACCACTAATATCTACCACTGTATCCATCTCATCCAACCATGTCATACAATCCACTGCCCCTTTCTCCCTAGTGAAATCCCGGGGTTTGCAAGAAACAAAGTATTTATAAGTACAACCTTTAGCACGTGGTTCTTGATTTAGCACAATTCTCTTAGATGGAATGTTGTGCTGATTTGAGGAATGTTGGACATCCTCTTTCTTGGGCTTAGGTTGGGTAGAGGGTGGTTTGCTATGGGCTTCAGAATGGGTTTTAGGAACAGATTTAGAGGGCGGTGTGGATAGGGTCCTACTTCGAGTCCCACTAGATTCACTATACTGCCGCTCCATAGCTTTTGTAACAGCATTATCTATTAACGCTTGCAGTTCTGCCCCGGTCACATGTATCTTAGTGTTATCATGGTTTTCCATCGGATGACTGTTTACCTCTTCTGACCTAGTCATGTAGCTTTATTTGCTACATAAAAGAAATAATGGACAAGGTTTATTTAAAAGGTTTTACAACATTTATGATTTATTAACCATGGTTTTAATAGACATTTTTGGTTAATTTGTTAATTATTTATATATTCAGGACCTTTATTACAATCCTATATTACAATTTAATATTAGCATAAAAGCCTAGTCACATTGACAGTTTTAATTTATAACCAGGATTTTCACAGAATCGAGGTATTAGGGTTTGAATCAAAGTTCATTACCTTTTCTAGACAGGGAGTTGTAGGCTACCACTGTCTTTAGTCCCAAAGGACGTTAATTATAGCCCGTAGGCACTTCATCCTTAAGGGATGATTATATAAATAAGGGAATTTGGGATAATCCAATTTAAAGATGACTCATGCGATTTTATCGAATCACATTTTGCCAAGAATGTTAACACACTTTCAGATGTTAACAAGAATTGGAATCTTTTGTGCAGGTTTTACCATCTTGGCCATGTCTGCAATGACATGTGGCTAGGTTTTACCTTTAAGATTCTTTTTAATATTAAACGCAGAACAACCCTAAATTGAGATGTTAATATGGATCTGAATCTAATTATGGAACTACCATCTTGGCCCTGTCTTAGGATGACACATGGCTAGGTCTTGTCCTTTTTAGATTTTGCCATTTTATTATAATGGTAGATCTTTTAATAGGAATGTTATTTTCATTTATTTTATGTTTTATGTTTATGCATATAATTAACAATAAACAAATATGAAAATTAAAATTAAACCATTCCATTACCAATTCAAACAGTACAAATTTTGCCCTATACGGGACTTTTAAGAAATAACATGCCCACGCAGGGGCTTAAACAACAAACATACCCACGCAGAGGTCAACAAAAAAGCATGCCCATGCAGGGGCAGAACACAAAAAGACAAGCCCACGCAGGGGCTGAGTACAGAAACAAAAGTCCACGCAGGGACTTGATTACAACTAAATAAAATAAACAAGGATCTTCAAAAATCCCTTCTCTTGGACTTTCCCTTGAGTAGGCCTGCCAAACCCTTGAAGAAGCCTTGACGTTCCCTGCGGTCTTCTTGAAGTTCCCGCTCAACTTGGTCCAATCTATCGAGAACCTCTTGTCAGCGTTCTGTCGGGATCAGTTGCGGCTGCGGCGGCTGCTGATACAGAGGTCGAGGAGGTGGCGGGTGCTGGTACACATAAGGTGGGTACCCAGTGGTCCATGGACCACCGTAGGGCCCTTCTGGATGAAGAGCGTTGTAGTCTCATGCTGCTTGATACGGGTCGACCTCCGCATAGTTGTAGTTGGTGTGGGTCAGCTGCTTAAATGGATTATACGCCGCTGAACCGGCGTATGCACGGATTGGGTTATCAAAACCCAATGGTGGCGCTACGGGCGCATAGTTTACTTCCGAGACGGGGTTTGATGGTCCCCCCATCTGCGGGTCTTCTTCTTGGAGTGGCGGGTAGTGACTACCACTTGATGGTTGAGGGGTGCTGATACGCACACCTCCTCGCACGGACATCCGTGCATTCGATCTTCATCGCCTCGGTGGCTCCGGAGGCAGCTGCTGTACTGGTGGTGGTGGCGGTGGAGTGACTGCCACAAAACGAGAATCCTCGGAGGGATCCTCTTGTTACTGCTGCTGCTGCTGGTGAGGTGATGAATGGTAGGAAGGTGTAAAGTACCATTCATACTGGGGGAATCTCGCCTGGTAGCTATCCGGACCGCGGTAGGGCGATCCATGAAATGAGGACCCATCAGAGATCTCGATGGGATGGTTTGGGGTCCCGGTTGCTGGTTCGACGGGATCCGTGTCCTCGTCCATATCCATGGCGTGATCACCGGAGAAATGATCCTCTGGTCCCAATGGGTTAAAACCTACGGGTTCTTGAATGTAGTTAGCCGGGTTGAACCGGCTCTGAAAAGCAGGAGTGGGGTCGCCGAAATAGTGGTGCGAATTCGATCACTGGAGAGGTATGAAAGAAGGTTGGGGGTTGTTGGGCTCGTTTTCGGACTGAGGCCCAAAAGATTGAAGGTAGGATGGTGAGGAGCTTAGGGAGACGGATCGCCTCCCTGGTTCAACATAAGTCCTCCAAGGCTCTTGGGGACTGATGCTCATGGTGATTGAGGGTGTGCACCAGTGAGAAGGCCCGACTTCATGATCATGGCCCGTCACTGGGGCCTTGCCTCTCCCTTTTCTAAATCGTGGCGGCATTGTTAAAGCTGTCAACATAAACAAAGATAACACAAGAATATATATATATATATATATATATATATATATATATATATATATATATAAGATAAAAGACAAAATTAAACAAAAACAGAATTTGTCCTATGTTATTTGTCTAGACTCGAGGATCGAGGAATGTGCAATTTGTGTAACTGAGATTAAACACAAAAAAGGCTAGTGTTTAATTCACTCAGTGTTGGCTCTGATACCAATCTGTCACACCTCGATATTTCCACGTATTACCGATGGGCCCGGTGGGGAGTATCGTGACGTAGTTGATATCATCATAGTCAAACAACACAAATTTAAATGCACAGCGGAAGCAAAAAGAAAGATTTATTTCAACCGAATAAAATTGTAATATTAAGCATCACAAACAGTTGAAACAGATCCACATGTGGATCGAATAAAAAGGAAACTTTTTCACAGACTTCAGGCATCTAAGCTTGCGAGACTTCTATTTGATGCTAGGAGAGACAAGCCTATTACGAGTAGTACCTGCACTTAGCCTTTTTGGGAAAATACGTCAGTTTACACTGGTAAATACAATTTAACTAACTCATTTTGAAAATGTTTAAAATTGATTTGAATGCACATGGCACAAAATATTTTTATAACTTGGGATAATTATTTGTATATAATCTTGTAAAAGAATTACATGTTTGTTATGCATTCGGTTGCCCAGTTCATGCCGGGTTAAAGATTAATAGACACACCACATAGTATAGTCCCGCGGCGAGTTATTCTCGTAACCGGCGGTTATACCTTATTAATTATAAATGCACTGACGGGTGTACGCCTACACCTGTGTGCTAAGGTCATGGCCATTCTTTGAATGATGCCAAGGATATCCGGGACATGGTCATTAAACCCCCAAAGGCGTTAAACAAACAAAACCAATTTTTTTAAACGGGTCATCTTGATAATATTTAACCACCAAACGATTAAAGTCAAATGCCCGACCAAGCGGTATTTTATATACCGTACCCAAGCCCGTATAAGGGAAAATAAGTTAAAAGTATTTACCTGAGCAAATTTATACAATTTATCCCAGCCGTATACCACCAAGCGAGTACAGATAGCTTTTACTGTGCTCCTAAATCTGGAATGAAGGTTTTTAATAACCTATTAGATTCCTAACGGGTCTTTAATTTAGCCTAAGCTTAGATCGGTTAGTTTTAACGAAAGATATGGTTCACGTACATGAATAAGCGATAACCGGAATAGAATGTGATTTAGACCCGACAAGTTTGGGGACTTGTATAATATGGGTAAACTAAACACATTCTGGATTTTGAGACAAAAACGATAAGGTTTGACCCGTTTTGGTCAATTTATGTAAACTAGTCACATAAACCGAACCGAACGCGAATAATGCGTAACTGGTAACCATTAAAGTCATTGATATACGTTAAATTATACATATTTTTATACCCCAAAACACTTCCGTTTTAAGCATTTTTGACCGAAAACAAAACGTATAGATACCAAAATCGGTACTTTTATACTTTCAGGTCTTAAACAGAGGATAATGGAAAAATCTGGTGAAACGGACAAAATCTGATGCATTTCTGATGAAAATGGCAAAAATCTGATGGACTGCCAGGTGTGGCACGACCGTGCCGCTGCTACGATCTCGGAAGCACTGCTAGTGCAACCAGGAGTGCCAACTATTTCTCGGACCGCACTACCGTGCCACCAGCGGCACCACCGTGCCATTGCCAAACCAAGCCTTCTGACCAACATCTCCGAGGATTGGCACAACCGTGCCAAATCGGCACTACCGTGCCGATCTGCTGACTCAGGCAACTTGTCCACTAGTCCACTTGGCTGACTCGGGATCGCTGAAACTGACGTCACCCGACAAGACCTGACCGCACGACCGTGCCAAATCCGCACGGTCGTGCCAATATTAAAATCGCCTATAAATAGCAGCAATCGCTACTGGTTCAAATGTTGGGTTTTTTTGTCACACCCCCAAAATCCACCCGCGGAGTACCACCGCTTGGGAGCGTGACTTGACCAGGATCAAGCCATCAATCATATCAAACATAGCATTTAATAATAAAAGTAATCAATGTAAATCATCATGACATGAATTGATGTTCCAAAACCAAACATCGTTTAAATAGCGGAAGCATAGTATGTAATCTCAAAATAATTATAAGTTCGAATAACGTTCATGAATCCAGATCCCACAACGACCTGCTCCTCCTTGTGCAAGCTCCGTAATGTACCTATGGTCCTGCAAGGCATGCAGCAAATAATCAACAAACTAGTTGAGCGAGTTCACAGAAAGTAAGTTCATAATATAGTGCATAAGTATAGCTAGTGGGGGCTTCCCATACTAGTGTGTACTAAAGGTGGGGGCTTCCCAAACCTTGTGTTCATAATACTGGTGGGGGTTTCCCATGTTTATCCTGGCTAATAAGGGCTTCTCATTAACGGTACTTACTAGACTAACTTCCGACCATGTGTTCTTCTTTACCGAGAACAGGAAAACGTACAGGGTCACGTAGGCTTTACGTGACGTGCCCTTCCTCGAGGACAGTGGTACGCGTGGGGGCTACGTAGGCTTTACGCAGCGTGGCCTTCCGACCTGGAAGCCAGTGGATGGTATTGGGTTACGTAGGCTTTACGTAACGTGTCCTCCCGACCCGGGAGACAAATGGCAAACATACTGGGTTACGTAGGCTTTACGTAACGTGTCCTGACTAACCTGAGGACGATGGTCTATAGTCTAGAGAATGCGTAAGTACGAGTAACTCTTTTAACAATAACATATCCAACCCAATTCCCAACCCGGGAATCCCATGCCTTGGCTGTGTGAACTCACCTTGGTTTGCTCGGCAGATACACAAAGAGTATAGTAGCAAGTAATGGTCAATCACGTCCTATCATGGTGTTTATACAAGTTAGGTTCGGTTCATGTAAAGCACGTATGGTTACACAGAGTTAACAATTTGCAGCATACAAAGTTCATGGCCCATACAAATCAATTAAATCATGCGAGTGACATTTCGTGCGGATGGTGAATCGTGCGGGTGGCAATTGGTCCGTCCGGATGGACGATCCGTGCGAGTGACAATTCATCCGGGTGACAGTTCGTGCGGTTGGCAACTGGTCCGGGTGGCATTTCGTGCGGGCAGTCAGTCCGTCCGGATTGGACAATCCGTGCGGGTGTCAATCCGCCCGGTTCAACATTCCGTCCGGATGGACAGTTCGTGCAAGTGGCAATCCGTGCGGACTGTCAGCTCGTGCGGATGACATTGTGTAGTCCGTGCGATCGGATGAGTGACCGGACCAGCTTGTGTGTGTGGGTACCTTGTGCGAACAGATTACTTGGTGCAATTGATTCAAAAATCCGAATATCAGGCAAGTTGGTTACGACTAGATCATGTTTTCCAATTTTACCTCAATCAAATAACATAATTTCCAACAAATCAGCTAACACCAACAAGATCAACAAGCATGATTCACACGTTTTTATCAAGAACCCTAATACGATCATTATGAACAATAATAACACTTAATCATATTATGATCCGATTTCATGAACATTAAAATTCGAATTGCATAACATCACAGCCAATCAACAAGACATTATCATTAAACCTCATCAACAACAAACCCGATTATATAACCTGTCCGACCGATTAACAAGCATGTCCGGCCGATCGAACAAATCTCAATCAAATAACATACAATTATCTAAACATATAACTAATCAATAATTTAACAAACATCGATTCCTATCCATCAAACATATCCGGTCGATCAGTCTAACATGTTCGACCGATTCAACAACACATTCGGCCGATTAACACACCAATTTGTAACATTGGACATGTAATCATTTAATCAGGTAAAGCAATTCAATTTAAACACTAACCGATCGGTCGAGGGTAATCCAAATCGGAATCGATTTCCGGTTGCTTGTGCCGTCCGGTTATGCGTGAGAAAGAGAGAGATGTTTTTGCTAGGGTTTTGTGTGTTGTGAGTTTTGGTAACAAATGAGAACAAGCAAGTCCCTAAAGTGTTTAATTTGGTGCGCATAAGGGAGTGGGCCGGCCCATCCGCTTGGGCTGCCCTTGGGCCGTGTGTGTTGTGCGATTCGATTTCATTAACAAACAAACACATTAAATACGCAATACACGTAGCACATAATAACATAACATTCATTTAAACCAAAGCTCGTAATCATAACACGTTCACATACGTTACACAAGGTAGGTCTAAAGTCCGAGTTGTCACATTATCCCCAACTAATTGGAAATTTCGTCCCGAAATTTGGTATGCACTCACTGAGGAAGCTAAGTAACTGTACTGTTCACTGATTTTCCTGGGGTGTCACATCCTCCCCCCGTTGATCTGGAATTTCGTCCCGAAATTCCGAAGTAGGAGCTTCAGCCTCAGTAGTGGTAGCATTGGTTTCGAACAACTGAGGGTACTTTTCTGTCATCCTGTCTTCGCGTTCCCAGGTGTACTCTGGGCCACGTTTGGAGTTCCAACGAACTCGAACAAGAGGGATTCTCTTGTGTTTGAGGACCTTTACATCCCGGTCCGTGATTTCCACTGGTTCCTCGACGAACTGCAACCGCTCGTCGATAGTGAGTTCTTTGAAAGGGATGATGAGGTTTTCATCAGATAGGCACTTCTTTAAGTTCGATACATGAAAGACATTGTGAACTGCCCCGAGTTCAGCTGGTAGGTTCAACTTGTAGGCTACCTTGCCAATCTTTTCTATGATTTCAAATGGTCCGACGTATCGCGGATTTAGTTTGCCCCGTTTGCCAAAACGAACCACACCCTTCCAGGGTGAGACTTTCAATAAAACCCGGTCCCCGACCTCAAATTCCAATGGCTTTCTACGCTTGTCCGCGTAGGCTTTCTGACGGTCGCGTGCTGCCGCCATGCGTTGTCGTATTTGTGCAATCTTTTCCGTGGCGTCCACTACAATCTCTGGACCCGTGATCTGACTATCCCCCACCTCTGCCCAACAGAGAGGTGACCGGCATTTACGCCCGTACAATGCCTCGAATGGAGCGGCTTGAATGCTGGTGTGATAGCTATTATTATACGAGAACTCCACCAAAGGGAGGTGCTTTTCCCAGCCGTTGCCGAAGTCGATAACGCATGCCCGAAGCATGTCTTCGAGAGTTTGGATCGTTCGCTCAGACTGCCCATCCGTCTGAGGATGATATGCTGTGCTCATGTCTAACCGTGAGCCGAAAGATTTGTGCATCGCTTGCCAAAGTTCTGACGTAAATCGTGCATCGCGATCCGAAATGATGGATGTGGGCACTCCGTGCCTCGAAACAACTTCCTTAAGGTAAACGTCTGCGAGTGTGGAGAACTTATCCGTTTCCTTTATAGGTAGGAAGTGTGCAGACTTGGTGAGTCGATCAACTATCACCCATATCGTATCGTTCCCACGCTGGGATCTAGGTAAGCTTGTAACGAAATCCATGGAAATCTCTTCCCATTTCCATTGTGGTATCTTAGGCTGCTGAAGTAGGCCAACTGGTTTCTGATATTCGACCTTGACTCTTGCACAGGTCAAGCATTTTCCAGCATACGTAGCGATGTGGGCCTTCATGCTAGGCCACCAATAAGTAGTGCTGATGTCGTGGTACATTTTATCCGACCCTGGATGTACCGAGTAGCGAGACTTGTGAGCTTCATCCATCACAAGTTCGCGTAGACCGCCATAAAGTGGGACCCAAATACGCCCCGTTACATAGTAGGCGCCGTCTGCCTTTTGTTCCATCTGTTGTCGTGAGCCGCGTAAGGCTTCAGCCTTGACATTTTCGGGCTTCAATGCTTCTATCTGAGCATCTCGTATCTGTGCTGGAAGGCTAGACTGAATCGTAAGCTGTAGCGCTCGCACGCGCCGTGGTAGAGTGTCTTTCCGACTGAGAGCGTCAGCCACAACATTGGCTTTGCCTGGATGATACTTGATGGCGCATTCGTAGTCGTTTAGTAGTTCAACCCATCTTCGTTGACGCATGTTCAAATCCTTCTGCTTAAGAATATGCTCGAGACTCATGTGATCGGTGTAAATCGTGCACCTGGTACCGTACAGGTAGTGTCGCCATATCTTAAGCGCGAAAACAACAGCTCCCAGCTCTAAGTCGTGCGTCGTGTAGTTCCGTTCATGAACCTTTAGCTGACGAGAGGCGTAGGCAATAACTTTATCTCGCTGCATCAATACGCAACCCAGACCCTGTATTGATGCGTCACAATATACTACGAAGTCATCTGTGCCCTCTGGCAATGAAAGAATAGGTGCGCTGCAAAGCCTATCCTTTAGATACTGAAAAGCAGTTTCCTGCGTGTTGCCCCAACGGTAGGTGACACCCTTCTGTGTCAGTAGTGTAAGTGGTTGCGCAATCTTCGAGAAATCCTTGATAAACCGTCTGTAGTAACCTGCCAGACCCAAGAATTGGCGTATTTCTGTCGGCGTACGCGGTGCAGGCCAGTTTCTGATCGAATCTACCTTGGATGGATCAACATGGATCCCATCCCTGTTCACCACATGGCCTAAGAAGTGGACTTCACGAAGCCAGAAGTCGCATTTAGAAAGCTTGGCGTACAGCTGTTCCTTCCGAAGGAGTTCCAAAATAAGGCGAAGATGCTGCTCGTGTTCCTCCTGACTCTTGGAGTAAATCAGGATGTCGTCGATGAATACTATGACGAACTTGTCAAGATAGGGTTTGCACACCCTGTTCATAAGATCCATAAATACAGCAGGCGCGTTCGTTAACCCGAATGGCATGATAAGAAACTCGTAGTGACCATAACGAGTTCTGAAGGCTGTCTTGGAGACGTCCTCATCCCGGACTCTCAGCTGATGGTACCCCGACCTCAAGTCTATCTTCGAATAGTAACACGACCCTTGCAACTGGTCGAATAAGTCGTCGATGCGCGGAAGAGGATAACGGTTCTTCACCGTCACCTTGTTGAGTTCACGGTAGTCGATGCACATCCTGAACGTACCGTCCTTCTTTTTCACGAAAAGTACTGGAGCTCCCCAAGGCGAAGAGCTTGGACGTATAAAGCCCTTTTCCAAGAGCTCTTGTAGCTGCTTTGACAGTTCCTCCAATTCTGATGGAGCTAGACGATATGGTGCGCGAGCTATGGGTGCTGCTCCCGGAGCGAGCTCGATCTGAAATTCGACCTGACGATGAGGCGGTAATCCAGGTAAGTCTTCAGGGAACACCTGAGGATAGTCACGTACAACTGGTATATCTTCCAGTTTCCTTTCCTTTGCTGAAGCGTCTGTAACGAGTGCCAGAATGGCAGTGTGCCCCTTTCGTAAACATTTCTGCGCTTTCAAGAAAGAGATGATGCCTACCACTGCACCACTCTTGTCGCCTTGAACTTCGAGAGGTTCCTGACCCGAACGAGGAATACGAATGATCTTTTCACTGCATAAGATCTCTGCCTGGTGTTGGGACAACCAATCCATCCCAATCACAACGTCGAAACTACCCAAAACTATGGGGATGAGGTCTATAGAGAAAGCTTGACCAGCTAGGATAAGGTTACAACCCTGAACTACGTGCGTGGCTTCTAAACTTTTACCGTTAGCTAACTCTACTACATGTTTGGTGGGTAAAAGTGTTGGTGCACGTTTTAGCAGTTGACACATTTTCACAGACATATAGCTTGTATCCGCACCCGAATCAAACAAAACAGTAACGTAAATATTGTCGAGGAGAAACTTACCCATAACAACGTTGGGATCGTTCACTGCGTCTCCTCTTCCCAAAACGAAAGCTCGACCTCTTGCCTCGTTGCCATTATTGTTGTTGTTCCCGCCGTTGTTGTTGCCGTTGCCCTGGTTGTTATTGTTGTTGCGGTTCTGGTTCAACTGAGGGCAATCGCGTTTGAAGTGACCTTCAGCCCCACACTGGAAACATCCCCGGTTTCCACGCTGTGGCTGCTGCTGCTGCTGGTTCTGTGGAGCTGGTTGCTGAGGCTGCTGATTCTGATTCGCAGGCCGTGGGCTCCTACAGTCTTTGGCCTCGTGACCCATCTTAAGACACCTTTGACAACGACCCTTGTTACACGGGCCGTGGTGATGCCTGTTGCAGTTGTGGCACCTAGGTTGACTACCTTGATATCTCCTCTGTCTGTGACTACCAGAGGATTGCTGACTGGGACTCTGATACTGGTCAGTCTTCTGCTGCTGAGCTTGAGACTGAACGGATGCTGAACCTTTACTCGAATCTCCATCCCATTTCCTTTTACTGTCACCAGATGTAGCAGGAGTAACTGAGGTGGTGACATTAGCAGTAGCATTAACACGCTTGGGCAGTTTATTCTGATCCACTGCCTGATCAGTGATGCGATGAGCGAGGCGCTGGATTTCCTGGATGTTTTCGAGGTTAGCCGACGTCACGTGGCTCTGAATTTCTGGCGCCAATCCCTTGAGGTACAACTCAATGCGCTTGTATGGAGGGTCCACCATAGTGGGACACAGAACGGCCAGCTCATTCGACCGTTTAGTGTACGCTTCGATTTCCGATCCAATCATTTTCAAGTTGTACAGCTCGTCTTCCAGCTTGTGAATGTCTTCGCGTGTACAATACTCACGCTTGATGAGTTCCTTGAAATCGTTCCATGGGGTGGCGTTAGCAGCTGCCAACCCTAAGATTTGAACTTGGGCGTTCCACCAAGTCAGTGCTATCCCCTCCAAAGTGCCGGTGGCAAACTTGACCTTGCGAGCCTCAGGGCACTCGCACATTTCAAAGACTGATTCTAGCTTCTCGAACCAGTGGAGTAGTCCCACTGCTCCTTCCGTGCCGCTGAAGGTGTTTGGACGACAGTCCATGAAATTCTTAAATGTGCAGACAGGCTGCTGCGCGTGTTGACCTATTGTGTACGAGTAGGGCAAAGTTTAAATACAAAAGCTAGTTTAGGAGTGTAGGATCTAAAGATCCTAGCGTAAGTTATGACTACAGGTTATCCTACCTGCTTGAGCAGCCGCAAGTGCCGCTGTGACTTGGGCTTGAACGAGAGCCTCTAGCTGGGCTTGTGTCATGTTGATTCTTCCAGACATGATCTTCATTGTAACAAGTAGCATAGGTAAGAATGGTTCGCGAATAGGGCGATGACAGAAAAGTGTAAGCACATAGGGATTCTCATGCTATAATATCATGTATATCTAAACGTGATGCGAGCAAAGTTCTAAGCAGTTCTAGCAAACAGGTAATAAACGTAAACCTTATTACCTAGGATGTCGAGTCTTGCACGTGGAGCGAAGCGTCGTTGTGGATCGTTGAGAGCACTGTTCTGGTTATAGTCCGGTTTTAATAAAAACGTTTTCCCATATTAAAACCAAGTTCTCTATAACCAATGGCTCTGATACCAATCTGTCACACCCCCAAAATCCACCCGCGGAGTACCACCGCTTGGGAGCGTGACTTGACCAGGATCAAGCCATCAATCATATCAAACATAGCATTTAATAATAAAAGTAATCAATGTAAATCATCATGACATGAATTGATGTTCCAAAACCAAACATCGTTTAAATAGCGGAAGCATAGTATGTAATCTCAAAATAATTATAAGTTCGAATAACGTTCATGAATCCAGATCCCACAACGACCTGCTCCTCCTTGTGCAAGCTCCGTAATGTACCTATGGTCCTGCAAGGCATGCAGCAAATAATCAACAAACTAGTTGAGCGAGTTCACAGAAAGTAAGTTCATAATATAGTGCATAAGTATAGCTAGTGGGGGCTTCCCATACTAGTGTGTACTAAAGGTGGGGGCTTCCCAAACCTTGTGTTCATAATACTGGTGGGGGTTTCCCATGTTTATCCTGGCTAATAAGGGCTTCTCATTAACGGTACTTACTAGACTAACTTCCGACCATGTGTTCTTCTTTACCGAGAACAGGAAAACGTACAGGGTCACGTAGGCTTTACGTGACGTGCCCTTCCTCGAGGACAGTGGTACGCGTGGGGGCTACGTAGGCTTTACGCAGCGTGGCCTTCCGACCTGGAAGCCAGTGGATGGTATTGGGTTACGTAGGCTTTACGTAACGTGTCCTCCCGACCCGGGAGACAAATGGCAAACATACTGGGTTACGTAGGCTTTACGTAACGTGTCCTGACTAACCTGAGGACGATGGTCTATAGTCTAGAGAATGCGTAAGTACGAGTAACTCTTTTAACAATAACATATCCAACCCAATTCCCAACCCGGGAATCCCATGCCTTGGCTGTGTGAACTCACCTTGGTTTGCTCGGCAGATACACAAAGAGTATAGTAGCAAGTAATGGTCAATCACGTCCTATCATGGTGTTTATACAAGTTAGGTTCGGTTCATGTAAAGCACGTATGGTTACACAGAGTTAACAATTTGCAGCATACAAAGTTCATGGCCCATACAAATCAATTAAATCATGCGAGTGACATTTCGTGCGGATGGTGAATCGTGCGGGTGGCAATTGGTCCGTCCGGATGGACGATCCGTGCGAGTGACAATTCATCCGGGTGACAGTTCGTGCGGTTGGCAACTGGTCCGGGTGGCATTTCGTGCGGGCAGTCAGTCCGTCCGGATTGGACAATCCGTGCGGGTGTCAATCCGCCCGGTTCAACATTCCGTCCGGATGGACAGTTCGTGCAAGTGGCAATCCGTGCGGACTGTCAGCTCGTGCGGATGACATTGTGTAGTCCGTGCGATCGGATGAGTGACCGGACCAGCTTGTGTGTGTGGGTACCTTGTGCGAACAGATTACTTGGTGCAATTGATTCAAAAATCCGAATATCAGGCAAGTTGGTTACGACTAGATCATGTTTTCCAATTTTACCTCAATCAAATAACATAATTTCCAACAAATCAGCTAACACCAACAAGATCAACAAGCATGATTCACACGTTTTTATCAAGAACCCTAATACGATCATTATGAACAATAATAACACTTAATCATATTATGATCCGATTTCATGAACATTAAAATTCGAATTGCATAACATCACAGCCAATCAACAAGACATTATCATTAAACCTCATCAACAACAAACCCGATTATATAACCTGTCCGACCGATTAACAAGCATGTCCGGCCGATCGAACAAATCTCAATCAAATAACATACAATTATCTAAACATATAACTAATCAATAATTTAACAAACATCGATTCCTATCCATCAAACATATCCGGTCGATCAGTCTAACATGTTCGACCGATTCAACAACACATTCGGCCGATTAACACACCAATTTGTAACATTGGACATGTAATCATTTAATCAGGTAAAGCAATTCAATTTAAACACTAACCGATCGGTCGAGGGTAATCCAAATCGGAATCGATTTCCGGTTGCTTGTGCCGTCCGGTTATGCGTGAGAAAGAGAGAGATGTTTTTGCTAGGGTTTTGTGTGTTGTGAGTTTTGGTAACAAATGAGAACAAGCAAGTCCCTAAAGTGTTTAATTTGGTGCGCATAAGGGAGTGGGCCGGCCCATCCGCTTGGGCTGCCCTTGGGCCGTGTGTGTTGTGCGATTCGATTTCATTAACAAACAAACACATTAAATACGCAATACACGTAGCACATAATAACATAACATTCATTTAAATCAAAGCTCGTAATCATAACACGTTCACATACGTTACACAAGGTAGGTCTAAAGTCCGAGTTGTCACATTTTTCTCCATGTTTCTGGGCGATTTCTGGGTTCCGAAGTAGTCCTGATCAGACCCATTTGAAGCTTAAAGATCGAGTAGAAGCATAACCAATCCAACCCATCAATTCCTTGCTTGTTTATGGTTTGATTCCTTGTTCTTAAACATGTATTCTGATCATTTTGCAAGCTATGAGCTGATGTTAGTTTATGTTTAATATAGTTTATGTAATAATAGTTATAAACTTGTTTCTTGAATGAACTTTATGTTGTAATCTTGTTTGTATGATACTTTAGTACTTTTTCATGTTTGAATCTTCATGATTATATAATGAACGTTTCATTGATGTTGAGTTCCTGATTATGTTTGATTAGTTTGGATAATGAATCCATGGTTAGGGGATGGTAACTATTTCTTGATTAATCACTTGTTTGTAAACTTGTTTACACCATGAAACTCGAGAGGGGTATTGGTTTTATCCAAGATATATCTTATTTTGATTAGGAATGCTTTCTTGCACGTAAGGGTTCTAACGAATTATATGGTGTTGATTACATGTTCTTGCACGCGGTTTATGATCCTTGTTTAGTAGTTTTGGTCTGAAATTGCTGACATGGTAGATTTGTGTTCAAGACTTGTAAAGGTGAAATATGTTGTTATATGATCTACTTAAATGCTTATCCTCGTGGCTGTATTGTGACCATCGGTATTGCTTTCTTTGATAAGTGAGGTTAGAAAACTCCTAGCGGATGACTAATCTATCATTAAAGGTTCACATGAATGAATATCACTAGCTCGCTAAAGAATGATTTAGGTGGTTAACATGTGTTTATCGTGTTAACTTTCCGAAGAAGCATCATGTTAGAAAACTCCTAGCTGATGACTAACTGTCTTGAAATTGGAAAATTGGAAAATTGATTAAGTGCTTTTGTGGCATATTTGATAGATAACATGTTTAGGTTGTTTGTGAAACAAGATAATGGTATATTTATGTTTTAGTTGTAATTTAGATAACTTAGTTAAACAATCATTCACTTATCTTTTTATCTGGTAATCTAATGATAAAGATTTAGTACATTATAACGCCCGTGTTCCATGGATCGATATCGGGCTCTTACCAATACTTTGCTGCATATATGACGGGATACACTTGTCCTTTGTTGTGTGTGTTTTAATGTTAAGGTATAAACCATTTTTTATAAATATAAAACGCACTTCGTTGGGCGCGTGAAGATACTGTAAATAAATGTATCTAACCGCCCACGTCAAGTTTTTGGCGCCGTTGCCGGGGACCACGGCGAAATTAATGGAACAATCCGAGTCATTATTCTACCGGTGTACAAACTGTCAATAACTGTTAATATCTGTAAATTTTTGTATTTATTTATTTTCTTTTACCTAACTGTTTAACTAACTTTTGTTTTCCTTAATTTACTAACTTGTAATTTACTAACTTTTGACTAACTTTTCTTTTCTGTTTTACTAACCACTAACCAACTAACTTTACTAACTCACTGACTTACTAACTTTTTATTTATTGTTCAACTAACATTTTATTTATTTATTTATTTACTTAATTCAGTTATGTGTTCGGAATCGAACCGTGTACTGGCAAGTATTTAATTCAGTATTTTAATTTCAGTAATTTCATTTATGTACTTCATTCATTTATTTATTTCAGTTCAGTATTTCTAATTCAGTATTTTATTTATTAAAGTTCAGTTATTTTACTTATTTATTTATTTCTGTCCGTTTAAATTTCTGATCATTCATTTAATTATTGTACTCATTTGTTTATTTGTCTACTTCATAAAAATAAAATATAACTTTCTGATAAAACCATCATATTTTCTGATAAATTCCAATGACTTTATCCGATTTTCTGATGGATTCTGATAAACCCATTAGATGTTCTAAAAACAATAGTTTTCAATTCTGATGAATTTACCAGATTTTCTGGTGATTCTGATGGATTTATCAGGAATTCTGATGGAACGAAAATTTCATCAGATCTTATCAGAATTTTATTAGATATATCAGATTTTCTGATATATATATATATATATATATAAAAGAGCTCTCGGATGTAAATATGTAAATAAGCCAGTAAATATTTGTTTAAATTTGTTCAATAATAATCTGTATATATATTATGTATACTAGATATTAGTATTGTCATTTTTATTTATTTCATACATATATATTATGTTCTTTTTTCTGTATAATGCGTTCTTTTTTATGTGCAGGCTAATGTCCACGCCCCCTGCACCCGCTAACGCTGAGCTAGCCAACGAACCAGAAAATAACTTAAGAAGAAGTAGGCGGCTTCGCGAGAGATCACTTGTTGTTGCACAAAGGATTGCGGCCGCAATCGACGAACCAGTGATACTTTCTGATAGCGAGAGTTCAGAGGACGACACAGGAAGCATTATGGCAGAAGACGACCAGCCTCTGAATGAGACCGGCCGTCCAGGAGGAGAGGGCTTGCTACCGAGCATTGCCCGACCTACTATAGCAGCACCGTGTTTTGAAATTAAATCTACTATTATTAACATGTTGCAAAATTCTGTGCAGTTTGATGGGAAGGATCACGAAGATCCAGGTCGGCACATCGCATCATTTCTCGAGGTGTGCTCGACTTTCAAAATTAGAGACGTTTCTGAAGACGCAATCCGTTTGCGACTCTTTCCATTTTCTTTATGAGACAAAGCACGATCTTGGCTTTTGTCACTTCCAGCAGGTTCCATCACGACTTGGAACGAGATGGCCGACCTTTTTATGCAAAAATATTTCCCGCCGGAAAAGACAGCTAAGCTTAAGAACCGTATCATGACATTCAAACAGGACGAAGGAGAATCTCTACATGCAGCTTGGGAGAGGTTCAAAGATCTTCTAATCGATGTTCCACATCATGGGTTTTCCAAAAGGCAACTTGTGTTGAACTTCTACCAAGGACTCAACTACAACTCACAAGAACGTTTAGATGTATATGCAGGAGGCGATCTTGGAACAAAAACACCCAATGAAGCCTACGCAATCATAGAGAAAGCTACCTTGAAGTCAAGTTCTCGTCACGGTGGAGTGCGAAACAAAGCATCATCTATTCCTGGAGTTCATCAAGTGGATACGTATACGGCTCTAGCAGCACAAATTGGAGCTTTGGCAGCAAGATTTGATCAAGCTCAGAACGTTTCGCAGGTACAATCATCATGTGGGCTGTGTGGAGTGTCACACGAGCCAGGTACATGTGAGCAAGGTGTTATGTTTACAGGCCACGAAGAGGTGGACTATTTGGGCAATCGAATTAGGCCCCAAAATAACCCCTATAGCAACACGTACAATCTGGGTTGGAGGAATCATCCAAACTTTGGGTGGAAAGCTAATTCCAATAACCAAAACCCACTCGGATACGCTCAGCGCGCTCCCGCACCACAACAGTCTCAGGGGCAATCCTTTCAGCCCAATGGGCAATCTTTTCAGCCATCAGGGCAAACTTTTCAACCACGTTACAATAATAGGTTCAGGAAGCACTTCCCAGCCTCAAACCTCTCAAACCAACTCAAAACTAGAAGAGATGATGGCGCAGCTGTTAAACAACTCCAACAATGCCAATCAAATGTCTGAAAAGCGATACAAGCAGCATGAGGAGCGTTTCATGGCTCAGGAAGGGAAGATGCGGAGCCAGAAGGCTTCAATTCAAACCATTGAGAATCAAGTCGGCCAATTGGCCAAAATGTTATCTGAAAGACCACAAGGTAGTCTTCCAGGTAACACTGAACAAAACCCAAAAGGGCACGTTAATGCAGTAATGACGAGGAGTGGTAAAACCACGGGACCCGACAAATCAGACTCACCACCGATCGCTGATACGGTCCAAACTGACGCTTCAGACGAGGTGTACGCTAGGTGAGTCCCAGCAAGTACAGCACAGTTTCAGGAGCCAGTTAAAGATTTCATTCCTCCTGTCCCATAGCCAAGCAGACTGAAGAAGCAAAACAACGATGAACAACATGGTAAGTTTTTAGAGATGTTTAAACAATTACCCATAAACATACCATTTGTTGAGGCGTTGACTCAAATGCCTAAATACGCAAGGTTCTTAAAAGACATCCTCACAAACAAGCAAAAGCTCGAAAGCTTGTCTTGTGTGTTGATGAATGAAAACTGTTCAGCCCTTCTCCAAAACCGTCTACCTGAAAAGATGGGAGATCCGGGCAGTTTTACAATTCCCTGTCTCATTGGCAGCATGTCTGTCAGTCACGCATTAGCCGATTTAGGAGCTAGCATAAACTTTATGCCGTATAAGGTCTTTGCTAAATTAGATCTGGGTGAACCTTCACCCGCTAGAATGAGCATTCGACTTGCTGATCGTTCGATAAAATATCCGCGTGGGTTCGTTGAAAACATGCTTGTTAAAATCGATAAATTTGTTTTTCCCGTGGATTTTGTTATTTTAGACGTGGACGAAGACTCAAAAGTGCCATTAATACTAGGGCGCCCGTTCCTCAATATTGCGAGTGTAACGCTCTGCGTTTTTGATCTTTCTATTTATAGCTTTATGGGTTGTACCTTCTAATTTCAGTCAGTTGTACTCTCATTGTATCCTATTTATTCCCAAAGTGTACTTCGAGACTTGAATCATAATGAAAAATGCATTGTTTTGATCATATACTTGTTTAAATTCTATGTATGATAAAACACTTGAAAGCACGTTAAACTATGTCAAACACGTAAAAACAATTGAAAGATATCCTAATCTCAGTCCTTGAATCAAGCGTTGTCAAGAGATTACCCTAAACCATACAAAAATCAGGAATTAGTACGCTAATTCGGTTAAAACAAATAGATATAAAAGTTATTAATTAATATTCTAAATTAATAAAGTTAAATAAATAAAATTATTAATAAATAAATTATAAAAGTTTAAATAATAAAAAGTTTTTTTTTACGAAATTAAAAAGGTTAACCTTGTTAGTTAAAAAAGGTTAACTAAGTTAGTGGAAATTAACATTTTTTATTAACAAAGTTAATGATTATATATGTTTGGTTAAGTTAAAGTTAATATATTAACCATGTTAATTAAGGCAGTTAGCTCAGTTAGTCATTTAATAAACCACAGGGACCAAAACTGTAAAATTGTAACAAAAATAGGCAAAAGGGGGTCTCCTGGGTGAGAACCGGCCCTTGTGCGGTTCGAACCCGGGTACTTCACTTCACACACACGCACACTAACCAGACGGGCTACCGTCATCGCTGGTTATAAACCACATCGTTTAATTCTTAAACACAACTCCGAGTTTCTTTTTTTAAACATTTTACCGCCCAAACAACTTGACAGAAATCAACCTTTGACCTTGCCATTTGTGATCGGTCAAAGTCTCTGTAATTCCGAATCCCTCCTTAAATATTTGATACCAATCATTCCTTGTTTCCTTTTGAAAACCGAATACGCGATTTCCTTAATACTCGAGAATTTACCATATTTCGCCATCAATCACCTCCGGTTTCCATATCGGCACGTAATCACTGTAAGTTTCCAAAACCCGCAACTCCATCGAACCCCTATAAATACCGAGCCCCTGTCACCACCCTCTCGACACCCACTCCCTCTCACAACCACTGGCCGCCGGAGAAGAACTGCCACCGGAGCCACCGTCGCCGCCGGAGAAGACAACCGATAGCCGGAATCGTTTTCCGTTCGTGGTTGAACGCAGAAGGTGACTGCCTCGTCCCTTATCTTCATTCCGGTAATCTCATCTCCTCCTCCGATTTCTTTTTTGTCCGTCTTATACACGTATATATATGTATACATATAACTGATATTAGTGTTAATATTATTATTAATAAAAAGAAATCGGTATTATAAATAATATATTATATATAACAAATAGAAAATAATACTGATATTATTAAATATAACAGATATTATCATTTATTATTAATGTTATTATTATTAGAATTATATAAAAGAAAACCGGTTATATATAATTATTGATATTATTACTAAATATAAATTCAGTATTTTTGATAATATTATTAAAACTAATCAGATTTATTAGAATTAACCTATGTAATTATTATTAATAATAATCAGAAATTATTATTAATATTTCAATCAGAATTTATATTATTATTATTTTTAAAAGATCTCATTGTTTTTAAATCAGAATTTTTATGATTAATCAGAATTATTACTATTCTTACTATTATTATTAATTTTATTATTATTGTTATTACCATTATTACAACAAGTAATATTATTTAACAAAATAATATTCTAAACGTTGTTATTAATTCCCATTAAATTCCCAGTATCATATTAATCTTTTTACCAACATTAATTAACGAATTCCCAATCACAATAGGGTAAATCTCTTGCGCTCGTTTACAATCCTCTTGGGTAATCTCTACGCTTTATTCTCTTTCCAAGAAACGCAACGCAATCTAAGGTGAGTATACTCGATCCCATTTTTATTTTTATCACTTTTGGGTGCAACATGTATTCTATACAAAAACACGCAACGTTTGAATCTTGTTTTTTATCACACTCTATCCACATTTAAACATGAAACAATTTGATGCTTGTTAATCTCTTATGCTATGCAAGTTGAACGTGTTAATCTCAATGCCCTTGAGTCTTGGGGTATTGCGATGTTGAACGATATTTGAACGATATTTGAACGATATTTGAACGATGTTGAACGATGTTGAACGATGTTGAACGATGTTGAACGATATTGAACGGTGTTGAACGATATTGAATGGCAAAGTAGTAACTTGTATCATTGTATTCATGTTGGATATGAGCACGTTAAACATTTTATTCTATTATGCTACATACCAAACTTGTATACTCGCCAACATTTTTGTTGATTGTACTTTAATACATGTTGCAGGTTGATAGATGAAGAATTCAAGAATCAAGTTAGGGTGGACTAGAAACTCACCTAGGAAATAAACTATGGTTGAAAGATGATTTATGTTTTAATCATGTTGAAACAATGTATTGTTCTTTAGTTTTAATAAAATGATTTAATCTATATTGTCACAATTAGTGTTATGTTGTTTTGAGCAATTTGTTCGTCTCATCCCGATGTTTCCGCCATCGGTTGGGGTGTGACAGATTGGTATCAGAGCCATAACTATAGGGAATTAGGTAGGATTGCCTTAGTTTTCCCTAGTCTATAGTAGGAGTACTCTGATACCAGATTGGTGTCAGATCCATAACTATAGGGAATTAGGAATGCCTTGCCTAGTCTATAGTTTAAGAGCTTATTCACTATGTGTTGCTTAAAACAACTTCCTTTCTATCTTCTTTGCTTCCCTCTACTTTCTTGGACTCTTAATATACATGCCTTTCCTAAGGCTAACACAATACACTTGGAGGCTTTGAAGACACTCATGTAACACAATCGAAACGATTCATCAAAATAGGGGTGATTCCCACATTTGGTGATGACTTTCACTCAGCTATACCTTGAATTTTGCACGAAATATACCCTCAAGTTAGGAGTGATATCCAAATCTTGAAGGGGAATTTCCTGTTCATACTCTAGTGGACCCTTATCTTTTGATAAGTACCAACCACGTTAGGGTACGATGTTATCAAGTTAGAGGTGAAACTCGCATCTTGTTTAACTAGTCCCACTCCTCGATTTTCGCTCTCGCCAAAGTTTCGATTTCCCAATCAATTAAGGACGTGTAGTAACTGGAAGGACAAATATCGTTAGTCGCTCCTCGATGAGAGTATTTGTCTATTAGGCCAAAGCACGTTTCCTTAATTCGAGAAGGACTTCGATTTACTTTGGAAGTGTCGTATGTTACGTTCCGTGACAATCCATGTTTTACGATAAATCTCTTTTATGTTATCTCAATTTCTATGTGTTTTACATTGAGCGTTATCTTCATTTCAAGCTAGGAAGTCACAACTCACACTATTGTCGCAATCTAAAACAATTAATGTTACTCTCTCGTGAACAAATTAAATTTATTATGCTTTCATCATACATGTTACTATACGTGAAAAAAAATTCATTCATGTTATACTATGTGAAACACAATGTGAAACAAGGTGCTACATGTTAGATGCATTAAACAATTTTTCTCAAATAATCATTATGATCAAAGTCTCATTCTCAATTCATTTTGAATTCATAGATGTCTTCATCTCGCCAACTTTCCAGCTCGTCCAGAAAGTCAAGGGTCAGCTCTCAAAAGAAGATGATGGCATTTATGGCCAAGCAGTTCGCTCGTCTTATCCCCAAAGTTGTGACTGAGATCCAAGCTTCCAACACCCCAAACTCTTCCATTGACTCAAAAGCTGCCCATCCTAAGCCCATTGCCTTCAACTACAAACATTTCGCCTCTTGCCACCCTAAGCCCTTCACTGGTAAAGAGGGTGTGACAGCTATGTTCGAATGGTTCGACAGCATAGAGGTCACATTTATCAACAGTGAATGTCCTGATGAGCTCAAGACACGTAGTGCTACTGGTGTCTTTCAAGCAAGAGCCCTAGAGTGGTGGACGAATGAAAGGAACATTCGTTCAAACGAATTGGCATATGCGTTGTCATGGGAAGAATTGAAGCAACTCATGATGGAGGAATTCTGCCCTCCTCATGAACAACAGAAGCTTGAGGAAGAGTTTTGGGCCCTCAAGCAAGTTGGAGACGATAACCTCGCGTATACCACCCGTTTCAAGCAGCTGAGCTTTATTGTACCCCACCTGGTTCTCACTGTTGATCGTATGATCAAAAAGTATATCCACGGTTTACCCCTACCATGAGAGACACGATCGAGGCAGCCCAGCTCGACAACATCGAGGCTGTCTATCGACTCGCAGCTAGCCTGAACAACAATCGCGTTCGTGATAAACAAATTGCAACACCTACCGGCTCCTCTAAGATAGCCAACCAAATCGTCCAACAATCAAGTGGTGGCGAGGGTAAGAAACGCAAGTTTCAAGACCCTGGCTGCAATGCGGTTGTACCTGCTGCTAACCCAAACCCTGTTACACCAGAGAACACGAGTAAACCATACACTGGAATTCATCCCAAATGTACCACCTGCAACCGTCATCACCCTACCAACTCGAATTGCCGCCATTGCACTATATGTAACCGTTTTGGCCACGATACCGCTTATTGTCTCACTAACCCTGCAAACAAAGTTAGAGCCTGTTTTAAGTGTGGAGACACAACCCACCTTCGCCACTGTCCTCTATGGAATCAAGAACGGCAACCAGCACCAAAAGGTCCAACGTTGTCAAGAGATTACCCTAAACCATACAAAAATCAGGAATTAGTACGCTAATTCGGTTAAAACAAATAGATATAAAAGTTATTAATTAATATTCTAAATTAATAAAGTTAAATAAATAAAATTATTAATAAATAAATTATAAAAGTTTAAATAATAAAAAGTTTTTTTTTACGAAATTAAAAAGGTTAACCTTGTTAGTTAAAAAAGGTTAACTAAGTTAGTGGAAATTAACTTTTTTTATTAACAAAGTTAATGATTATATATGTTTGGTTAAGTTAAAGTTAATATATTAACCATGTTAATTAAGGCAGTTAGCTCAGTTAGTCATTTAATAAACCACAGGGACCAAAACTGTAAAATTGTAACAAAAATAGGCAAAAGGGGGTCTCCTGGGTGAGAACCGACCCTTGTGCGGTTCGAACCCGGGTACTTCACTTCACACACACGCACACTAACCAAACGGGCTACTGTCATCGCTGGTTATAAACCACATCGTTTAATTCTTAAACACAACTCCGAGTTTCTTTTTTTAAACATTTTACCGCCCAAACAACTTGACAGAAATCAACCTTTGACCTTGCCATTTGTGATCGGTCAAAGTCTCTGTAATTCCGAATCCCTCCTTAAATATTTGATACCAATCATTCCTTGTTTCCTTTTGAAAACCGAATACGCGATTTCCTTAATACTCGAGAATTTACCATATTTCGCCATCAATCACCTCCGGTTTCCATATCGGCACGCAATCACTGTAAGTTTCCAAAACCCGCAACTCCATCGAACCCCTATAAATACCGAGCCCCTGTCACCACCCTCTCGACACCCACTCCCTCTCACAACCACTGGCCGCCGGAGAAGAACTGCCACCGGAGCCACCGTCGCCGCCGGAGAAGACAACCGATAGCCGGAATCGTTTTCCGTTCGTGGTTGAACGCAGAAGGTGACTACCTCGTCCCTTATCTTCATTCCGGTAATCTCATCTCCTACTCCGATTTCTTTTTTGTCCGTCTTATACACGTATATATATGTATACATATAACTGATATTAGTGTTAATATTATTATTAATAAAAAGAAATCGGTATTATAAATAATATATTATATATAACAAATAGAAAATAATACTGATATTATTAAATATAACAGATATTATCATTTATTATTAATGTTATTATTATTAGAATTATATAAAAGAAAACCGGTTATATATAATTATTGATATTATTACTGAATATAAATTCAGTATTTTTGATAATATTATTAAAACTAATCAGATTTATTAGAATTAACCTATGTAATTATTATTAATAATAATCAGAAATTATTATTAATATTTCAATCAGAATTTATATTATTATTATTTTTAAAAGATCTCATTGTTTTTAAATCAGAATTTTTATGATTAATCAGAATTATTACTATTCTTACTATTATTATTAATTTTATTATTATTGTTATTACCATTATTACAACAAGTAATATTATTTAACAAAATAATATTCTAAACGTTGTTATTAATTCCCATTAAATTCCCAGTATCATATTAATCTTTTTACCAACATTAATTAACGAATTCCCAATCACAATAGGGTAAATCTCTTGCGCTCGTTTACAATCCTCTTGGGTAATCTCTACGCTTTATTCTCTTTCCAAGAAACGCAACGCAATCTAAGGTGAGTATACTCGATCCCATTTTTATTTTTATCACTTTTGGGTGCAACATGTATTCTATACAAAAACACGCAACGTTTGAATCTTGTTTTTATCACACTCTATCCACATTTAAACATGAAACAATTTGATGCTTGTTAATCTCTTATGCTATGCAAGTTGAACGTGTTAATCTCAATGCCCTTGAGTCTTGGGGTATTGCGATGTTGAACGATATTTGAACGATATTTGAACGATGTTGAACGATGTTGAACGATGTTGAACGATGTTGAACGATGTTGAACGATATTGAACGATGTTGAACGATATTGAATGGCAAAGTAGTAACTTGTATCATTGTATTCATGTTGGATATGAGCACGTTAAACATTTTATTCTATTATGCTACATACCAAACTTGTATACTCGCCAACATTTTTGTTGATTGTACTTTAATACATGTTGCAGGTTGATAGATGAAGAATTCAAGAATCAAGTTAGGGTGGACTAGAAACTCACCTAGGAAATAAACTATGGTTGAAAGATGATTTATGTTTTAATCATGTTGAAACAATGTATTGTTCTTTAGTTTTAATAAAATGATTTAATCTATATTGTCACAATTAGTGTTATGTTGTTTTGAGCAATTTGTTCGTCTCATCCCGATGTTTCCGCCATCGGTTGGGGTGTGACAGATTGGTATCAGAGCCATAACTATAGGGAATTAGGTAGGATTGCCTTAGTTTTCCCTAGTCTATAGTAGGAGTACTCTGATACCAGATTGGTGTCAGATCCATAACTATAGGGAATTAGGAATGCCTTGCCTAGTCTATAGTTTAAGAGCTTATTCACTATGTGTTGCTTAAAACAACTTCCTTTCTATCTTCTTTGCTTCCCTCTACTTTCTTGGACTCTTAATATACATGCCTTTCCTAAGGCTAACACAATACACTTGGAGGCTTTGAAGACACTCATGTAACACAATCGAAACGATTCATCAAAATAGGGGTGACTCCCACATTTGGTGATGACTTTCACTCAGCTATACCTTGAATTTTGCACGAAATCTACCCTCAAGTTAGGAGTGATATCCAAATCTTGAAGGGGAATTTCCTGTTCATACTCTAGTGGACCCTTATCTTTTGATAAGTACCAACCACGTTAGGGTACGATGTTATCAAGTTAGAGGTGAAACTCGCATCTTGTTTAACTAGTCCCACTCCTCGATTTTCGCTCTCGCCAAAGTTTCGATTTCCCAATCAATTAAGGACGTGTAGTAACTGGAAGGACAAATATCGTTAGTCGCTCCTCGATGAGAGTATTTGTCTATTAGGCCAAAGCACGTTTCCTTAATTCGAGAAGGACTTCGATTTACTTTGGAAGTGTCGTATGTTACGTTCCGTGACAATCCATGTTTTACGATAAATCTCTTTTATGTTATCTCAATTTCTATGTGTTTTACATTGAGCGTTATCTTCATTTCAAGCTAGGAAGTCACAACTCACACTATTGTCGCAATCTAAAACAATTAATGTTACTCTCTCGTGAACAAATTAAATTTATTATGCTTTCATCATACATGTTACTATACGTGAAAAAAAATTCATTCATGTTATACTATGTGAAACACAATGTGAAACAAGGTGCTACATGTTAGATGCATTAAACAATTTTTCTCAAATAATCATTATGATCAAAGTCTCATTCTCAATTCATTTTGAATTCATAGATGTCTTCATCTCGCCAACTTTCCAGCTCGTCCAGAAAGTCAAGGGTCAGCTCTCAAAAGAAGATGATGGCATTTATGGCCAAGCAGTTCGCTCGTCTTATCCCCAAAGTTGTGACTGAGATCCAAGCTTCCAACACCCCAAACTCTTCCATTGACTCAAAAGCTGCCCATCCTAAGCCCATTGCCTTCAACTACAAACATTTCGCCTCTTGCCACCCTAAGCCCTTCACTGGTAAAGAGGGTGTGACAGCTATGTTCGAATGGTTCGACAGCATAGAGGTCACATTTATCAACAGTGAATGTCCTGATGAGCTCAAGACACGTAGTGCTACTGGTGTCTTTCAAGCAAGAGCCCTAGAGTGGTGGACGAATGAAAGGAACATTCGTTCAAACGAATTGGCATATGCGTTGTCATGGGAAGAATTGAAGCAACTCATGATGGAGGAATTCTGCCCTCCTCATGAACAACAGAAGCTTGAGGAAGAGTTTTGGGCCCTCAAGCAAGTTGGAGACGATAACCTCGCGTATACCACCCGTTTCAAGCAGCTGAGCTTTATTGTACCCCACCTGGTTCTCACTGTTGATCGTATGATCAAAAAGTATATCCACGGTTTACCCCTACCATGAGAGACACGATCGAGGCAGTCCAGCTCGACAACATCGAGGCTGTCTATCGACTCGCAGCTAGCCTGAACAACAATCGCGTTCGTGATAAACAAATTGCAACACCTACCGGCTCCTCTAAGATAGCCAACCAAATCGTCCAACAATCAAGTGGTGGCGAGGGTAAGAAACGCAAGTTTCAAGACCCTGGCTGCAATGCGGTTGTACCTGCTGCTAACCCAAACCCTGTTACACCAGAGAACACGAGTAAACCATACACTGGAATTCATCCCAAATGTACCACCTGCAACCGTCATCACCCTACCAACTCGAATTGCCGCCATTGCACTATATGTAACCGTTTTGGCCACGATACCGCTTATTGTCTCACTAACCCTGCAAACAAAGTTAGAGCCTGTTTTAAGTGTGGAGACACAACCCACCTTCGCCACTGTCCTCTATGGAATCAAGAACGGCAACCAGCACCAAAAGGTCCAGCTCTCAATGCCAACCAAGCTCAAGATGCCAACACCTAATGGTAAAATCGTCACAATCAGCGTTGTTCCTCAACACTCATGTTTCACTGAGCAACCATCATTTCGTTTCCCCTTCGTTCAGCCTTCCTCTTAAAGATTTCGAGGACGAAATCTCCTAAATTAGGGAAGACTGTAACGCTCTGCGTTTTTGATCTTTCTATTTATAGCTTTATGGGTTGTACCTTCTAATTTCAGTCAGTTGTACTCTCATTGTATCCTATTTATTCCCAAATTGTACTTCGAGACTTGAATCATAATGAAAAATGCATTGTTTTGATCATATACTTGTTTAAATTCTATGTATGATAAAACACTTGAAAGCACGTTAAACTATACCAAACACGTAAAAACAATTGAAAGATATCCTAATCTCAGTCCTTGAATCAAGCGTTGTCAAGAGATTACCCTAAACCATACAAAAATCAGGAATTAGTACGCTAATTCAGTTAAAACAAATAGATATAAAAGTTATTAATTAATATTCTAAATTAATAAAGTTAAATAAATAAAATTATTAATAAATAAATTATAAAAGTTTAAATAACAAAAAGTTTTTTTTTTACGAAATTAAAAAGGTTAACCTTGTTAGTTAAAAAGGTTAACTAAGTTAGTGGAAATTAACATTTTTTATTAACAAAGTTAATGATTATATATGTTTGGTTAAGTTAAAGTTAATATATTAACCATGTTAATTAAGGGAGTTAGCTCAGTTAGTCATTTAATAAACCACAGGGACCAAAACTGTAAAATTGTAACAAAAATAGGCAAAAGGGGGTCTCCTGGGTGAGAACCGACCCTTGTGCGGTTCGAACCCGGGTACTTCACTTCACACACACGCACACTAACCAAACGGGCTACCGTCATCGCTGGTTATAAACCACATCGTTTAATTCTTAAACACAACTCCAAGTTTCTTTTTTTAAACATTTTACCGCCCAAACAACTTGACAGAAATCAACCTTTGACCTTGCCATTTGTGATCGGTCAAAGTCTCTGTAATTCCGAATCCCTCCTTAAATATTTGATACCAATCATTCCTTGTTTCCTTTTGAAAGCCGAATACGCGATTTCCTTAATACTCGAGAATTTACCATATTTCGCCATCAATCACCTCCGGTTTCCATATCGGCACGCAATCACTGTAAGTTTCCAAAACCCGCAACTCCATCGAACCCCTATAAATACCGAGCCCCTGTCACCACCCTCTCGACACCCACTCCCTCTCACAACCACTGGCCGCCGGAGAAGAACTGCCACCGGAGCCACCGTCGCCGCCGGAGAAGACAACCGACAGCCGGAATCGTTTTCCGTTCGTGGTTGAACGCAGAAGGTGACTGCCTCGTCCCTTATCTTCATTCCGGTAATCTCATCTCCTCCTCCGATTTCTTTTTTGTCCGTCTTATACACGTATATATATGTATACATATAATTGATATTAGTGTTAATATTATTATTAATAAAAAGAAATCGGTATTATAAATAATATATTATATATAACAAACAGAAAATAATACTGATATTATTAAATATAACAGATATTATCATTTATTATTAATGTTATTATTATTAGAATTATATAAAAGAAAACCGGTTATATATAATTATTGATATTATTACTGAATATAAATTCAGTATTTTTGATAATATTATTAAAACTAATCAGATTTATTAGAATTAACCTATGTAATTATTATTAATAATAATTAGAAATTATTATTAATATTTCAATCAGAATTTATATTATTATTATTTTTAAAAGATCTCATTGTTTTTAAATCAGAATTTTTATGATTAATCAGAATTATTACTATTCTTACTATTATTATTAATTTTATTATTATTGTTATTACCATTATTACAACAAGTAATATTATTTAACAAAATAATATTCTAAACGTTGTTATTAATTCCCATTAAATTCCCAGTATCATATTAATCTTTTTACCAACATTAATTAACGAATTCCCAATCACAATAGGGTAAATCTCTTGCGCTCGTTTACAATCCTCTTGGGTAATCTCTACGCTTTATTCTCTTTCCAAGAAACGCAACGCAATCTAAGGTGAGTATACTCGATCCCATTTTTATTTTTATCACTTTTGGGTGCAACATGTATTCTATACAAAAACACGCAACGTTTGAATCTTGTTTTTATCACACTCTATCCACATTTAAACATGAAACAATTTGATGCTTGTTAATCTCTTATGCTATGCAAGTTGAACGTGTTAATCTCAATGCCCTTGAGTCTTGGGGTATTGCGATGTTGAACGATATTTGAACGATATTTGAACGATATTTGAACGATGTTGAACGATGTTGAACGATGTTGAACGATGTTGAACGATATTGAATGGCAAAGTAGTAACTTGTATCATTGTATTCATGTTGGATATGAGCACGTTAAACATTTTATTCTATTATGCTACATACCAAACTTGTATACTCGCCAACGTTTTTGTTGATTGTACTTTAATACATGTTGCAGGTTGATAGATGAAGAATTCAAGAATCAAGTTAGGGTGGACTAGAAACTCACCTAGGAAATAAACTATGGTTGAAAGATGATTTATGTTTTAATCATGTTGAAACAATGTATTGTTCTTTAGTTTTAATAAAATGATTTAATCTATATTGTCACAATTAGTATTATGTTGTTTTGAGCAATTTGTTCGTCTCATCCCGATGTTTCTGCCATCGGTTGGGGTGTGACAGCGAGAACGATTGTTGATGTGGCAGCTGGCCAAATCACGCCCCGAGTAAATGACGAGCACATGACTTTTGATATTAAAAGATCAATGCAACATCCGCAAAGTCACGATTACATGCTTTACTATGTTGACTTGTCGACACTTGTGTAAGCTCTCATTTCAAAGGCACGATTGAAGAAATTGACATGGACACGCCTCTTTTGTGTGAGAACCTAAACGACATTTCACAGGAGCAGCCAATCTGCCAAATCGATGAAGATGGTTCCCAAAGTCCAGATCAATTTGTGGAGATTGACCGTGAAGTTGAAGATAAATCCAAACCATCGGTTGAAGACCCACCGTCGTTAGAATTAAAAGAACTCCCACCGCATCTTGAATATGCATTTCTAGACGAGGAGTGTCACTTACCAGTCATCATTTCAGCATCTTTAGAAAAAGAAGAAAAGAGACAACTTCTCAAAATTCTAAAGCTCCATAAAAAGCCATGGCGTGGAAGATTATGGATAAAAAAGGCATCAATCCTTCTTTTTGTACGCATAAGATTCTCATGGAAGACAATTACAAGCCTAGTGCACAACATCAATGGTGATTAAATCCTAACATGCAAGATGTGGTGAAGAAAGAAGTAATTAAATTGTTAGATGCAGGGTTGATTTATCCTATATCTGATTCTGTTTGGGTAAGTCCAGTGCAAGTAGTACCCAAGAAAGTGGTATTACTGTAGTTCCAAACGATAGGAATGAACTTATTCCTACCCGTACCGTCACCGGATGACAAGTTTGCATCGATTATCGCAAACTCAATGATGCCACCCGTAAGGACCACTTCCCGATTCCATTCATCGACCAGATGTTGGAACGTCTGTCGGGGAAGTCATTTTTCTGTTTTCTGGATGGGTTCTCTGGATATTTTCAAATTCCTGTCGCTCCTGAAGACCAGGAGAAGACTACTTTCACATGTCCTTTCGGCACATTCGCCTACCGGCGTATGCCTTTTGGGCTGTGTAATGCACCAGCCACATTTCAGCGCTGCATGGTAGCTATTTTCCATGACATGATTGAAGACTCCATGGAAGTATTCATGGATGATTTCTCTGTTTTCGGGAGTTCTTTCGATCAATGTCTTGGAAATCTGAAAAGAATGTTAATGAGATGTGAGGAAACTAATCTTGTGCTTAACTGGGAGAAATGCCACTTCATGGTGAAGGAAGGGTAGTTCTTGGACACAAAATCTCTGAAGCCGGGTTGGAAGTTGATCCAGCAAAAGTGGATATCATTTCTAAACTTCCTCCCCCAACCTTGGTCAGAGCAATTAGAAGTTTCCTGGGTCATGCAGGGTTCTATAGGCGATTCATAAAAGACTTTTCAAAAATCGCAAGACCTATGACCCGTTTGTTAGAAAAAGATGCTCCATTTGTATTTTCAGACGAATGCTTGAAAGCATTCAAGCAACTTAAACAAAGGCTTATCGAAGAACCTATTTTAGTTGCACCCGACTGGGCGTTGCCATTTGAGATAATGTGCGATGCTAGTGATTACGCAATAGGAGCAGTCTTAGGACAACGAAGGGAGAAGCATTTTCATCCTATTTACTATGCCAGCAAAACTCTACACGATGCTCAGGAAAATTACACAACTACAGAGAAAGAGCTTTTGGCAGTAGTTTATGCTTTCGACAAATTCAGGTCATACCTTGTGTTGTCCAAAACAATTGTGTGTACGGATCATGCAGCAATCAAATACCTTTTTAGCAAACAGGACGCAAAACCGCGTCTTATCAGATGGATCTTGTTACTTCAAGAATTCAATATTGAAATCCAAGACAAAAAGCGAGCTTTGAATGTTGTAGCCGACCATCTCTCGAGACTTGAGCATGGCACTTCAGAAGATTCGTTGGGGGAACCAATAAATGACAATTTCCCCCACGAATTTCTACTAAGTATCGAGATGAATAACGAGTCACCTTGGTTCGCCGACTTTGCAAACTACCTCGCATGTGGAATCCTTATCAAAGGATTGTTATATCAGCAAAAGAGGAAGTTCTTTGCAGACTTGAAGTATTACATTTGGGACGAACCATACTTGTTTAGAATCGGAGCCGATCAGGTGATCCGAAGATGTGTGTTTGGAGAAGAGGGAGCTAGTATTCTGCGCCACTGTAACGAGGGGCCAACCGGAGGTCATCATGGAGCAAACTACACCGCAAAGAAAGTGTTAGACTCTGGATTTCACTGGCCCACAATTTTTCGTGATGCGCATGAATGGGTTAGAGCGTGTGATGCTTGCCAGAGGGCAACAAATATCTCCGCACGCAATGAAATGCCTCAGCATCCAATGCAAGTCTGTGAAGTCTTTGATATATGGGGTATCGACTTCATGGGACCATTTCCAGCCTCACGAGGTAACAAATACATCCTAGTTGCTGTAGACTATGTCTCAAAGTGGGCCGAAGCTCAAGCTTTGCCTACAAACGATGCTAGGGTAGTCGTGAGGTTCTTAAAAAGTTTATTCGCCCGATTTGCTGCTCCAAAAGCACTAATCAGTGAGCGAGGAACGCATTTTTGTAATGCGCAATTAGAACGAGCCTTGTCCTGTTATGGAGTTCATCACAGATTGGCTACGCCATATCATCCTCAAACGAGCGGGCAAGTCGAAGTCACAAATCGGGGTTTGAAAAGAATCCTTGAGCGGTCCATTAATCACAACCGCAAGGATTGGTCAGACAAGCTAGATGACGCTCTGTGGGCTTTTAGAACAGCCTTCAAGACACCTATTGGGACCACACCTTTTAGGTTGGTTTATGGAAAAGCTTGTCATCTACCTGTCGAGCTAGAACATAGGGCGCATTGGGCCTTGAAAACGGAAAATATGGATTTAAAGAGCGGAGGTGAAGCCCATTTTCTGCAAATTCACGAGCTCGAGGAACTAAGAAACCATGCCTATGAAAGTTCTAGCAGGTACAAAGAACGAGTCAAGAGGTTTCATGATAAAAGAATAAGAGAACATAAAGATTTCCACGTTGGAGATCTTGTTTTGTTATACTCCTCGCGATTGCGTTTATTCCCCGGGAAGTTGAGATCTCGATGGACGGGTCCTTATACGATCAAAGAAGTATTTCCATACAGAGCCATCACCATCGAAAACTTGAGCGGGGAGTCATTCAAAGTCAACGACCATCGTTTAAAACGTTACATCAACGGACCGGTTGACCCGGTGGAGGAAATTCTCGAACTCTACATCCTGCACACTTAGAACAAGTGTGGGGAGAATGAGTCTAGCTATCGACTCACTGTCAAATTTAGCGAGCGTGTTTTCACACGCTAAAGGTAATTATGTATATATTAGTTTTTAATATTTAGTTCGTAATTCGTTCATTTTTCGGTTTTAAACGTAGGTACATACGACCTTGATCCATAATTTTTAGATTTTTGAAGTTGAATAATTGTTATAACATATGAAATAGTGCAAAAAAATGGAAATTTTTGGTGAAAGTTCGGAGTTATAAGCTTACTATGAAAGATTACACAAAAAGGCCCAGGTGTTGCACGGTCATGCCAAATCGGCACGGTAGTGCAACCCTTAGTCAAAACTGATCAGTAACTCGTACATAGGACAGTCATTGGATCGCACTACCGTGCGACCGTTGCACTACCTTGTTGCCCGATAACACAGAGCGACCCAGGCCAGCGATCCGGAAAGGCACGACCGTGCCAAAGCCGCACGACCGTGCGACCCGAAAACCGAACAGTAAAACCCAGGGTATTTAAACGAATCTGCAGTAAAAATACTTCATTTTTACGAAACCCTAAGCGCCGCACGGGAGTTCCTGGTCGCCCAAACCCGAAAATCACCTAATTTTTGCCTAGATTTCGCTTCAATCATCCTCCAAGGTATGTTTCCTACTTATTTTGTGGATTAAACTTAGTTTCTGATGTAGATCTGACGCTTGAACCAAGAAATTTTGGGGTTTTCTTCATAAATGTCAAATAAACTCTAGTTCTTGGATGATTAGTGTTGAATCGGTAGTTTTGATGCTTTATTCGAAGTTTATTAACTGATTACAAGTCAAATCTTGAAAAATACACGATAAATCAGTAAAATAAAGAAATTTTTTGGTAAAAGTTGCTGTCGCACGGTCACGACATGACAGTGCCGGTTAAAAATCAAGCACAATTCACCGATTATGAGCTGCGACGCCGAGTCGCACGACAGTGCCAATTTGGCACGGTGGTGCGACATCGATTACCGGTAACAAGCTGTTTAACGATCAGGAAATGGCACGGCAGTGCCAAAGTGGCACGACCGTGCGACTGATAAAACAGAAACAGAAGCTTGAAAACAGCCTGTTCCGGTGGCAGCAATGAAATTTTTATGTTATGCTCTTATTTGATTGTATTCCTGTGTGCAGATGAATCACAGATTCCTCCAGTTCAGCGAGAACAAAGCGAGAGAACAGCCTTGTATTGCCAGACTAGAAGCATTGTGGAATAGACGGGGACAAATTGGTGAACCAAGAAGGATCAACTGGGATACTCTGACAGCCCTGAACCAAGAAGAGAGGCTATCTAACATGATGTCACATCCGATGTCAAGGTTGTTCAACATTGCACGACCCGTTTATCTTGAACTAACATTGGAATTCTTTGCTTCGTACACTTATGAAAAGCCAAGAAGCGAGAATCAAGACTTCAAAAACAGAGAGACAATACAGTTCAGGTTGGGGAAAAAGTGGCACAAATGGTCAGTTGCTAAACTTGGAAGAAGATTGGGGATATACTCAGCCAAAGACATCAATTGAGAACTTTTCACCAATATCTACAAGTTTGATAATGATCAGCAGCGGGCTAACTTTTGGGCACAAGTGGCAGTTGGACCACCCTACGAAGCTAGGAAAGCTAAAGCTTCACGACTACGAGACCCACTTCTGAGGGTCCTTCATTAGGTCATGAGTCACACCATCTGTGGACGCATGGACAGTGCAGGAAACTGTCCCACTCCAGATCTTCTTTTTCATATATTCCTTAGTAACTGGAGTACATGTCAATCTCGCAGCTAGAATGGCTGAATTCTTTATACACAGCGCGGGAAGAACCACAAGCAGTGAAATCCATGGTGGTGAATATGTAACTCAGTTGGCATACAACTTGGGTATTATGACAGATGATGTAGTCAACGGACTCCACATGGTTCACGCAGGAGGAGATGTGGATATGAGATCTCTACGAGCAATGGGGTTGGTAGTAGATACAGATAATGGCCCGCGACTGAGGGGTCTAAATGGGGAAATATGGGATCCACTACCGTTACCACCACAGAATGAAGACGTCAACATGGCAGAGATCGAGCCACCACCACATGATCAGCCACAACATGAGGAGCATGAGCACCAGCATTAGTATCAGCACCAACAAAACTGGCCTCCAGGTATACCTTCCTACCCTGAGTTGTACCAGCAGTTCCAACATATTCAGGTTTCTCAAGATGCTATCAGGGCAACTCAAGACGCTATGAGAGCCGACCAGTTAGCTATACGGGCATCTCAGGTGACCATGCGGGAGGAAGTGTATGCAGGATTTTCCTACATCTTTGGAGGGCTAGAAAGTGTCTATCCAGGCCATTTCGGCAACCCTCCACAGTTTCCATTTGGAGACACAGGTACATATGGGGCGGGTTCATCTGGAACACGCCACCATGATGGTGACGATGATGAAGAGTAGGAGGAGGTAGGGTGAAACAGTTCAGAAACTTATGTTATGTTATTTTTATTTCAGTACTTTGTTTGGGATATTTTTACTTTATGCCTGTTTTAAGTACTTTAATTTGTTTGCTTTGTTTAAATAACGGATCTGGTTGAATTATCTAACATTTTGAACAATGATAACGTTGGCTATTCTAGCGAGTTACATAATTGGCAGATTTGTAAAGAAATGCACACAGAGTTGAGACGACTTCAAACAAAAAGTCTACTCAAACAAGTCAACTCCAACTCTGAGGGAGTACATCTTTCCCTTTTCACATTATTAGTTTAGCTCTTCATAATTGCTTAACTAATATATATTTCACATTGGGGACAATGTGAAGTTCAAGTGTGGGGAAGGGTTTAAAAGATTTTAAACTTTGTTTGTCCTTAATTGTTATCGTTTCTGTAAATATTTTCGAAAAATAAAACAAAAATGGTCAATTTGTGTTCTTTAGGAAGCATCGAATTTGATAAAAATCGACAAGTCAAATTTATGTTAGAAAAGATAACTAGAAAGCAGTGATAAAACAAAAACGAAAGACTTGCATGTTTATCTTTATATTTATACCCATTCCTTCCGTTTACGTGAGCATATTTTTGAGCCTTTAAAAGCTTTCTTGTCAATTGCTTCTTTGTTTTTTCGGAAAAATGAGTGAGCCGGATGTTTTATGTAATTTAGAACTTGTCATTTGAATGCTTTTCAAAACCATGAATATGTAAAATTACATAGAAATGATAGAGGCAATTAGGATAACCCCTTTGTCAGCCTTTTTCTTTGTTTATATCCCGCACCCAACACTATCCATTAGTTCGCCATGTTGAGCCTATTTTCTATATTTTTCTTAAACTTTACCCAAAATTTAAAACCCAAATATAACCTTTTCTTTTTCACCTTTATTTTTGTTATAAATTTGGCCATAAGATAGAAGTTTCATTTCAAAAAAAAAAAAAAAAAAAAAAAACTGTTTGTCAAAACTCTCTAAAGGAATTAAGGAAAGACTATCAAGAATGAAAAATAGAGAGTTGGCACACAAAAAGAATAAACTCTGAAGACCTACTCAAGTAGCTTAGCAACGTGTTCAGAGAAATAGAAAATAAAGCACCAAGCTTATGGCCGAAGTTTTAACCTTTCTTGCTACTTTCAAATACCCATTCCATACCCTTAACCTTAGCCTATCATTACAACCCATCAAAGACCTCTTGATTTATGTTTTTCTCATATTAATTGGTGAAGATTAGATCTTTTGACAAGCTTATGATATTGCATGATTCATTAACTAGGCATCGAGTGTTTAGCATACACATTATATGTATGATTCAGAAAAATAACCGAGTGTGTGTGAACATTGTGAGAAATATAAGGATTCGCATGCTAAAGTCATTCGAAAATTGAATTATTGCTTTATAATTATCCTTTTATACATTTAACAAAGCTTGTTTGTTTTAAATCTTTGATGATGACTTTTTGAAAACCAAATTGACCACCAAACAAATTAGTAACTTTGTAAAAATTCAGATTTGATTCCGTATTTTATTTTAAGTTTGCTTGAGGACAAGCAAAGTTCAAGTGTGGGGATGTTTGATATACGTTAAATTATACATATTTTTATACCCCAAAACACTTCCGTTTTAAGCATTTTTGACCGAAAACACAACGGATAGATACCAAAATCGGTACTTTTATACTTTCAGGTCTTAAACAGAGGATAATGGAAAAATCTGGTGAAAACGGACAAAATCTGATGCATTTCTGATGAAAATGGCAAAAATCTGATGGACTGCCAGGTGTGGCACGACCGTGCCACCGGCGGCACTACCGTGCCGCTGCTACGATCTCGGAAGCACTGCTAGTGCAACCAGGAGTGCCAACTATTTCTCGGACTGCACTACCATGCCACCAGCGGCACCACCGTGCCATTGCCAAACCAAGCCTTCTGACCAACATCTCTGAGGATTGGCACAACCGTGCCAAATCGGCACTACCGTGCCGATCTGCTGACTCAGGCAAATTGTCCACTAGTCCACTTGGCTGACTCGGGATCGCTGAAACTAACGTCACCTGACAAGACCTGACCGCACGACCGTGCCAAATCCACACAGTCGTGCCAATATTGAAATCGCCTATAAATAGCAGCAATCGCTACTGGTTCAAATGTTAGGTTTTTCTCCATGTTTCTGGGCGATTTCTGGGTTCCGAAGCAGTCCTGATCAGACCCATTTGAAGCTTAAAGATTGAGTAGAAGCATAACCGATCCAACCCATCAATTCCTTGCTTGTTTATGGTTCGATTCCTTGTTCTCAAACATGTATTCTGATCATTTTGCAAGTTATGAGCTGATGTTAGTTTATGTTTAATATAGTTTATGTAATAATAGTTATAAACTTGTTTCTTGAATGAACTTTATGTTGTAATCTTGTTTGTATGAAACTTTAGTACTTTTTCATGTTTGAATCTTCATGATTATATAATGAACGTTTCATTGATGTTGAGTTCCTGATTATGTTTGATTATTTTGGATAATGATTCCGTGGTTAGTGGGATGGTAACTATTTCTTGATTAATCACTTGTTTGTAAACTTGTTTACACCATGAAACTCGAGAGGGGTATTGGTTTTATCCAAGATATATCTTATTTTGATTAGGAATGCTTTCTTGCACGTAAGGGTTCTAACGAATTATATGGTGTTGATTACATGTTCTTGCATGTGGTTTATGATCCTTGTTTAGTAGTTTTGGTCTGAAATTGCTGACATGGTAGATTTGTGTTCAAGACTTGTAAAGGTAAAATATGTTGTTATATGATCTACTTAAATGCTTATCCTCGTGGCTGTATTGTGACCATCGGTATTGCTTTCTTTGATAAGTGAGGTTAGAAAACTCCTAGCGGATGACTAATCTATCATTAAAGGTTCACATGAATGAATATCAATAGCTCGCTAAAGAATGATTTTAGGTGGTTAACATGTGTTTATCGTGTTAACTTTTCGAAGAAGCATCATGTTAGAAAACTCCTAGCGGAGGACTAACTGTCTTGAAATTGGAAAATTGATTAAGTGCTTTTGTGGCATATTTGATAGATAACATGTTTAGGTTGTTTGTGAAACAAGATAATAGTATATTTATGTTTTAGTTGTAATTTAGATAACTTAGTTAAACAATCATTCACTTATCTTTTTATCTGGTAATCTAATGACAAAGATTTAGTACATTATAACGCCCGTGTTCCATGGATCGATATCTGGCTCTTACCAATACTTTGCTGCATATATGACGGGATACACTTGTCCTTTGTTGTGTGTGTTTTAATGTTAACGTATAAACCATTTTTATAAATATAAAACGCACTTCGTTGGGCGCGTGAAGATGCTGTAAATAAATGTATCTAACCGCCCACGTCAGTCATATACAGGTTTCCTAAGTTAATATGCCTTAAATATGTTGTGACATCAGTAAGATATCTTCTATTATGCCCAAAATGATTTTAAACTCAAATTATGTCTTGTAAGGGCATTTTGGTCATTTTAAAGGTTATAAAAGAGTTTAAATAGTAATCTGAGTTACAGGTCTGATTAAATTAGTAAATATACTTAATTTAATAAGTTATAACAGTAGGGGAATTTTATTAATTATAACCATACTATGGACCGTATGGGCATTTTGGTAATTTCACATAGGCTTAAAAAGGGCAAAACAGAGAATCTGAGTTTAAAACTTTTTGCTTACTGTTAAGACATAAAAATTTACTGAAAATATCAGTAAGCGTCAACCTTATAGGTTTAAAATAGTTTTAATACATATTATGCGTTAAAAACGCTTAAAAAGGCGATTTGGAGCCATTTCCGGGTTTTGTATAAAAAGCTGATATTTTTATTTTTCCAGAAGGCTCAAAATATTTTATTTAACATATTAGATCAGTAGAAAAAGGTCTGGCATCAATAGGATTTGTAGAACTCATTTTATAGCCAAAAAGGGCAAAACCGGCAATAACCGAATTAAGCTTAGAACCCTATGTTATGCTCAGCCTAAAAATAAATAAAAATCTCCAAAAGTCCCAAAATATATTATATCAGTAGGTAAAAAGTTTGATAACAAAAATTGGGTTTAGATATGCTATATGCTAATTATGTCATTTAATTACTAAAAAGCTTCTTATTTACGCTAATGAGCATAACTCCTAATCTAGACCTCAAACTCATGTCAAATTTTAGGGACACGTTTATAAATCAGTAATGAAGGTTTCTACTCTTTTACTTTTTCAAAAATCTCATTTTAAGGTGAAAAGGGCATAATAGTCAACATTTAAGCAAATAACGGAAACATGCATATGAATCGGATATCTAATGAACCGAGTTGTATAATCACAGAGGGTTATACTTATATGAAACCTGGTCCTATTAAGGCTCTAAGGCATTTCTAAACTATGCTTAAATGGGTCAGAACTGAAAGTCAAAGCAGAAGTCAAACTATGCGACTTTCGGTCCCAAACCGAGCCTAAGCTGAAAATTGTCGGGGTGAACACGTTTAGACATGTTCTTACATTAATTACCAAGTTATATTAATGATAAAACAGGTTGTGTGGCTTCTACATTGCTAATTATGCCTTAATTTGAAAATAAGCTTTCTGTTGACTTTTTAAAGTTAACTTTGACCCGACAATTGACATAGTTAGAGTGGGAATCAGAGAGTACCCTTTTAAGGGTTTGTTACCCACATAATTACCTACTCATAGGTATTTTTAATTCGAGATTTGACTGGACAAATTATGAGAAATCTCGAAGTCAAACCTTAATTACGACGGTTTGACTTTTAGCTAATTAACTAAGCTAAACTAAATTAGAAAGGGTTAAGGACACTTACAGGAGTCCTAAGTACGATTTGGAAGCCTAGGGAACCTTGTTGCTGATCAGAGGAGCTCCAGAAGTGAGTCTTGAAAAGTTTGCAAATGAATGAACAAGTGTCGCAACAAGAAGGTTGCTTATATAGCAAAATTGATGCAACAAGATGATGCCAAACAACTCTATGCATGGATTCAGATCATCACAACTGTCCCTATTGCATGAAAATCCATTTGCACAGCCCCTGGTATCAATTTACAGGCTCCAAAGTCGGTTACACAGCTTCAACAGGCATCTGTCCAAAGTTTCTGTCGCTGTGCTGCTCTCGCGGGCCGCGTAAGCCCATAGGGCATCCTTACGCGGGCCGCCTGGCCTTCCAGAACCTGCCAAACAAGTTTCAAGTTTGTACTTTTGGTCCCTGGTCCTTGTAAACGTGGTATTCTCAAATAATGATTCCTAGATATTTGAGAATAACCTTGAAATTATCGAAGATGTAGAATGAGATCCTCAACTGTTGGGTTATCATCTTTCAACCCCATTTTCCATAAATTTATCAATTCTGTTTTTTAGACCTCCCAAAGCCACCTATCGGCCTCCAAAGAAATCGAGACAGCTCGAAGCATAACCTGGACTTGCTGTCATTACACTAGTTGAGTATTTAATCCCAATATACCAACTGAATATCAATCTACTCGTATACATCTATTTTTAAACACAAAGAGACATTACCTCTTCATCAATAAAGTTGAGATCCATTTTATAACCTTGATTACTTTCGGAAGCTCGGCCAACGAACTCAAGACTTCAACACCAAATAACAAATCCAGCAAGATCTACCTGAAGAACATTTAGCATACAAACCTTCAGTTTGCGATAAAAAGAAAAAATAAAAAAATATCTATTTTTAAACTACCGTTGGTCTGCATAATATTCAAATCGATATTAAACATGATTAATAAACAGACATCACAAGCTTTTCTTATGTCATTGGGATCTCTTGTAACACCCGTGTTTCGAAAGTCAAAGTCAAAGTCAACTTTGACTGTAATTAGTTTAATTTATGTTTTGTTTGTATTATTTGGAGTAAGTGTTGTTAATCAAGAATCGAACTAATCGAATGTTTAATCAACGCGAAACGATTTACGACTGTGAATGGTAGGAAGTAACAATGCGATAAAGATAACTAATCAGTAATCAAACCGATCGAACCATCATCAAACTCGAATCTCGAATAACGCGAACTTTGGTTGTTGTTATACGTGTGTGTGTGTGTCCCTTATGTGTTACTTGTGCATGTTTACCTTACGTATTGTGGTGATCAATCGAATCGAAACTCGAAACTCAATCGAGCTCAATTGAAATCAAGTTGTAATAATTGGTAGAGAAGAGATTACGCAAGATGTAGATGATTATATGTTAGATATAGTGATTGGGACTGAAAGTAATTTGAATAGGAAACACTATCGTACTCGTATCGTCATCAATCGAAATCGAAATAACAGAAATCGTCGCACCGAACACTCGAACCAGGCTGTTGATCGATCAGGCTGTTAGCCGATCGAGCAGGCTGTCCGATCGGGATGCCTGGCCGATCGGCCAGCCCTTTCCTCTTTGGGAAGCCTATTGTTGGTGCACTTCATCTGTTGACTTCGTTTTGGATCGAGTCATAGTATTAGAATGTTAGATCAAGGCACGTTGTACGAGAAAACATGGAATTGTATAGGATTTTAGTGTGAGGTTCGCTTATAGGGACATGTTAGGATCACTTTTATGTCAAATTGTATGGTCCGCTTATATGACCAAAGATGGTCCGCTTATGTGGTCTTGGTTCTTTGGAGCGGACCTGCTAGCCTATAAATAGGTCCCTGGAGCGAATCATTTGTAACGTTTTGCCGAAACTCGTACCGAGGTGCTGCCGGATCGAGATTGTACCAGAATCTGTTATATATCAATAGAAAAGGTGTTTAAAGTGATATTCAAGCTGTTCCTGAGTCAAATACTTGTTTTCCGCACCTGTATTTGATAGAATTACCTCTGAACGACTCGTTCGGGTCACGAAACAATCCTACAATTGGTATCAGAGCTTCAGGAGGAGGAGTTCTACAGAGAATAGCTGAGATTCTTCTAAATTTCTGTCTTCTACACCTTCTTTTCTGTTTCAGACATTTCCAACGGTCAGAATTAGTTCAAAATCTCAGGGATTGTACGCACTACACAGAGACAAACCCTTGAAAGTTTGGTGTCAAAATTCGAAGTAAAAGTGGGTCAAAATTATGTCCGAAAGTGGTTCGCTTTTCTGAACAGGTCTTAACCCCCGAAACCTACTTTCTTTTCTGACAAAATCAACTAGGTCCGCTCCTGGCTACACATCTGGTTCGCTCGTAGTTACAACTTTCAGGAGGTTCGCTCCAGAATTTCTAATCTGGTTCGCTTATTGGAACTGGAAGAGGTTCGCTTTTAAGTTACCAATCAGGTCCGCTCGAACTGCTGATCCGCTCCAACGATCTGTCTGGTCCGCTCGAAAGACATCATTTGGTCCGCTCGTAGTGCAAGTCTGGTTCGCTCGAAGGTGCATTTCTGGTCCGCTCGAAGGGCAAAATCTGGTCCGCTTTTCTGACACAAACGAGATCCGCTTTTGTGATCATTGAAACATACTGGTCCGCTTTTAAGGCTGCTTTGAACAATTTTCAAACATTTTGAAAATGGACGAGGATTTCTACAACACATTTGCTACTCCGAGTACCCCAATCACTGCTGTTCAAACCACAATGCTCGAAAACGAAATAGGGACGATGCAAAAGCCTCCCAAACTAATGAACATTGAAGAATTTAAAGGTTGGGAAGGTCGGTTTGAGAATTGGGTGCAAGCGAATTATCTTGACGCTTGGGAATGCGTAGAAACAAAGTATGTTCGACCATTGAACGATGATGAAGAACCCGTTCCAATCAAAGATTTAACTGCTGACGCTAGGAAGAAGTACAAAGATGAGAAAATGATGCTTAGTCTTCTTCAACAGGCAGTGAAGGAAGATATCATGGTCCTTCTACAACATAATGGAACTTCGTATTCGATCTGGAAAGCGTTACGGTCGAAATTTAGAGGAAGTGAGGAGATGGTAAAGAGCAAGAAATCACTTCTAAAGAAAGAATTTGATTTGTTCCGAGGACTAAAGAATGAGAGTACGAGAGAGATTATTGAACGTTATTGTAATCTGCTTGCAAATATGAAAAGGTTAAGTATTGAGAAGAGTACTGATGAGCTGATTGAGAAGCTTGCTGATGCATTGCCTTATGAGACGTGGGGCACATATTTGATGATGCTCAGAAACAAGAAAGGTTTCAGTAATCTGACGCTTAGTAAGTTCATTGAGAAAATAGAGGCTCATGAAATGGAACAGAGAAAAGTGATCAGAATGAAAGATTTCGATGGTGAACAGGACATCGGGCTGTATTATAAGGCAGGGGTGAATGAGAAGAAGTCTTCAAATTTATCTCCAAAGGTTGAAACTGCCTACAGCGCCAAGAACTCATCTGGAAGTCCATCATCGGGGTCCAACAGCAAAACCAGCTTTACTTCATTTTCATCATATGATCCAAACATCTCTGCAACTAAAAATGGAAGAAAATTACAGTGCAACATAGTGTTAAATCTTGAAAACGATCAAGATTATTCTGAGGAAGTTGCCAAAAATCAAATGTCTTTATTAGGAATGGTTTTGGAATCTTACACTTGTTTTGTTGCAGGTCGTATCGGGAATCCAGTGTTAACCAAAGAAGATTACGATCAGATAGATGCTGAAGAAATGGAGCTGATGGACATAAAGTGGTGTCTGGCTAGTGTTTTACGGAGAGCTGATAAGTTCAAACAAATCACGGGGAGAGATGATCTTCGTGATGCGAATGTCTCTACTTTAGGTTTCGATAAATCTAAAGTCACTTGTTTTCGGTGCAGGGAAAAAGGACACTTCAAGAGAGAGTGCACAAACCGAGAAGCAAGTGGAGCTCAAAATCCGTTCAACAACAACAACGATTACTATCGAAAAGCCATCTATCACCAAGTTGGTCAATCATCTCAACAAAAACATCAAGCTCAAACTGCACATGGAAGAGATGTGATAGAAGATTCAAGAAAAAGAGCATGTATGGTTAATCAAGACGGAAAGCAGTCATTTAACTGGGATAAATATATTACAGATAATGGAAAAGCTTGTTTGATTGATCAAGAAGATGAAAAGCTAGCAGAGAGTTTTAGCTGGGTAAATTTCACTTGGGATGATTACATTCCTGATCAAACTACAGCTTACACTGCTTTTACAGCAAAGATCGTAGATGATAGTGATGATGATACAGAGTATTGGGCTAGAAAATATAGAGAAGATATGAAGTTGGTTGCTGAGAGTGATAGTGAAGATGAAAAAGTCAAGAAGAAGAAAAAGAAGATCAAAACGCCGGTGAGTAGTGATGATGAAGAGGTGCCGGTGGTGAGAAGGCAAAAGATGACAGAAGTGCCTAAGTTTAAAGTTGAAGAACAAGTTGATGCAAAAGAAGTTCCTGTAAAGTGTGAAAATTGTGAAGCTATGAAGAAGCAGAATAACACTTTGATTTACAACTTGAACAGTCTGAAGGAGTCGTATGATGTGCTGAATAAGACAATGAATCAGTACAATCAAACTAGTGAAGAGCAAGCTGTTGCTATGAAGACACTTCAGGGAGCGTTTATGACAAAACAAAAAGTTGTAAACAATTACATTGAAAAGTGTGCTGCTTTAGAACAGAAGCTTGAGCTGCAACGAATTGAAACGGAAAGAGTTAATCGTTTATTAAAAAGTTACTCATGTACTTCCTATGTGATTGACAGGATTTATCCTACGGTTGAGAGCATGAAGGTATGGGAAGAAGATGAGATAACTGAAGAAAAAGCAGCTGGAGTTGTTGCTGGTGAAAAGATTGCTGACAAGAAGAAGGGTGATCTAGAAAAAGGACACTGAAAAGGCTTCATCTGGTAAGAAGAAAGGTGTCAGTTACAATAAGTGTCCACCCCCGCTGGAAAATGGATATTTGCCCAGATATCCAAACGATGAAAGAGTCAAAAAGGCCACAAATTTACAGTGGGAGTCAGAGTCGTCGGTCAATCTTCCAGAAAGTATTGATGTTGTGTTTACATCATCTGACACTGATCAACAGTCTCAATTAATGAAGAAAGTCGTGGATCATGTGTTAGAGAGTGATGATGTGGAAGAGTCAAAGTCTGGGTCATGCACACAGAGTCAAACAGAAAAACAGGGCAAATTGGTTTATGATAGAAAGTTTTTATTGTCGAAATCTAATTTGGATGATGGATTGTTTAAAGTGGCGTACACTTTGAATGATTCTGACAAATTATATTCTGATGAAGAGTTTCCAATAAGAGGTGTTAAAACTGAACTGATTAAAAAGGTTTTCATACTCACAGAAATCAATATTTCTGAAATAAAAGGCTTATGTCTTATTGATAAACCTAAACCTTACACTTCAAGAGTTCAACAAAGATTAAACAAGAAAAAGAATTACGGTTTTGGTTCTGGTTTCCAAAAGAAATCAAACCATAACGGTAATTTCAAAAAGAAAGGTCTTGGTTTTACTCCTACAGAAAAACAGAAAAATGAAAAATATGTTCGTGATTTTAAATAAAAAATGTCATTTGTTTCAGGTACGTCATCTAAGGAAGAAGAATAGACAGATTTCTGGAGGGAATCAAATAGTGAGTTTCTTGCGAGAAGCAAGACGAACAGAAGCGAGATACAAGAACCTGTTACCGATGTAACACTGTTGGACACATTGCAAAAGATTGTGCGAATGCGATACAATCAAAACAGGGAGTATTTCGTAAAATCAAAGAGAAAGTGTTTGCATTCGAATCACCACTTGATAGAACAAAACTGTTTAAAGATTCTATTTTTGAAATTGGTGAGAGTTCGAACAAGTTTTACAAGAAAAAAGCAAAATCTGACAACCAAAAATGGGTTGTTAAGAGTGTTGGTGAAAGCTCTAGCGATGATTCTGATGGATCGAAATCAGAGGAGCTATCTTCTGGCGATGAAACTGATTCCACAAAGTCAGTTGAGCCACAAGTTGTTTCAAAATGTGAAGCTGATGTAAAAGTTGAAAAATCAGTTTCGATTGTTAATGATGAGGAGTTTCCATTACTTCGGGCTGAGAATTATAAAAAGAAAATTGGTAAAGTTGAAATTTCTAACCAATTTTATCATGATGAACAGGAATTTGATGCTGAGAAGGTCTTTAACCCCAAGGTAAAACACATCTTTGGCAAGATGATTGATGGAAAAGTCAAAGGGGTTAAGGAATTTTATGAGAAGAAAACAACGAAAGAAAAGGTTGAACCATCCCTGGTTTGTGACTAGGATGGTACATATTATGAACAGTAAGTCTCAGGACTTGCCGGAGCTCCCAGGTTGGTAAGCGTGGAGCATGAATCGACATCTTTCTCAAATTCTATTCGGTAACGTTAATCATACAAACGGTAAAAAGGTTTGTTTGTGCATTTCTTACAAGTGGTATTTGACGAGTTTATGTTTTACAAGTGATATAGAGGTTTCTGAACTGCAAATGGTAAATCAAGGACATTAAGTTGTACTTGTATTTTCCTACATATGGTTGGAAGACAAGATGATGAACCATAACCCCGAACATTTGTTTGATAAATCTACAAGTGGTAAAATCAATCAAACTTATTTTCCGGAAAAACCATTTTGATTAAAACAAACTTAAGTGTTTTGAAATCTAAATGGGAAAATAGTTTGTTGATAGGGGGAGTTCTGATTGTTTATGCCTAGTGAATGGCGATTTGAGGTGATTTGATATCGGTTGTCATGTTTCTGTACAGTTTGTTTTCATATTTTCATTAATGTGTTTGCATTTTAGGGGGAGTTAGAAAATTTCAGAAAATCCAAAAACATTAGAAAATTTGAAAAAGTCAAAAACATGATAAAATCAAAAATGAGTTTTGTTGCGAAAAAGAGGAAATGATAGTACATCAGTGGACTATCACAACATGCTAAAGAATTGGAAAGTCAAAATGTGATAAACGATCTTACTGCGGATGTGTCAGTAGATTTTCGCACATTTAGTAAATTGAAACGAGATATAAACCTAAATCAAACTTGCTTGATTCGTGGGTAACTATTCTTGAATATATGGGTAACCCCCGAAATCTTGTTTGAAAGGTCCCGTATTCTGAGATACTAGGTCTTTATACTCAGTGATATCTGGGGTATTATCCCGGGACTTCTGCTGAATGGAAGTTCTGACCTAGTCCCCGGATAATGCTTTCTGCAAAATGCTTGAAATATAGCATCGCCCTCAGCAAGCTGATGAAACAATAAAATTGATAGTCGCTGCTGTTGTAATCAAAAGATCCTCTAAAGGGGACACACCAAAAGTCGAGCCGTCATCTCTCTGCTGAACGGAAGTTCTGACCTGAGCTCTCACGGTTTCGCATCTACCCCTTTACAGATATCATCTGTGGTATACTCACCTGTAAGACTGAATATTTGGGATCTGGATACAGGAGTATATTCAAGTGGAGTGATACACAATTAAGTTTAAGTCTCTAAAACATTAATATCGTATCTCGAATCAATTGAAGTCTGTGTGAAAATTTAAGTGGACAAACATACTGACAATCTAGGTAAATTGTTTAGAACTGAGAATGTTTAAAGCTTAACGGTGTTAGTGATATGTCTCATATACTGATATGATCCTCTTGCACGAGCTCACAAAATATTGTTTGTAAATAGTTTATTTCTGTATTTTCATTTTCTTTCAGAAAAATTCAAAAAGATTTTTGATGTGTTTTAGCATAATTTTTGAAAACTCAAAAAGATTTTTGACAACTGATGTTGAAAAGCTGATTTTCAAAATTCAAAGTGCTAAACATGATGAGCAATATTTGAAGGGGAGTGTGTGTGTGAAATTAAAAATGTTTTCATAATCTAACCTTTTCAAGTGGTTCATCATACAGATAGAGAATTGAGAGGGAGTTAAATGTTGGTGCACATGAGAGAGTCTGAGTTGGTGCATGTTTATATGCTTAAATGTTGTCATAAATCTTATGTTTGTGGTAGAGTTTATGCAGGAAAGTCAACATCTAAAAGAGAATATGTAACATTTGAGGGGGAGTACAAGTTGGACTTGATAAGCTCAAAAGTTGTCAATCTCATTGTGAGGGGGAGTCTGTTGATGAGAAGAGAAAGAGACGAAGATAGAGAGAAAAGCCCAATGACTGATCAAGACAGAAGATTGAAGACAGTGTGGAGACTCGATGGCACTCAGTCAACATCTGAGGGGGAGTCTGTTGGTGCACTTCATCTGTTGACTTCGTTTTGGATCGAGTCATAGTATTAGAATGTTAGATCAGGGCACGTTGTACGAGAAAACAGGGAATTGTATAGGATTTTAGTGTGAGGTTCGCTTATAGGGACATGTTAGGATCGCTTTTATGTCAAATTGTATGGTCCGCTTATATGACCAAAGATGGTCCGCTTATGTGGTCTTGGTTCTTTGGAGCGGACCTGCTAGCCTATAAATAGGTCCCTGGAGCGAATCATTTGTAACGTTTTGCCAAAACTCGTACCGAGGTGCTGCCGGATCGAGATTGTACCAGAATCTGTTATATATCAATAGAAAAGGTGTTTAAAGTGATATTCAAGCTGTTCCTGAGTCAAATACTTGTTTTCCGCACCTGTATTTGATAGAATTACCTCTGAACGACTCGTTCGGGTCACGAAACGATCCTACACCTATAAATAGGGCTGTCATTGTCATTCTTTCCACTTTTGGAAACTCTCTGACCGACCAGCTCGTGCTCCCCTTCTTTTCTCGGATTTCTTCCAATTTCGGTAAGTTTTCATCCTAAATCTTGTACTTTCTTGATCATCACACACTCCTACACCTTTCTATCTTTCAAATCTTGATTTCTAACCATGAAATCATCAAGATCTAAGCATTCTAGGATGATGTCATCATGGTGTTCTTCAAGAACAACATGTTTTGGCCTCATTCCACCATGAATAGCTTGAATCTAACGGATTTCCACATAAACAAACTACGATCTCTCACAGATCTACACATTTACATGGTGTGAAGGATTGAAATAAGGATTTCCAACTTTCTTTCAACTCTTTTACACTCAATGCCTTCAAACCTGTAGAAACGGAGCTTGAGTCGACTCACCAATCATTCTAACGGACGAGTGGTTCAAGATTCGGATTCTATCTACGAGGTTCACCGACTTCGGGTTAAACACCAAACTACCGTTCCAAACAGTTCACTGGCCGGACTTGGGTGATTCCTGTCCGAACCGGAGAAACAAATAAGAACGAAGGTTCCATGGTTCAGCTCGTTGTCAAACTACCTCGATATAACGTCAAATAATCAAAACAGCCAAGTGTTAGACAAACAGGCCGACCAGGTCAGGATGCTGACCGAACGGTTAGGCTGTCCGAACGGACAGCCCAACCGATCGGACATGTCAGCCAATCGACCAGGCCAGCCGATCGGCTAGCATATGGCCCCACAATTTGACAATTTCATGAGGTATGGCATTGAACGAAGTAATGTCCGATCGAACGACTGATTGGTAAACATTACTCATCGGATCATGAGATACTATGCTGCAACACTTAATCGATTTACAACTCGTAGTAGTACGGAGTGCCACCCGATCGAACATGCTGTTCGATCAATCGGGTGACATCCAGCTGAGGACTCACTATTGAAGTGTCTAACCAATCGGTTAAGCCGGCCGATCGAATAGACCGTTCGATCGATCGACCTGAAAGGTAAGAACACTTCAGTGTTCTCAAATACTACAACAAAAACTTCAAAAGGTCAAACCATCATACACAAACACATCCTACTCAAAGGAAGAAACAATCCACTCGAACAGTCCAACTGATCGAGCCTACCGACCGATCGAATGGGCTGTCCGAACGGACTGTCCAGCCGAACGAACAACCCGTTCGATCGAACCAACTGTCCGATCGACCAGGCTGTTCGACCCATCATCACTTGTTTCCGTTTTGCGTGTTACTCATCGTTGTGATACCGAACTATTCAGGCTAACCCTACTCTCAAGCGCTCCCTTCAATCCATCAACCAATCGCTGTGAGTATACTCGATCCCTTTTTGCTTTTAGCACTTTTGGGTATTACATACGTTACTTATTTCAAAACACAATCGATCACACTACTCAATTATTTGAACGCTAACCTAATCGCATGTATTACGTGACTAAATGAATGCTTGTTGTTATGTTTACACGTGGAATGTTGTCTACCTGCCTTAACGACGTAGTACTATAGTTTGGACTCAGCACCCGTTCACACGGGGGTTGTTAAGGACAATTACTTGCATGGATTACGGTGGTAATCATGTATTGCGAACTGTCTCGGACAGTCAACCCGCAGTCATTGTTATCGATAGGTCCATGTCGATAATTAACATGCTTCGTTTTCCTCTGTGTACGTGCTGGTTATGTATAAACTATTCGAACTCTACTATGCTATTATCAAACTTGTATGCTCACCTTTACATTATATGTATTGACTTTATTTTAACGTATGTGACAGGTGTTTAAGATGTTTGCTTGCTAGGAAAGCGAGGCTAGAATAAAGCTCTAGAGCCCCCCAACAAATAGTTGTCTGTCAGGAACAAGCGTCTAGAGCATAGTTGTCTGTAGATCTTGTCCGACCGGGTCTTTAGGAGCATTTGAACAATATTTATATTATTCATTTAAATCTGAGTTGTCGGAACAGAATATTTGACTGGTTGTTATCTGTAATAATTTGTTTTATTATTTGGGACACGGTATGGGACGTGTTATTTAAACTAAATATTGATGATAGTTGTTATGGAAACTTCTGGACAATCTGTTTCGCTCAGTGCCATGCCCCGACGCCATCGGTTGGGGTGTCACAGATTGGTTTCAAAGCCATAGCTATAGGGAATTAGGCTAGACACGACCTAGTCCGGGTCGCTGTCTTAGAGACCTAGACTATAGTTAGGAACCAACAGACCAAGCGTATACGCTAAATCCTGTTATTCTACACTATCACTACACTCGAATTTTCAATGATGAGAAGGCGATTTGGTCAGGATCAGGTGTGAAAACCACAAACTCCCGACCAAATTGCTGGATCAATGCTGTTTTATCCACCTATCGAAGGATTCCTCATTACTTTTCAATAACGAATGTCACGGCCCCCGACCCCACCCTGGACGGGATCGGGCGCCGCGAGCAGCCAAGTGGTACCGGTGGTTATTTAGAAAAACATTGCAGCGGAAATTTCATCAGAACCGTGAGTTAGGAAAAATATCAGAGTTTAGAATCACCGGATTTTATTTATTAAATAGATGGGATAAACCCATTTTTTACAAAGGTAGCTTTTAATAAGGGATAAACCCGATTACATAAAATGAAAATTCTTAATTTAATTTAATTGATAAATCAAGCCACTTCTATAAGCCTTTTGGTGCCGTATCCAACTCTTACTCCAATCTACTGTAATTACCTGAAACGCGTTTTAAAAGGTTTTGTCAGCGGGAAATACTGAGTGAGTTCATTCAGGTTTTATAAAATGACCCTTAGTTATAAATTACAGCATAAGAGCAATTACAATGGCATTTATCTTATTTTTATCTGGCCTTGCCACCCGTGTGACGATGGTCATACCACTATTGGGTCCAGTCACCCAAGTAGTGACGTTTTGTCAGGGCTTATTAGCCTAACCTGTGTTAGGGCTTATAGCCTAACCGTGAGAAATTAGTAATGTGCACAATACCCCACTAGCCAGTGATTAAGATAACCATGACTTAATCCCTGTAATTATAACATTTGAAAATAATTTGAGGTATTGTAAAATAGTTAAAAAGAGAATGACTCACAGTATAAGCATGCAGTATTGATTTTCTTGATTCTACGCCTCCTGATAACTAGGCATATACTTTATTGTTTTGAACCTTCTGATGATTAAGCATCCATTTTGATTGTGAGAGTATGGTGTAGAGTTTCGGGTAGTTAAACATTTAGTTTAACATATTGGAATACGTATTTGTGTAAAACCCAAATCAAACCTAACGGTAGTCACGAGATTCGAACCTTAACAAACTTCACAAAGTATAGCACTTTGGATTCCGTTTACCGAAATTCACAAAGTACAGCACTTTGGATTCCGTTTACCGAAATTCACAAAGTACAGCACTTTGGCATTCGTTATTTGGTTCCTGAATCGATCGGACAGAACATCGCTTCGGTGATTATTGGTTAGAACACTAACGTATAGAGAGAAGAATAGAAGAAATGAACAAAGGAAAATGAATTCTAAGCTTCCTATTTATAGGTAAGAGGATAAGCCTTACCCTATATAGAATTTCCCTAGATAAGCTTTCCCCAGATAAAGCCTTCCCTGAATAACACTTTCCTTAGATAATACCTTCCCTGGGTAATACTTTCCTTAGATAAAATCTTCTTTAGATAATATCTACCCCATATATATCTATTTTTCATGTATATCTATTTAAGAGTTTTTTTCTAAATTGGTGTTAAGGGAAAAACTATTTACCATTTTAGTATTCTCTACAAACTATTTACCAAAATAGTGTTTTCATTGCTTTTTATTAACTTTTTCATTGTCTCATTTATTTATTGGAGCAATAAATTAAGATCCCTCTCAAATTTTTAGTTGTTCAAATTAATTTTATTCAATTAATCATATAGTTAGTTTTTTTCCATCAACGCGTTATACTGTTTTTTATCTTTGTCTTCTTTTCTTACAAACTCATACTCATTATGTTTCAATTTTCGATCAACTAAACTCATTATATTTCATTTTCTTTTTGGATCAACTGGGTGATTTTTATTGATCTCAAATGCCAAAAAATTAAACGAAAACATGTAGACAAATCAGACCACTTAGTGACCCTCGGCACGGCTAGCTAAAGGTTTTAGTTGTGACTTGCGAAACTTATTATTAAAGTTGTTGATAAAATGCCTTAAGCAATACCTAGAAGAATAAATAATGATCATCAAGCGGGTTGATTTTTTTGACATGTTTTCTTTTAATTTTTTGGCATTGAGATCAATAGTGACTCGACTTTATTGACTTTATTTGACATTTTTATTTTCGTTTGTATTTGACATTTTTAATATTCGATTATCTTTGTTATGATTCGTATTTTATTCTTCAAATTTATTTGAGATGATTTATATTTGATATCAGTTGATCGAAAACAGTTGAAATATAGTGAGTTGCTAAGAAAATAAAATAAAAATAAAAAGCACTAAGTTTATTAAAGAAATGAAATATAATGAGTTTAGTAGATAGAAAAATGAAACTGAAATATAATAAGTTTGTAAGGAAATAAAATAACGATAAAAACAAGACATAAATAAATAAATATATGAATAATTGAATAAAAAGTAAAAAAATTGAACCCACTGAAATCTGAAACGTGAGAGGGAATATGTCTTTTGTTTAATTCATTAATCCTATAATAGACAATGAAAAAGTTAATTTAACTCATTAATCCTATAATAGACAATAAAAAGGTGAATAAAAAGTAACGAAAACACTATTTTGGTAAATAGTTTGTAAGGAACACCAAAATGGTAAATAGTTTTTCCATCAACACTACTTTAGGAAAAAACTCATCTATTTAGGTGATTAATAAATGTTACTTAGCTTAATTAATCCTGCTTAGCTTAATTAATCTTGCTTAACTTAATTAACCTTTTTTAACTTAATTAATTAATTAACTATTTAACTAATTAATTTATCTTAACCCTTATAATTTGCTTAGTTGATTACTAACTTATTTAGCAGATTAATTAATCTACTCAACTAGCTTAACTGCTAAGTTTCCTTAACAACTAAGTATACGTAATTGGTAAGCTTACTAAGTTTATTTAATTACTAAGTTTACTTAGTTGCTAAGTATTCTAGCAGTTCCCTGATTACGAGTTCTAATTTCTAGACACAATGGAACTCGTATTAGTGTAGTAACTCAATTCAACTTTAACGATAATCACGAGATAGAACCCTCACAATGAATGACAAAGTGCGATATTTAAACATCCATTGAATTCATGACGAATGACAAAGTATAACCCGAGTTTGAGAAGCACTTATACATCCATCAGATAGTTTTGTAACGCCCTGCTTTTTCATACTTTCCATAATTAGAAAGCTCGCCTTGTAATGCTATTTTTGGAAATCTTGTATTATTGTAGTCGTCTTTTCGTTGTAAAATCCGAGACTTGGATCATAAATAAAATTCGTATTTCTTTAAATTCACCATCTACATATTCATACATGTTCATACGTTCGAATTCATTGTACATCGAATCCTTATTTGTAATTCATACTTATATGATACTTATTCACGATGCATGTCCATGCTTGTCCTTAAATTGTTGATACCTAAAAACCCCTAATAATATGCTTATTTATACAACGGTTAATCATCTAATATGTGACATATACTTGTCACTTACAAACATGTTACATACTTGTACATTACACTGTTTACCTAGTTAAATCATGTTTTATTTCATATTTCACCTTGTTACAAGTTAGGGGAAACATTGTTGCATATTATTACACAACTTAATTAACAAAATTACTCATTATAATGTTTAAAAAAATAAAAAAATAAAGAAATATGGCAGCCCCAATTCAGCAAAATTCAGCCCCATATAGTTGGGTTTTGTGGGCTAGTTTCAAGGTGTAACCCCTTCTAAACACTTACAAAGCCCAACCCATTGAAACCCTAATCCTTCCCCCTATAAATACCACTTATAACCAGCCTCCCTACCACTTTTGCAACACTAAAAACTCTCAAAAGTTCCTCCAAACCGTAGCTGAAAGCAAGGGTTCGAGCAGATTGACACCCCTTCACGAAAATGAGCATAACTCACTCAATTCTTATCCGATTCACTCGATTCTTTTTCCTACTACTTTGTATTGACCTTATCTACGTTTCCATGGGTTTTTCACAGTAAATAAGTCCCTGGAACTCCAGCAAAAAGGCTCCAAAGTCCACTGATTGTTTTTGTTTTCATGAAATCCTTGTTATTTCTTACCAAACTTGAGTCTATCTCATCTCAAACCTATGTCCTAATGCTTACAACACTTTAGTGGTTGGTTAGGCTTAAAAACAAGGTTGAGACACTTAAAAATCAGAGGATTAAACCTCATAAACTTGGTGTTTTGTTTAGGGTTTTTAACCCACAAGTCATGTCAAACTTTGTCTTTGATACATGAGTGATTATGGAACAACTTGGGTTGTCCAAACATACAATCCTCACATGATTTGATGATTTCTCTTAGTTAGTGTGTATATTTCTTATTCTTTATTGTATGTTCATGACCCTCCTTGGTTGTTTTTTTTCATCAAGTGTAGTGGTGAACACATAGAGGTGCCTAAATGGAAGAGTTGATCTTCCTACCTCCTACATGATTTCTATGACATTTAGAGGTACCAAAATGAAGATTTTAATCTTCTACCTCATGCTTGAACTATTGGACATATATTATATAACCTAAATATATTATTCGAATAATCGAATCTTTGATGATGAACTAGTGTTCATATGTCGGGGTACTAGATTACATCATCCTAGACTATGATAACTTGTCACGATTCTAATGGAACCTTGTTCCATGAAAACATCTAAACTCCTTCGAGTTTCCTAGTGTCAAGAACAAGCATCATATGTACTAAATGATTATTTTCCATGTTATTCTCGTATCTTATTTTTATGTTGTTTTAAACACCGAATTTCGACTCTAAACATACTTGAACTTTAACCCTTATACATTCGGACTCTAAATCTCTACTCGTCAACAATTGGATATTCGGAAAGCATATGCAAGCCTTGTGAGTATACTCGTATTTCCCCTTTTTACTTTTATCACTTTTGGGGTGTAACATGTTTATCTATCAACAAACTTACACATGAACATTTTGCTTAAACACATGAACATTCCTATAACATGCTTGTATACGTGATGGCTTGATGCTTTAAACTTGGATTTATCTTATGTGTTGAATTTATCATTAACTTCGTACGAGCCAAACCGTGACATATGTAGCGCTATAGGATTAACGACCCGCCTCTTTATCTTCGGTTATGCCATGAGCATATTGCGTTTCCTTGGTTTGATATGTTAGACACATACCATATTTAAATGTTCATCTTGAATCACATTCTTGCTATGAGGAATTGTTCAAACTTATCTTTTTGCTATGTACGTATCAAACTTGTATACTCGCCTTTGCTTTTGCATTGAACTTTATTTTAACATGTTACAGGTGGATGTTGACGATGCATGGAATCTAGTAGGATGCTTAGATACACACTTAGAAAGAATTGTATTTGTATTGTATCAATTTATTATTCATATTGTTGCACTTTGTTTCAAAACCTTGTACTTGATTCTTTAGAAATGAAATGAAACGATTATTTAAATACTTGTCACAATTATTAGCGTTATGATGTCTCGAGCAATCTTCACACTTCGTCTCATCCCGATGTTTCCGCCATTGGTTGGGGTGTGACAAGTTTCAACCGATCGGATAAAGTATCGTACCAGTGATTAAAGTTATTACCCCAATAACGGGCAGAGTTTCAGGATTTAGAAGGTATAATCCCGAGCTACTATTTTCTATAATAAAAGTTAAAGGAAAGAAAAAAATTGAGCAGTGATTGAGTTAATACCCTGTATCGTAGCAGCGTCTCACTACCCGGAAATTCAATTTTAGTAGAATAGGGGCGTTTTAAGAATGAGATTTCGAGCACAGAGGACAGCCCCAGGTCCAGACAATTTATAGCATGAAATTGGGTTTTACGCGGCCCGCGTAAACCCTTTGATGTATCTTACGCGGCACACGAGGGACATAAAGGCGGCTAAGGGTTGCTGAGTCATCGACACGTGGCGGCACCAGACTTTCGCTTATTGTTGAGCTGTCGCGGCCCGCGTGAACTTGGAGGAACATTTACGCGGCCCGTGTGAAGCCTTCATGCTTATCCGGTGATCTTCAATCCATCGCGGCCCGCCTGAAACTCAAAATTCTTGATTTCTTAATTTCTCATGTACATTAGGGTTTCAGAGGTTCGGGTTCCACTTACGGAGCATTTTAGGACATTTTTGGGTGAGTCGTTACATCCTCCCCACCTTGTTTTAAATCTCGTCCTCGAGATTTGGACTATGATATCTTTTTGGGGTTATATCACTTCTTTTAATTAGTAAAACAATATATCATGGGATGGAATCAAAAGATCAATATCATAGGATACTTGGAATTTAATGGTTTTAAAACTTTAGTTTCAGGAATTGATGTTAACAAATTAAGATGAAATAATACCATTAACAAGTTTGACTAAGTTTCATGAATCAAAAGATATTTGATAGGCATGAAATTTGAAATAAAATGACTTGTAGAAACAATAGGATTCAATGTCAGAAAAGAACTTACTTTGATCAATTGAGGGAGATTCTGAGTTGATAAATCTCTATTTGTGAATGGAAGTATGAAAAATGATTTGTCAATGATCAACCCGAAAATCAATATCGTTTACTTAAATGGTAAGGATACACTGGACAATAGAATTTAGTGTATCATGGTTTGAATACATAACTGTATCAAGACTATTAAAATGACGAATCAAACGAATGACGTATGAATAGGGTCTATTATTAGCACATGCTACAAATTTATACGGATACTGCAAAGTGCTGTAAGAATTCAATAATTATGGTGACCGAATAAATTCCCCGTTTTCGAAATTAACTGAGAGTTTCAAGGAAGCGAATCTGGATATTTCAAAAGATAAGATGTTCAAATGAATGAGATGAAATAATATAGCTTCCAAGGTGATTAGGTTCAAGTCAAAAAGATATATGATCAATAGATGTCTAAATTGAAGGTTTACAAGTTGTAAATGATTTTTAGAAACAATAGAATTTACTGTCAATAGAAAATTTACTTTGATTGTCAACTGAGGAAGATTCAGAATTAATAAGCTTGAATTGAAGTACGAAAATAATCTGTCAACTGAGAAAAATTAAAGGGGTTGACATTTATCGAATTACAAGGATATACCGGAATTTAATAGAGTTTAGTGTATCATTGTCTTAATACATAATTGCATTAAGACTATTTTAAATGATGAGTCAAATGAAAGACTTACATGGTTTTTCGTGTTTTGTATGATTATGATTAGCTCAAGCTACAAGTTTATACCGACATCGCAAGGTGTCGTAATGATTGAAATGATTCAATAATTGCGGTGACCGAACAATTTCACCGTTTTTGTAATCAACTGAAAGCTTTTTGAAGTAAAATTTTAGATATTCATTTCGAATAGAATTTTCTATTGATGATGGTAAGGCCAGATGAATATCATAGAATTTTTGTTCAATGATGAAAGAAACTTTAGAAGTACACTGGAATATGATATGAATTTGTGTACTCTTATCTTAACACATAATTGTATTAAGATTATTTAAGATAATGAACCTCACAGAAAATAAATAAATAAATCCATACATCAGGTGGGAAAATGAGATTAGCTCAAGCTACAAATTTATTGCGACGCCACAAGGTGTCGTAGTAATCAAAATAATAGTAGTGGTGACTGAAATGAGTTTCACCATACTTTGAATCAAATGAAGTAAGTCCGAATGTTTGTTTCAAACAAATCTAGTAGGATTTTTTTTTGGAAAATGAAACAATTGAATAATGTCTTTTGATCAAAGATGATGAAGCAATAAATATTACGAAACGCTTGATTGATGATGTAAGAATCATTAAGAGATACCTTGAAATATGATATGAATTTGTGTATCATTATCTTAGCACACGATTGTGTTAAGATTGCTTTTATAGGATAAATCAACAAAGCGGATTCAGTACAAATAAATAATTAAATCCGTACATAATGTGTGTAAACGAAAAGCATAAATAGTTCCGCATGAAACGACTGATAGTAATTTAGCACAAGTTGCAAGTTCATACCAACACCACAAGGTGTCGTAGTGATTGAAACAAGGCAATAATAGAAGTGATCAACGTATCACCGTGTTTTGAAATTAAGCGAAGGGTTCACAAAATAAATCTGAATATTTGTTTCAAATAATTTTCATAGGATCTACAACTGAAAATAGAACGAATAAACAGTATTTTTGAGCGAAGAGGAAAGGCAATAAATATCACGAAATGTTCGCTCGATGGTGAAAGAATCGTTAAGAGGTACACCGGAATATTTAACACAAACTGGGGTACCATTATCTTAACACATTTGCATTAATACTGATAATACATAGATCGAACAAGCAGATTTAATATCAATACACAATAAGTAATTAAATAATTAAATCTGAGCAGGGTGTGGGCAACGAGATTAGCGCAAGCTTCAAACTTTGTGAAAACGTCACCACAAGGTGATCGTGATCAAAGAAATGATGAAGTCGAAGGCCAAGCAAGCATGTCATGGTTCAAAGCAAATGAAGTGCTTGTTGGAATTATTTTGAATATGATGGTCTCAATCCATCATATAGACCCTGAATTGAATACTTATTGCGAGCAAGTTTAAACAATGGAATTTGGTTTAAACACAATGAGTTCATATATTGATAAGAAAGTTCTGACATGGTCACAACAAAAACCATGTATACCATTCAAAAGAAAATCGAGTTTTTCAGGAAATTCATCGATTCAATATCAAAGAATTATCGTTTTGCAAAAATGCGGTTTACAATGCAAAGATCAAGTATAGCAAAACGAGATTTGAACTTTTTGATAAAACAACAAATTAGAATGAAGCCCTCCTATGGTCTTCATAACTCAAATGAACCACATGCGCAACAAACAGTGCATGTGTAACGTGGGGATTTACCAAGAAATGAAATAGATCAATATTTACTACTATGAAAGAAATCCTCATGGTATGATGACCATTAGGGGAAGTAGAAACGCGAAGGTAAAATCATTATATGCAGAAGTCAGGATTTCAACGAAAGAAATATAAGAACTTTATCTGGAATTTCGTGTGATAACCGTTGTTAAGTGACGTTATCATGGAATGTCGAATAAAATGAAATAGAGGGAGTTGCAAAGGTATGTGACTCCTTTTTTTAGTGATAATAATTATGACTCTGATTAAACTGTGCACTGATGGTTGTGAAATCTTGTCCCAACGTACCTCAGCGATATTCAGATCGTTTGTAGGATCATGTAGCAAAGTATCGCTTTTTGATTAGTAGTTCTTCCATTGACGGAATTAGTATTGGTGTCGTTGTGCCCAATCATATTTCAAAAGGCCTTGCCTTGAAAGTCGAGTGTGATATACTTCGACGTCTGGGGACGTAAAATTTTAAGTTTCATGTGTTTTCTTGTGCACTACCACAACTTTACATGCTTCTTACTTGCGTTAATAGTTTATGGTAACGCATCGGAAATTCTTATATTTTTGATGGTGTCCCAACTTAATGGGTTTCCATTGTTGCACGAGTTACGAGGTAGATGATCAAACGAAATAATGTTTGACATCGAAATTATAGATATATGCAAGAGATTCTTGATAAAGAAATCTAAAATTATTATGGACACATATGCTTGTGCGTTATTCTAAATTGTCAATCCTTATGATTTTTGGATTTCCTTATAGATATACATATTTATATAATCATATATTTCACATGTTGTAATATACATACCTTTCATAAGGTTAATGTATTTAACAGATTCATATTTCCAAGAACCAGTCAGATTTCTGGTCATGATACTATTTAGGGAGTTTTGTCACTTGTTTGACATATTACATACCTTCTTATCCGGTTCTTGGCCAGAGAGGTAACCTCAGTATATCCGGACAAACTGGAGAGTCTGCTCCACCATACCCAGTCTTGCCGGAGGAGAAATTTGTATTTCCCATAAATAGTTTTTTTCTTAAATCATGATTTGGAAAGTGCATTATGACTTTCAACAAGGACTACGCAAATTAGTTTTCACATGACGGATCATGTTCTAAAACAAAGTAGTACTAATAAATAAGAAATAACAGGGGTCAAGTGTTATTGCTTATTTATTATACTTGCAATGTTCTAGTTATCATTCTCATGGCATACCAAAAATTCCATCACACTTTATTTACACATGTATTTAGCTTAGCTTACACTAAGGCATCTTTTCTTAAGTTCAAGTCTAAATGTTATCAGGTGTGCTACCAGTTAATAGCAATTTCCTAACTCTTTTATTTAAGCTTAGGTATTATTAGCACAACACCTATAGGCTTAAATTAGTGGCTCTGATACCACCTTCTGTCACGGCCCCCGACCCCACCCTGGACGGGATCGGGCGCCGCGAGCAGCCAAGTGGTACCGGTGGTTATTTAAAAAAACATTGCGGCGGAAATTTCATCAGAACCGTGAGTTAGGAAAAATATCAGAGTTTAGAAACACCGGATTTTATTTATTAAATAGATGGGATAAACCCATGTTTTACAAAGGTAGCTTTTAATAAGGGATAAACCCGACTACATAAAAAGAAAATTCTTAATTTAATTTAATTGATAAATCAAGCCACTTCTATAATCCTTTTGGTGCCGTATCCAACTCTTACTCCAATCTACTATAATTACCTAAAACGCGTTTTAAAAGGTTTTGTCAGCGGGAAATACTGAGTGAGTTCATTCAGGTTTTATAAAATGACCCTTAGTTATAAATTACAACATAAGAGCGATTACAATGGCATTTATCTTATTTTTATCTAGCCTTGCCACCCGTGTGACGATGATCATACCACTATTGGGTCCAGTCACCCAAGTAGTGACGTTTTGTCACTGTTAGGGCTTATTAGCCTAACCTGTGTTAGGGCTTATAGCCTAACCGTGAGAAATTAGTAATGTGCACAATACCCCACTAGCCAGTGATTAAGATAACCATGACTTAATCCCTGCAATTATAACATTTGAAAATAATTTGAGGTATTGTAAAATAGTGATAAAAAGAGAATGACTCACAGTATAAGCATGCAGTATTGATTTTCTTGATTCTACGCCTCCTGATAACTAGGCATATACTTTATTGTTTTGAACCTTCTGATGATTCATCATCCATTTTGATTGTGAGAGTATGGTGTAGAGTTTCGGGTAGTTAAACATTTAGTTTAACATATTGGAATACGTATTTGTGTAAAACCCAAATCAAACCTAACGGTAGTCACGAGATTCGAACCTTAACAAACTTCACAAAGTATAGCACTTTGGATTCCGTTTACCAAAATTCACAAAGTACAGCACTTTGGCATTCGTTAGTTGGTTCCTGAATCGATCGGACAGAACATCGCTTCGGTGATTATTGGTTAGAACACTAACGTATAGAGAGAAGAATAGAAGAAATGAACAAAGGAAAATGAATCCTAAGCTTCCTATTTATAGGTAAGAGGATAAGCCTTACCCTATATAGAATTTCCCTAGATAAGCTTTCCCCAGATAAAGCCTTCCCTGAATAACACTTTCCTTAGATAATACCTTCCCTAGGTAATACTTTCCTTAGATAAAATCTTCTTTAGATAATATCTACCCCATATATATCTATTTTTCATGTATATCTATTTAGGTGATTAATAAATATTACTTAGCTTAATTAATCCTACTTAGCTTAATTAATCTTGCTTAACTTAATTAACCTTTCTTAACTTAATTAATTAATTAACTATTTAACTAATTAATTTCCCTAAAGACTTAAAGGACAGCCACCGACCAAACACGTTTTCGTCCTTAGTTCTCACGTTTGTTGGGCTGATGTGCTCAATATTGGGCTAATGCTAAACAATAGAAGCCTTTTCCATCAAACGATTCTTCGCACGTTTTCCTTCTTTTTCCTCTTTGCTTCCACGTGTTTTGGCAACGTGGCTATCATATTCAAATGACTGCTTCTTTCGCTTTTATCTCAGATGAGAAAAATTCTAGGTTTTTAGTGCGAGATTGAGAAGATTGGAACGCAAAGGAAATCCTACCAGGACCTTTCATGTGACTTCTTCTTGGCGTATTCCTTTTAATTGACAATCTAGGGTTTATAAGATTGCTTTGTTTTGACTTGCTGAAGATATTGGCTCTATCAAAATTTCGTGGGATGTTATAAATGTTACCAAACTCTAAAAAATTTTGTTTCATGCTTTCACTTGCTCAACCATTGGCTTTATGAAATTTTTGTGGGATGTTAAAAATGTTTGTAAATTGTCAAAAAATTGGTGTCATGTGTTTTACCCAAAATTTGAATACTTGAATAGTTATGTTCCATGTGAGTTCTATAAATTTGTGTTAGTAAAAGTTTAAAGCAAATTTCAATAGTTGAATACTTATGTTCTCATAATGTACAGGTAAACTTCAACTTTTTTAACGACTCCTAATGGGGATTAAATCCTTTCCGCTTTAATAACTTAAATACCTAACCAATAATAACAATAATTGAGTACCAAATGGTCGAAAACACGTCTACCTAAAAAATTCTCTACGAAACGTACATGCGTAACACAACTGAGCGAAAAATTCGGGCTGTCGGGCGCCCCTCCCGGCCATTAATACAACTGCGGAGGTGCTCGCTCCAACTGCGCTAGATACGGTGGCTACGTTCGATGTGCCGGCTACGCTCGATGTGGCGCTACGGCTGCACTCACTACTGCGATGTTGCGGTTGTCATCGCGACTGCGCTAGATACGGCGTTGAGGTTGCGCTCGCGGCACGTTGCGGCTGCGCTTGATGCAGCGTATACGACAATGTGTGTATAAATTGTCTATAGACCTGATATTTCTACCCTCAACACGTGTGAAACGAGCTCGAAACGATTAACTATTATACACACATATAAAATTTAATATTATAAAAATACTTATTAAATAGTAATTATTATATAAGTTTGAGTGAGCCAATATTAGAGTTAAGCTTGGTTCAAGTAGATATATTTGAATCTTTTTTTACCGAACTTTCCATTTGAACTTGAGAGCAGCTATGTGAATTTTGAATTGTTTATTCTTAACATAAACAAGAAATTTGAAGTACCTTGAAGATGAATATAGTAATTAGATCCATTTCAAAAGATGACAGACAACTGGTAGCATTCTAACCTAAGCCTCACAGCGACAAAAATGGCATTCAACTCCCATTATAATTTATATCTTTGGGTCAAATGCATACAAAAAAATGGTGTATACAACCCAACAACCAGACTTCCAAACTGTTAAAACAACAAAAATCATTTTTTTAAACTAGACTAGACCGGCCTCGCTGACTGATTAAACCAAGCCATTGTTGTGTTACCAGTCGGTTTTTATGACCTAGACGATCATTTAAGCCGCTGAGCCTTGTTCTAATTTAAAAGAAAATTTGACAAAAACACCGTTCGGTGCCCCTCCCGGCCCCTTGAAAGCGGCGTCACTGTGCATTAATACAGCTGCGGAGGTGCTCGCTCCAACTGCGCTCGATACGACGTCTACGTTCGATGTGCCGGCTATGCTCGATGTGGCGGTACGGCTGTGCTCGCTACTGCGATGTTGTGGTTGTGATCGCGACTGCGCTAGATACGGCGTTGTGGCTGCGCTCGCGGCACGTTGCGGCTGCGCTTGATGCAGCGTATACGGCAATGTGTGTATAAAATTGTCTAAAAACCTGAAATTTCTACCCTCAACACCTAATTTTGGGTTGTTATGGGTCAATTTTAAGACCTACAGGGTCATTATGGGCATGGCTAATGTGAAGAACGGGTTGAAATAGGTGTAATTTAGTTTGTGTGATATATATACATACATATAAAATTTAATATTATAAAAATACTTATTAAATAGTAATTATTATATAAGTTTGAGTGAGCCAAAATTAGAGTTAAGCGAGCAGCTATGTGAATTTTGAATTGTTTATTCTTAACATAAACAAAAAATTTGAAGTACCTTGAAGATGAATATAGTAATTAGATCCATTTCAAAAGATGACAGATAGCTAGCTGGTAGCATTCTAACCTAAGCCTATTATGACGGCGCTGCGCTCGCCGTACATTGCGGCTGCGCTTAATGCAGCGTATTGTTTTTGACGGTTAAAAAAAACTTACATAAAACTTTTTCTTCAGTCACTATTACATAGCTGAATCTTTATGCCTCTTATCATTGTTTCATATTTGTTTAATGATTATGCGTATGTACGTCTACCTGCTGGTTTTTACTTATGATTTTTGCTTTGCCTCTCCAGTTTTTTTGGTTGGTACCGTCCGTTCAGGTTAGTTTGTAATTTGCTTCGTATATGCTTACCTGTTTATTTTATTTTCTTAATTGTTGTTCTCTTAGTATATTAGGAAACCTTATTGTTAACTATGTCTAATTCTCAAAAACGTCGTCGTACATTTACTAAATCTCTTTCTTCTCCTGATGCGTCCACTTCAGTACCTATTCGTCCGTCTTTTACGTCATGTACCAATGAGATCTCTAATTCCACGTACATAGATAACGGTGATTGTACATGCATATGTGAACACTGCAATGCCTTATTTTGGTACGATGAACATGTCAATGCGATGTCTTCTAATCGTGCTTGCTATAATCATTGCTGTAAACATGGTCGTGTCAAGCTTGATTCTCCTTCCCTTCCTCCTGCAGCATTGTTACATCTATTTAATAAATCTGAATTTCTTGATAATATACGTACATACAATAGCATGTTCTCAATGACATCTTTTGGTGGAATAGTCGACGATTCTATCAATGATGGATCTGCTCCTTACATTTTCAAAATTGAAGGCCAGATTTACCATTGGCTTGGCTCTTTCTATCCAACACCAAATGAACGTCCTCGGTTCTTGCAAATGTACCTGTACGATACTGAAAATGAAGTTTCCAATAGACTAAGCGTATTCGGAAACGATAGCCGCTCGCAATTGAATTCTGAGACTGTCGCTTTGCTTATTCAAATCCTTGAGAGTAGTAACAAGCTGGTTAAACTTTTTAGGAACGCAAGAGATCTGTGTCGCTCAGCTGATGTAACCTCATTCTATATCCGTTTGTATAATTCTTATAACTCTTTACGTTATGATAATCCAACCCAAGGTTGCATTGGTGCTATTATCAGTGATCCTGGACCTGAGTCAAATGGGTTTGACATTGTTATTAGATATAGGGTCGCTGGCCCTCAAAGAATAAACATACTACACCCATTGTACATGTCATTGCAATATCCTTTGTTGTTTATTCATGGTGAAAGTGGCTGGTCCCGTGACTTACGCCTACAGGGTAGTAGCTCAAACAAAAATAATACTTTGACTAGGAATATGTTCTATTGCTACCAATTACATGATCGTGCCAATACCTATTCTTTACTACTAAGAGGTGGACGTCTTTTCCAACAATACCTGGTAGATGCTTATGTGTCCATCGAGCAAGACAGGCTTAACTTCCATAGATATAATCAAAATGCTCTTAGAAGTGAATACATGCAAGGAGTACACGATGCAGTAAGATGTGGAGATACCGAAAGAAAGGATATAGGCAAACGTATAATTTTGCCATGCACGTTTACCGGTGGTCCACGCTACATGTACAAACACTATCAGGATGCCTTGGCAATATGCAAAGTTCATGGAAACCCACAGTACTTCATTACGTTCACCTGCAATGTTAAATGGCCTGAGATTCATAGATACATCACCAAATTTCCAATCCTAAAATCGGAGGATCGTCCATATGTCATCGCACGAGTCTTCCATATGAAAGTTACTTCATTTGTAAATTTTCTTAAAGTTAGAAGACCATTTGGAAACGTTACTGCAGGTAACTTATTTGCCTCACATTATATACAAAACTCCATATCTGTTATAGAGTTATACTCATGTTACTTGAAAATCGTTCATTTATGTTGTTCAAACTTATACACCATAGAGTTCCAAAAAAGAGGTTTACCTCATTGTCACCTTCTTTTATGGGTTGATGAAGCACACAAAATAAAGGACGCTGCACAATTAGATGCCTACATATCAGCGGAAATTCCAGATCCCATCAAGGAGCAAACTTTGTATACAATTGTCACTGACTTCATGATACATGGACCTTGCGGCATCGCCAAACCTAACTCACTATGCATGGCATTAGGATCATGTAAGAAAAATTTCCCTAAGGATTATGAGCCTGTTACAAGATTCGATGACAATGGCTATGCACGCTATAAGAGACGTCAAAGTACTCACTCTGTTCAAAAGAATGGCATTTCATTAGATAATGGTTATGTTGTACCATACAACCGTTCTTTGTTGCTTCATTTTCATGCCCATATAAATGTCGAATACTGCGGGTGGAGTATGCTTATAAAATACCTTTTCAAATACATATCTAAAGGCACAGACCGTGTAAAATACACTATTAAAAAGACGTCTACCCCACCAGGCAACTCTACAGGCAATGCTGCAATAGAAATTGACGAAATTAAAGACTTTGTTGATAGCAGATTCATTTGTCCACATGAATCAGCTTGGAGAATCTTTAATTTCATGATTCATGAACGAAACCCTTCTGTTCAGGTAATTTTCTTAACTTACAAAACATCCACTAGAAACCTTTTATGTCAGTTGCCAATAATTATTTTCCTTCCATGTAGATGCTTTCTGTTCACCTAGAGAATAGGCAAAATGTCACATTCAAAGACAATGAGAAGCTTGAGAATGTCTTGCGCAATCCAAATGCCGGACGCACTACCTTAACAGAATGGCTAAAAAATAACTGTGTTGACGATAATGGCCTCCATCTATGATACATTGACTACCTTTCTGAATACAGGTGGGAATCTACGGGAAAATGTTGGCTTCGCAGATTGACAAATAAAACACCAGCAATCGGTAGACTTGCATACATACATCCAAGTGCCGGTGACGTCTTTTACCTTCGAATGCTTTTATCACATCAAAAAGGTTGTAGGTCATTCGTAGACATACGAACCGTTGCTGGTGAAGTCCTTCCAACATATCGCATAGCGTGTGAGAAACTCGGCTTACTTGAGATGACAATGAATGGTCACTTGCGATAGAGGAAGCTGCTACGTGGGCAAATGCTTCTGAATTAAGGTCTTTATTCACTCATATGCTTTTGTTTTGTGAGATGTCAAACCCCAAAAAACTCTTCGATCAACAATGGAAAAAAATGAGTGATGATGCAAGTCATATACATGGCATAGTAAATGACGAAGATCAAATGCAATATTTTCTTTATGAAATTGAGTTGTTATTACATTCTGGGACACCCTCGACTTCATTGTCTGATTACGGATTACCCATGCCTAAACCAGAAGTGCTTGCATCATTGACTAATCGACTGTTGTTGGAAGAGAGAAATCACGATAGACAAACACTTAGAATTGAGCATGACTCATTCCGCTCCAGCCTACATCCAGAGCAAAATTCTATTTATGAACATGTGATAACATCTTTATCACTAAACAGACAAGTTCTGGCATTTGTTTATAGGCATGGTGGGACTGGAAAGACTTTCCTATGGAAAACAATTATTGCCAAACTACGTTCTGATGGCAACATTGTTTTGGCAGTTGCAGCCTCAGGTATTGCTTCGTTGTTACTTCCCTCTGGCAGAACAGCTCATTCACGATTTAAAATACCGATAGATCTGACCGATGAATCACTATGCTATATAAAGAAAAAGACACAACTTGCTCAGCTGCTAACAGAAACCTCACTTATAGTTTGGGATGAGGCTCCAATGAATGATCGACGATGCTTTGAATCATTAGACAAAAGCCTAAAAGATTTATTAGGTGATTGTAGCAGGCCATTCGGTGGCAAATCAGTTCTCTTAAGCGGCGATTTCCGTCAGACTTTACCCGTTAAACCAAAAGCATCTAAAACGGGAATCTTAAACTCGGCATTACCTAGGTCGTATCTATGGCCTTACTTCAACGTTTACAAGCTGACCGAGAACATGCGACTACAACGGCCAAACATGGATTTAGCAAACAGAACTCAGGTTGCTTCCTTCTCAGCATGGCAAGGTGGGCGACGGGGTATTAGGCACACCAGACGATGATGACCCGCTTAACACAAAACAAATTGAAATACCGTCAGACTACATGATACCTCCAGGAGATAATGCTATCAAAGAACTCACTCGATTCATCTACGATAGCCCAACTCTTGAGAATCCAACTGCTCAGAGTCTCTCTGAAAAAGCAATAGTTTGCCCACAAAATGATACCGTGGATGAAATAAATACAATGGTTCTTGGCATGACTTCGGGAAATAGCAAGACTTATCTTAGCACAGACTCAATAAACCCGCGTGCCGGCTGCCATGGCGATATCGACTTGCTCTATCCAACGGAATACCTAGCTATGCTGAATTTCAACGGTTTGCCCCCACATGAATTAGAGCTAAAGGTTAATGTTCCAGTAATACTTATTCGTAACATCAATCAAACATCTGGACTTTGCAATGGCACAAGGATGATCGTCACTCAACTATTGTCCAGAGTCATTGAGGCACAAATTATGACCGGTACAGCAATAGGACGACGTGTCTATATACCTCGAATCACGTTGACTCACGTAGATGAACAACTTCCTTTCACTTTCAAAAGAAAACAATTTCCGCTAAAACTTTGTTATGCAATGACGATAAATAAAAGTCAAGGTCAATCACTGAACAAAATTGGTATCTATCTTCCTGAACCAGTGTTTGGGCATGGTCAACTCTATGTGGCACTTTCACGTGCCACATCTCCGCAATCACTGAAAATTTTATTTGTTCCAAATGCTAATGCGCCACTAAAGGAAATAGATGACGCTTTGGCCAATAATTAAGAAACCTGTATGATCATTACAAGGTTAAGCCATTTCTCAAAGACGGCGTAATAGACTACACTTTATATTGTTTAATATTAATATGCCTATTTTCTAGCTACCTTAGATTATTATGCTCGCTAATTCATAACAATATCCTCAGCTCTTTCTTTTTTATATACCTATATATCTTACTAGACTTGACCAGTGACCAATAGGCGCTTCTAAAGATAACAAGCAACATACTGATCTTACAGTAAGCGTAATCTCTAAAGAACTATGTATTAGATACCCTTTTATCACTTACTAATTTCCCAACTGCATAACCATTTGTTGATGCATTTTGTTTTTCCATTCACTAACTGACTCATTTGCACTAACTTCCTTTTTTTTCCCTAACAGGAACATATTTGACATCTTCTCCCTTTGGAACCTGTACCAAAAGTATGTTATTTTTTTTCACATCTTGCTTACCTTCCCGTATAATGATTCAATATAAAAACCACTGTTACTTACACGCTATATTCCTCAGGACGCAAATGATGCAGCAAATTGTTGATGTTAAACCCAATCAAATGCCCCTTCCACTACACATAAGAGTCATCAAGAAGTGGAAAACACAGACGATGGATTATCTGAAATCACAAACAACAGATCAAGATTTGTGCTACCTTTTTGTAGACAAACATGTATGTTAAATAAAGATATATATATATATATATATACCATTATGACCATTTATAACACATAATTTAGTTTAACTATGAACTACCCACAGGGAACTGCAATAGAGGCAACTGCCAACCCAAAGAAAGAGGCTGATTTTGATTCAAAGTTAAAAATTGGCTCATGCTACAAGGTAAGTGCATACATCACAATAAAATCTCGAGATTACATGAAGGTCGTCCCACACGGTGCAACTCTAAGGCTTGGGGCTACATCAGTTTTTGAACCGCTTCACGATGACAGCATACCAACTTACTATTACAATTTTGCAACTTATGATATGCTTGCAAGTCGAAAGGCAAATCCAAAACCATTAACAGGTAATAACAACGCTTTTGTCTTTTGTAAGCGTCAGAGCAAAACTAGGCATTTGAATTCGTGATGAAAAAAAATTGAGCCTTAGTTTCTTATCATTAGTTAACTGAATACCTGAGATGTGACTTCAAACAGAACTTTGGGTCGTTTCAAGTGTTGAAAAATTGGGATACATAAGGTCGTTTATATAAGAATATGTTCTTGCGCATTAAGAATTTAAGTTTATGTAATTTCCTTTTTGTGCTTCGTGATTGTCAACGTTTAACGTGTTTCTTTTAAAAAAATATTTTTACACCTATTTTATAACTTTTTTTGACCTATTTAACCCCAAAAACCTGCTGTTTTTTCCAGCAAAATAAACGCCAAAAAGTGCAGTTTTTTTAGCAAAAGAACAGCCAAAAACTGCAGCCTTCTTCGAGCGAAAAAATGACCAAAAACTGCAGGTTTTCCCAGCTAAAAAAGGCCAAAAAAACTGCCTCTTTTCTCAGCAAAAAAACCTTAAAAAAGTACACGTTTTTCCAGCGGAAAAACTAAAAAAAAACCAGCATTCTGAAGGTTATTTCCGTGCTGCAGGTTGCAGCGTTTCTGCAAGTTCTGTTTTACCGGATTTTTTTTAGATCGGTTAAAAAAACACGTTATTAATAATCGGTTTATTAACCAAACTGAATCAGTTAGGATCAGCTTGGCTTTATGATTATAAAAACCAGTTTATTAACCAAAAGCAGGCCATTCGATGGATACAAACACGCCTATTAAATAAATAGATACAAGGGCTGAGAATTTTTCAGAAACCAAGCCGATCCGACCCTAAACCGAATAATAAACAGAGATATTCGAGTTTCAGTACGGGTCATTCGGTTAACCCGTAGAGGACGTTCAGGATGTAGGCCATTGTATCTATAAATTCATGAAAAGAATTTCGTTTCCTCCTTTGATAATTTTTTTTGTTCCGTTTTCTTTTCGCAAAATGATACTAAGTTTCTTTAATAAGGCTATCAATGTTGCAAAGCATCAAATTTTCAAGAACCCTAGAAATAATTGTAGTAAACAAAGAATAAAAAAATTATTACATTAAATATACTTTTTTTTCTGCCAGCTTTCAGCTTTACAAATAAATGAACAATATCTTAACGTCTCATAACAAACATTTATACAGATTACATAGGATGTGTCGAAACAGTATCTCCTCCGTCAAGAAGGGCAGGCAAGGTTATCAAGAAGGTTAAAATCCAAGATGAATGGTTAGTAGTTCGCATACCTAAAACATAACATTTTCATATTAGACTTAATTACAAATAATATGCTCTATTTTCTTTTATCACATACTTACCGGAACAGGATGAATGTAATTGAGATCATTTTCTGGGCGCAAACGATGTTTCCGTTTGAAAAAGAAAATGCAATGGGCCAGCTGCTCGCAGTTACAGCAACCATGGTAACAGTGTTCCAGGGTAAGTTGCAAACCATTACACCTCACCTCCTTTATTATAGAAATTTCATGTATGTATTAACAACAAACTTGTCCTTTTACCAGAAAATCTCCAATTAGAATCTACTGATGCAACAACAGTTCTAAACCCACCCATTCCAGAACTACAAAGCTACATTTACAAGTAAGTATTTGCGTCTTAACAAAATAATTTCCTCCAAGGTGCTTCAATTATTGAAACACTAATACATCAAAAATCAAAGAAGCCCATAACCATTTCATAGCAATATACAATTTTCAATTTTTCATATGCATACTTTACCTCAAACAATTAAAATATTAAATAGTAAACTCACAATTATAGATTTAGCAAACTGGAAAGATCAGAAACAGTTGGACAAAAGAAGCCAGTACTTCCAATAGCCGAAATCAAAGCCAAGTACAAGCAAGATACAACGGTACAAGTTACTCTCTTTTTACTTTATGCTATTGGTAAATAAATTATCTGTAACGTACTATATTGAAACACATGGCTTGACCAAATACAGCAAACCAAGTTTACCTGCAAGGCAACAATGACAGAAATCACTGAAGATCGTAAATGGTTTTATGCTACATGTCCAAAGTGCAAAGGCAAAGTCCACTTACAAAGGGCTGAAATTCCATGCTACGTATGCGAAGACGATGGCCATATTCCTGACCCATCTTTCATGTAAGTCTCCTTGAACTCTCATATAAAAAACACATAATGTATGACTGAAATAACAATTGACCTCCAATCTTTAGGTATTGTGTTAACACAACTATAGAGGATGAAAGTGACAAAGCAAAGGCTGTTTTCTTCAACGAAGCGATGGAGCATATGCTACAAAAATCTTGCTACAACATGGTAGTCAAAGATGGACACACAGATCCGGAAATTATACCTGCAGATATTTATAAGCTAAGGGGAAAAACTGCAGTTTTAAACATCTCAATGAAACAAGAGAACTCAATGGCCGTAAACAAAGCTGGAATACCACCGGCCATATTTCCGGCAACCCTAGATCCTAAAACAACTACCAAAAGAGGCGCACCGGATTCGCCAGGTATATGCAAATATTTCCACATTTTTTTTAAAAAAAGTCAAATGCATAAAACCGCCTATAAAATCCTTTTACTATTACACAGACGATGAAACACCGGGAAAGCAGGCAAAGAAGTAAAAAGACAATGGGGAAAGTAACATTTTTGTTAGTCCTTGCCGATTTTGCGCCTTCATAAAGGCTCTCTTTTGCACCACACATAGAAGAACAACGAATGCTTTGGCTCTAGCACAATATTTTGGCATTAGCACATCTCACTTCACAAAAGACATCGACAACGCTACAAAACTATGAAAGCAGCAAGCAAGGACCATAACTTTAAAACTCAAAATTGTAGTATAATCCTAATGTAACCTACTACCTCTATATGTATATAAGGCTATTACTCTTATTTCAGTTTTCTTAATGTTTACGCCAGTAATTATCACCTTATGCATATGCGCCGCATCGCGCGCGGGCACAATTCCTAGTTTATCTTAACCCTTATTTTTTTTTGAACGGCAAATTTGGATCACTGACGGACCACTGGAGTATCATCGTGCCACCAGCAGAACCACCCGATCATATCCATCTCCACTAGGCAATAATGCCTATACACCAATTCAGGAGGAAACCCAATAAATCTGGGAAAAACCCCCTTTGTGGGAATCGAACCCATGACCTAATGGTCATAAGCCTTATCCCACCACCAAAATACCACTAGGCTATAATGCCATGGGTTTATCTTAACCCTTATAATTTTCTTAGTTGATTAATAACTTATTTAGCAGATTAATTAATCTACTCAACTAGCTTAACTGGTAAGTTTCCTTAACAACTAAGTATACGTAATTGGTAAGCTTACTAAGTTTATTTAATTACTAAGTTTACTTAGTTGCTAAGTATTCTAGCAGTTCCCTGATTACGAGTTCTAATTTCTAGACACAATGGAACTCGTATTAGTGTAGTAACTCAATTTAACTTTAACGATAATCACGAGATAGAACCCTCACAAAGAATGACAAAGTGTGATACTTAAACATCCATTGAATTCACGACGAATGATAAAGTATAACCCGAGTTTGAGAAGCACTTATACATCCATCAGATAGTTTCAATCGATCGGATAAAGTACCGTACCAGTGATTAAAGTTATTACCCCAATAATGGGCAGAGTTTCAGGATTTAGAAGGTATAATCCTGAGCTACTATTTTCTATAATAAAAGTTAAAGGAAAGAAAAGAATTGAGCAGTGATTGAGTTAATACCCTGTATCGTAGCAGTGTCTCACTACCCGGAAATTCAATTTTAGCAGAATAGGGGCGTTTTAAGAATGAGATTTCGAGCACAGAGGACAGCCCCAGGTCCAGGCAATTTATAGCATGAAATTGGGTTTTACGCGGCCCGCGTAAACCCTTTGATGTATCTTACGCGGCCCGCGAGGGCCATAAAGGCGGCTAAGGGTTGCTGAGTCATCAACACGTGGCGGCACCAGACTTTCGCTTATCGTTGAGCTATCGCGACCCGCGTGAACTTGGAGGAACATTTACGCGGCCCGTGTGAAGCCTTCATGCTTATCCGGTGATCTTCAATCCATCGCTGCCTGCGTAAGCCTAAGCTTACTCTTACGCGGCCCGCCTGAAACTCTAAATTCTTGATTTCTCATGTACGTTAGGGTTTCAGGGGTTCGGGTTCCACTTACGGAGCATTTTTAGGACATTTTTGGGTGAGTCGTTACAACGAACGAGGAGAATTATACCAAATCAGGAGTGAAATCCATATTTTGATGAATAATCTCCTCAATTTTATTAAAACAAGGAAGAAATTGCTAAGTCAGGGGTGAAACCCGAACCTTGGCAACTTATTCCAACTTTTACTCATCTCACCAAAGCCTTGACGGACTCCAACGACCTGAACTCACAAGATTGACCTAGGGAATACGTGTTGAATGCCCAAGAATCGAGGCAGCAACGCGAGCCCGAAAGTTAAAAGTGACGACAAGTCCATTTGAGAATAGTCGAATCGCTTTGGGCAGTCAATGTCTAGTTGCCGCAGACAATCTATCTCTCGATTTCCATATGTTTTCGATTCTGAGCCCGCAGTTGCGACTCTGATGATTCGTTGCTTTTATGTGATATATGTGTTTAACTGTTTAAATGTTTAAAATTTGAGGTTTATTCGATTTTGCTATCACTTCGATCGACACACACGATTCGCATTGCTCCTCTACCTCAAAGCGCTAACAAGTCGTTACGAACTTAGACGATACTATGCTACGATATACGCTATACTATACTCGACATGCTATACAACTATATAATACTATTCGATATACTATACACGATCACTATATACGAACGACACGCGAGCTTTGAATGATAGGTTTCTCTATTCTGACTGCCTCTGTGATTAAATGTGTATGTGCCTACGTGCTTACGTGTCTCTGTGCTCTACGTGCCTACGTGCTTATGTGCTTCTGTGATTATGTGAATCTGTGACTCTGTGGTTGTGTGATGCGTGTTTCGACGTATTTCTAAGCTTTAGTAAGTAGTAGACGTGTGAGGTGAGATTCAATCATGTTGTGTTGAGTCATGTGACGATGTCTGTTGCAGACAATGTCGTCTGGATCCCGACACCATCTTACTCACCAAGAGAAGAGAGACAAGCGTCTCGTTGCTATCATTTCCAAGAGTGTGGCAAAAGCTGTAAGCGAGGTATATGAGAACGTCAGCAAGTCGTCCGAGGAGTCGCGAACTGAAGCTCCTAAGGATGCCAACAAGACTGGTTTCAGCTTCAAACAGTTTAAAGCATGTGGACCTAAAGAATTCACCGGAGAAGTGACGTGACCGTGTCGTCCCGATCAGTCAAAAACCCAATTAAACCTAGGTAGCTAGGGTAAGTCGGGTATCGAATCCACGAAGAGCATGTGGTCAGTATTGCACGACCCGTTCGATTAGTTAGACTATTTACAAAAAAATGTACAAGATGATTATGAAGATTGCTATTTTTATTTATTTGTTTGGTTTTTAAAATAAATCGGAGTGAACCGACAATGGGTATTATCTAAAACACTTGTGATTAACTAAAATTGCAACTAAATTACTAAATGATTAAAACAAGAAATTAGAGACAAGTTCCACACCCGGTTCGATTACTGCAAGACCTAGGGTTCCTCGTGTGCTCCTCTTCTCTTCATGAAAGTGGTTGTCCCACGAACCCAATATACCTACAAATCTTAACCCTTGTGTAGAAGCATGCTTCTCATAACCATCAAAATTTGTTAGTTACCTAGTTCTACCACTTTTATGAAATTATTACCAAGTCATACCTTATTTTACTTTGATTTATGTAGAAAATAATTTACAACAACAACAAACCTAACTCACTTTCGTAGGAATCACGGTTGCATTTAGCTTATGCAACAAGCCCTTTTAAACCACCCGATAGCTTGGGAGGACGAGTAGGTCTCGTGAGGGTTATATAGGAAACACACCCACAACGTTCATTTAACTAAAAGAAATAAAATAAACGAATACTAGTACAAACTCTACAACAATCATACCTGATTTACCTCTCATGGTGGTCGAAGTGCACATTTGCCTACCGAGTTTCCAACATACGCTCGGTAGTTGGCATGCCGAATCCACTCTCTTTTTCTTCTATTCAGCATGCATAATGTACAACTTCGGGGTCGCTTCTTACCAAACCGGCCAATGTCTTGCAATACTACCTTTCGAATCCTTATACCCGAACCCTCATCCCCAACTTTGTTGGTTGAGTGATAAGTATGGGAGAAGGATAGGCATGAACGTGGGCTTCTTTCGGTTCTGACCTGTCTTGCGGTGTTATGTCTTCCGCTCGGTTCAAAAACTCAACTTCTTGCTCAGGAAGATCTATAACCTCTTCCACCACATCACCATCCACCATTGTACCACTAGCCAACACCTCTTGGTCTCGTCTAAGTTGAGCCAAGTCTTCGGCGAGTTGACCCACTTTCTTTGCCAAGGCTTCATTAGCTTTATCTTTCACCTCAAGTTCCTTCTTCAGTTCCATCTTAATCTCTTGATTTGAAGTAATGATAGCATTCATGATTGCATCGAACTTGGAACTTATTGAATCTTGAGGTTCTTCGGATGCCGGTTGAGGGTATTCATTATAATAATCATCATACTCCTCCCGGTAACTTGAGAAATCTGGCAATTCGGGTTCAAAATTGTTGTAATCCCGCTCTTGCTCATAGTGGCAATTCATCTCTAAACGGTAGTATTCTTGATATGAAGGTGGCTTGTAACCGGACTTTATTTTTCCTTTCCAAAACACTGGATCTTTCCAAAACACCGGACAATCTTCATGTAAGTGAACTTTTCCACAACAAGGGCATGCATTTTCTTGCTCCGGTGGTAGAGGTGGTCTAGTGTATGGATAATATGAGGATGGACCATTGAAATCTTCATAATCCGCCCTCCTATATTCAAACAATCCGCTGAGGTAGTCTTCCCATTCCTTGTTGGCTTGAACTTTTTCGTAGAAAACAGAGCAATCCTCTAAATAGTGTTCTCCGCTTCCGCAACACTCACACGGATCATCATCTACCCAATTCATATTAAAAGATGGTACCTGCAAAACATCTACCTGCACAAACAAGCTCGACCACCCAAAGTAAAATCACGAATATACAAGAAAGAAAAAAACTAAACTAAAATCGAACAAGCAATGAAATACTAAGCGCACTAGCTCCCCGGCAACGGCGCCATTTTGACGTGACCGTGTCGTCCCGATCAGTCAAAAACCCAATTAATCCTAGGTAGCTAGGGTAAGTCGGGTATCGAATCCACGAAGAGCATGTGGTCAGTATTGCACGACCCGTTCGATTAGTTAGACTATTTACAAAAAATGTACAAGATGATTATGAAGATTGCTATTTTTATTTATTTGTTTGGTTTTTAAAATAAATCGGAGTGAACCGACAATGGGTATTATCTAAAACACTTGTGATTAACTAAAATTGCAACTAAATTACTAAATGATTAAAACAAGAAATTAGAGACAAGTTCCACACCCGGTTCGATTACTGCAAGACCTAGGGTTCCTACATGTTTTAACTTGATTCAATTGCATATAGTGATTAATAGATTACTATCACGAAGCTTAGGTGCCAATTGCTATCGACGTCATAGACAACGGACCGTAATGCACTTCGTTACCTCGGACATGTAAATCCTAACCTACGATAAGGCATAAGTGCACATAACCATTTCGCAAAGTCAAATTTTATCATCACTCGACAATTTACGAATTCGAAACAAATGCAAGACAATTATCGAAGGTTTCAAATACTAAACAATTTTTCACAAAATCAAATCAAAATACAAATTCATAAACCCTAGAATTCTTACAATAATCTACACCGGGGCGAAACCGAAGAGGCTAGCCGTTCATCGCGTTCAAGTCGTCAACACAAAAAATCCTCTTTTTTCTTTCTTGGTATGCATGCAAAGCAGCCAAAACGTAACTTCCTCTGCGAACCTCCCTCTTGCCGTCGAGATGATGATCCGATTATATTCTTTTTGAATAAATAAATCCTCCATGTGCGGCCCACTATCCATAGAGTTCGGCCCATGTGTGCATCTCCCCAAAGTCAAGATGGCGGCCCACTCAACAAATCTCAAAAGTCCAAAACGTTGATTGGCCCACTTCTTGTCTGCCGCCACTTCCTTCTTTTGCCGTGATGATTGAATGATGATGATTGATGTTATGTTGTTTGCTTCTTCACATGTGCCGCCCCCCACTTTCACGTGTACATTCTCCCAAAAAGAAACCTCTCAAGTCAATGTGTGCGTTCGCCAAGGTCATCTAATATTGATGTTTGAAGGATTCTAATGATAATGTTGTTGACTTTTGTTGTGCTTTAAACATAATGGTGCCACCAAAACCCCTAAGTAGTCCACGTGATATTAGATGATGATGAGTTTTATTTTTTTATTTTTTTTTATGAAAATTCATTCATCCAACTCTTGTTGTCAGCCCAGTATGCATCTCTTTAAACTCTGCAACTTCACCAAATTAAGCGATTATCCTGTAAAATTATCGATACGTGTAGTTAACTTATTCAACACATATAACTACTTAAAACCGAATAACATACGTAAGATAAACACTTTAAAACTCGGGTTTTACCCTCTCTATCAAGAAGATGGCCCTACCGCCATGTTTCAATGGTTCGATTCAGTTGAAGTCACTCTGCGCCAAAGCGGCTGTCCTAAAAATCTCCGCACCCTCAATGCTACAGGCGTCTTCCAGTCCCGAGCACTAGACTGGTGGACGGCCGAACGAAACAAGCGCGGAAATGATGCAGCTTGTGAGCTGACTTGGGAGGAGTTGAAGGCTATCATGATGGACGAATTCTGCCCTCCCCATGAACGCCAAAAGCTGGAGGAGGAGTTTTGGAACATCAAGCAGAAGGATGGAGACAACGCTGCTTTAACTGCTCGCTTCAAGCAGCTTAGCATCATCTGTCCCGACCAAGTCAAGACGCCAGACATGGCCATCAAGAAGTACATTCGAGCTCTACCCGACTGTGTTGCCGATTTTGTTCATGCTGCCAAGACAACATCAATTGAGGAGACTTACCTGCTTGCCACTAAGATCAATGACAAGCGAGTGAAGTCTGGTTTTTGGGATAAGCATACCAAGTCTCTGCACCAAGCCACCGCCGCATCGACCGTCGACACCACCACTGCTCAACCCTCCAAGTCATCAAGAAGAAAGAAGAAGCACAACAACAGCTCCAGCAACAAGAACTGTGCTGTGACAAAAAGTGCTGCTCCTCTGCAAGCCGTACATGCTCAGCAGCAGTCTCACCATCGACAAGCTCCAGTGATCAATGCGCCGCCAGCCAAGCGCGCTTACACAGGTCCCCACCCGCTCTGTCCGACATGTTCATACCATCATCCGGTGGGAATCGCCTGTCGTTTCTGCGCCCACTGCAACCTCTACGGGTATTTCACTGCGAACTGTCGCTATGGTCCCCGTCAAGCCCCAGTTCAAGCCGCCGCTCATCAAGCTCTACTTCCAGCCCCTCAAGGCCAACCTGCAGCTCAAGCACCAGTGTTCAATGCTCGAGTCTGTTTTGCATGTGGTGATCCTAACCACTTTGCAAACATGTGCCCGAACCGGGTTGTGAAACAAGAACCCCAGCAGCAGCAACAACAACAGCCTCAGCAGCAACAGCAAGCTGCCCGTGCCAGAACCTTTAACATCAACGCCCGTCAAGCTCAGGCTGACAACAACGTGGTTAATGGTACGTTCCTTGTGAATGGTATTTATGCATCATGTTTGTTTGATACTGGAGCCGATAACTGCTTTATGTTGTTTGAATTCGAGAAGCTCCTTAGTCGTAAGCGCTCTTATCTTCCCTCGTCATTCGAAGTCGAAGTTGCTACTGGAAGAACCGTTGCCGTTAACTCTGTTCTTCATGATTGTACCCTCGAGATCAACAATCACCTCTTCCCAATTGATCTTATTCCGATGCAGCTCGGAAGTTTTGACGTCATAGTAGGCATGGACTTTCTATGCGAAAACCATGCTGAAGTTGTGTGCTTTGAAAAGATGATTCGATTCTCGCTCGCAAATGGTGATCTCTTATGTGTATACGGTGAAACAGCTTCAAAAGGTCTCAAGTTCATGTCATGCGTCCAAGCTAGCAAGTATCTCCGCAAGGAATACAACGCTTTCTTGGCCAACATTGTAGTAGCGGAGAAGGAAAAGAAAAAGAAGGCCGAAGTCAAAGACGTCCCAGTGGTTCGTGAATTTCCTCAGGTGTTCCCTGACGATCTTCCCGGACTACCGCCAAGTCGTGATATCGACTTTCGTATCGACCTTATTCCTGGAGCTAACCCTGTTGCTAAAGCCCCTTATCGACTCGCGCCATCCAAAATGAGGGAACTCTCAAACCAACTCCAGGAGTTACTTGAAAAAGGCTTTATTCGCCCGAGCACCTCTCCTTGTGGCGCACCAGTCCTTTTCGTCAAAAAGAAGGATGGGTCGTTCAGGATGTGCATCGACTATCGGGAATTGAATAAGCTGACCATCAAGAACCGTTATCCCCTACCCCGAATCGACGATCTGTTTGATCAGCTACAAGGTGCATCGTGTTTTTCGAAGATCGATTTACGCTCAGGTTATCATCAGTTACGCATACAAGAGGAAGATATACCCAAAACCGCCTTTCGCACTCGTTACGGCCACTATGAGTTCGTTGTTATGCCTTTTGGTTTAACTAACGCACTCGCGTTTTTATGGATCTGATGAATCGCGTGTGTAAGCCTTATCTCGACCGTTTTGTCATCGTGTTCATCGACGATGTCTTGATTTATTCCAAGTCGAAAGCCGAGCATGCGCAACATCTACGTTTGGTTCTCGAGTTACTCCAGGGGAACCAACTCTATGCCAAGTTCTCCAAGTGCGAATTCTGGTTGGAGGAGGTTTAGTTTCTGGGTCACATCGTAAATAGTCAGGGTATTCATGTCGATCCCACGAAGATTGAAGCAGTTAAGAGCTGGATTACGCCAAAGAACCCGTCAGAAGTCCGATCTTTTCTTGGATTAGCAGGCTATTATCGACGATTCATCGAAGGATTCTCTAAGATCACTGTGCCGCTTACCGCTCTTACTCATAAAGACAGGTCCTTTGTTTGGGGAACTGAACAAGAATCTGCTTTTCAAACCCTTAAGCGCAAGCTCTGCAATGCTCCTGTTCTCACGTTGCCAGACGGAAGCAACGATTTCATTGTCTACTGTGACACTTCCAACCTTGGTCTTGGATGTGTTCTCATGCAACGGGACAAGGTTACAGCTTACGCATCTCGTCAGCTCAAAATCCACGAGAAGAACTATACGACCCATGATCTCGAGCTAGGCGTAGTTGTTTTTGCATTAAAGATTTGGCAACACTACCTGTATGGTACCAAGTGTACGATCTTCACCGATCACAGGAGTTTACAACACATCTTTAATCAGAAAGAACTTAACATGCGTCAACGCCGATGGGTAGAACTTCTTAGTGAATACGACTGTGAGTTTCGTTATCACCCGGGCAAGGAAAATGTTGTAGCCGACGCACTCAGCAGACGGAGTTATATGCTCAGTATTCGCAATACCCAAGCCCAGCACAACCTCGAAACTCTCATCCGCGAAGCCCAACATGCTTGCTTTAACGAACGCACTTTGAAGAGAGATAGGATCTACCACGATGGAGCTCAACTGGTAAGCAAGGCAGATGGGATTTTCTATTATCTGGACCGAATTTGGATCCCTAAGCGGACCGATTTGCGAAAGATTATAATGAACGAAGCCCACAAATCCCGCTATTCTATTCATCCCGGTGCCGATAAAATGTACCAGGATCTTTGTTACAAGTACTGGTGGCCGGGTATGAAACGGGATATCGCCCTCTATGTTGGAAGTTGCCTGACTTGTGCGAGAGTTAAGGCTGAACATCAACGACCATCTGGCCTACTCGAACAACCTCCAATCCCTATATGGAGGTGGGAGAGTATAGCTATGGATTTCATAACCAAATTACCGCCCACGCCATTAGGTCACGACAGCATTTGGGTTATACTTGATCGTCTGACCAAATCAGCCCACTTTTTGCCAATACGGGAAGACTACAAGGTAGAACGACTAGCCCGAATCTACACCGACGAGATCATTTGTAATCATGGTACGCCCCGTGACATCATTTCAGACCGTGATGCTCGGTTTACTTCGCGATTGTGGGAAACGTTTCAAGCGGCTCTTGGTACGTCGCTTAACCTGAGTACTGCATTCCATCCTCAAACTGACGGACAGACTGACAGAATGATTCATACTCTTGAAGACATGCTCCGCGCGTGTGTCATAGACTTTGGTGGTAGTTGGAACAAATACCTACCGTTAGTCGAATTCTCGTACAACAACAGCTATCATGCCAGCATACAAATGGCACCATTCGAGGCCTTATATGGAAGAAGATGTCGTTCGCCTATTGTGTGGCACGAGATCGGTCATTCGCAACTAACTGGCCCCGAGCTATTACAAGAAACGACTGACAAAATCCTCCAGATTCGCGACAACTTGTCGAAAGCCAGGGATAGACAGAAAAGTTACGCCGATAGGAGACGCAAACCCCTTGAATTTGACATTGGCGACTACGTACTCCTAAAGGTATCACCATGGAAGGGTGTGGTCAGATTCGGCAAGAGAGGGATGTCACACCCTGGCCGCGTACAACATGCAACCGCGGCGGAAACGCCGGGGAGTGTTGATGGACAGAATTAATTGTTTCATAACCATGGAAACCAAAGTTACATTTTATTTATTTAACAAGCGTAATACATTGTCTTAAACAGGAAAACAAAGAGTTCGCGACAAAATTAAACTAGTCTATCTTCATTTTTAGTCTCTAAGGCACAGGTCCGCCCTAGTGTCATGATCATCATCCTATGGAACAGTTCCTGAAAACACATGTGAAAGTAGGTACGTCAACATAAAAATGCCTGTGAGATACATAGGTTTTGTGAAAATGGGATTCATGACTTGAGTTTAAAGAAATGTTTAATAACAGTCAGTCATGAACCTTGTAATTTGTCTTGCTTTGTAAACCATTTTAAAAACGATAATATCAGATGATATGTATAGATAAGTATAAGGTTAAACGAGTAACCAAGTAAAATGAGTTGAATAAGATAAGTTGTTTGTAGAGCAATGTCTTGTAAAAAGTATGTTATTTGTATAAAACGTAGTATGTCTAAACTGAAATGATTTAGATAACGCTACGATATGTAATATTATACAAGCATTTATATATAGGAAGCACCAGCGGCGTATCCACCATGTTTGTATCATATTACATACGCCACGTTACTCAAACCATTTACCCAAACCAACCACCATGTAAATTGTTCATGTATAAACCAATTGTCAAGTGTTATTGTGTAAACCATATCAAAATGTCTATGTTTAATGTAAACCACCAAGTATGCATATCAATGTCAAAATGTTTATGTTTAATGTAGATCATGTAATGTGTACCCAAAATATATCTTGTATGGTAAGTGAGATGTATCAACTAAATCATATGTAAAATGCACAAAACAAGGTATTGAAGTAAAACATGGTTTAAATCAACGTTATGTTTTGGGGAACAATGCATGCTATATTGATACAACATTTATGCGGTATTGTGAAAATGCATACATCCAAGCCTTGAGACTGTGGCGATAAACCCTTAAACAAATTAAAGGTTTATCTAAGTTATGTATATCGAATTCGGTCATTCCTTCCAATCCAAACAAACCCAGGATTTTAGGAACGGGAGTTGTCAATTCCTATGGTACCACTACCTACTAACGAATGGCGTGATCAATGTTAATGAATGTATTGTTCCATGTTAAACAAACCAAATGTCATACCAAAATGAAGGCATGTGATGTAAACAATTGTACTAAGTATGCACACAATGGGCATAAATAGCATGAAATGTAATGTGAAACAATGTACTAAGTACGCACACAATGGGCATACATAGCATGAAATGTAATGTAAAGAAATGTACTAAGTACGCACACAATGGGCATACATAGCATGAAATGTAATGTAAAGCAATGTACTAAGTACGCACACAATTGGCATACATAGCATGAAATGTAATGTAAAGCAATGTACTAAGTACGCACACAATGGGCATACATAGCATGAAATGTAATGTAAAGCAATGCACTAAGTATGCACACAATGGGCATACATAGCATGAAATGTAACGTAAAGCAATGTACTAAGTTGTTGGTGCAGTCATCTGTTGTCTTCGTCTTATGTCGAGTCTCGAGTTTGTTGCGGATCTGATCAGGCATGACATCAGTAAACAAGAAATTGAAGGCTGGCCGTTTGAAATGTAGTGTCACCGTTTGAAAGATGTCAGTTTGAGATTGCTGTCCGTTTGAAGCCCTTACGTTTGAAGGGTGACCGTTTGAAGGACGGCATGTCATCTTCAAACGGTCAGGGAACTCTATATATATCCTTCAAACGGATTCATTTGTAACTTTCTGTTTTCCGACGGCGAAGCTCCGTCGAGGTGTCTCCGTGACTGTATTTGCTTTATAATCAATACAAGAGACAATTAATAGTGAATCCAAGCTAAACGAAGACCAAATCAATGTATTCCGCCTCTGATTCGGTCTAAGCGCTCTTCTGATCGACTCATCAGGACGTCTCACGATCCTACAATTGGTATCAGAGCTCAGGAGGAAGAGTTCTTACCGTTTAGTTCGTTTTCGCTAGCAAATTCTGATTTTCTACACCTTCTTTCACGAAACTGATACTTTTTACGGTTAAAATCGGCTCAAATATTCACACTATGTTCGGAATTGACAATTAACAAAGCCTTGAAAGTTTCAGCTTAAAATTCGACGTAAAAATGGTGAAAATTGACTAAAAACTGGTGTCCGTTTGAACGAGAACAGTATCTGACCGTTTGAAATTGTCATCCAATCGTTTGAAACAGGACCTTCCGTTTGAAATTCATCAATCGTTTGAAGCATCATTTGAAATCAGGCTCATACCGTTTGAAATGCACATGACCGTTTGAACGATCGTTTGAACACTTCGTGTCCGTTTGAATATCGTTTGAACTTGACTTCAAATCGTTTGAAAAGAGATCCGATCGTTTGAAAGCAATCACTTCCGTTTGAAACTGTTCCTACCGTTTGAACAATACCATCCCGTTTGAAAGTTCACCGTTTGAACCAATTTTCATTTGAAAAAGGGATTTAGGTTGAACTTGGATATATTTGAACAATGACGATGGTATTTGATGAACAGGAAAACAATAAGCTTGAAGATTTTAATAATTGGTATATGAGAAATATGGATACCGATTATAGAAATGTGAGTTCGGATATTTGGACTAAAAGTTTTGAACTATTCATATGTCAAAAGGATGAAACGTTGAATGAGATGGAAACACGGTTTAAAATTTTAACGGAAAATTTGTGGAGAACGGGTATTAATATGACAAATGATGAACATATATCGAAATTGACAACTGCATTACCTGCCAAATGGGATAAGTTCATGGTTGAGCTAAAACAGAAAGATTTTTTTCCAGAGCTTTTTCCATATCAGTTCTTTAATGAGGTTAATGCAGAGTATTATAAGGAAGAAAAGAAAAGGAGGGATTTTTTGTCCGAGATGGAAAAGAATTTAAATAAATTGGAGTTGGATGTATTTATTGAAGTTGATAAAAGAATTTGTGGATTTCTTGCAACAAAGAGTACTCTGAAATATGATATCAAAAGGAAATGTTATATTGATGATAGTATGAATCCTTTTGATTTTGTTAAACTCTTTCGTGCAGGAACATACAAGATGGAAACAAAGGATACTCCAAAGGATGAGGAATCTGTAGAGTCTGAATCTTCAAGTTCTGCATCAGTGTGCTCAAAATGTGAGAGCTTCAAGACTGAAAATGACAAACTCTTGAGGGATACGGAAAGTTTGACATTGGAAGTCAAGAAGTTAGAAGATGTGAAGCAGGCTGATGATAAGCAGATTCTTATGTTACAAGAAAATTGTGAGAAACTAAAAGCTGAAAATGACAAACTGTTGGATGGTTTGAACAGTTTGAAATTTGAAAACAAGTTTCTAAAATAAAAAGAAAAAGACTTAGAAAGTAAAAAGAAATCTTCAGAAGATGAGGATTTCTGGATTAAACTGGAAAACAAGAATCTGAAAGCAAATGAATCAAAATTCCAAGAACAGATAAAAGTTTTGGAAAATGAAAAATCAGTTCTTGAAAATTTGAAGAATGAGAATGAAGAAACAATCAAGACTCATTTTGGGAGAATATCTCGGCTTGAAAGTGAAGCTGAGAATTCAAGGAACAAAATTGAGGAACTTGAAAAGAAATTGAAAGGTTTTGTGACATCATCCGAGTTTTTGAATATCCCCTGTCCAAAACCGATCAATTATGTTCTAATAAGTGACAATGTCACAAACTTTGACAATGTCAAAGTTGAAGATTGCGATGATAAATCTGATGATGTAAATGAAAAATTAAAAAAAAAATTGTTTTTAAATTTTGAGAAAAAGTTTCAGAAAACTGTTCTGCAATCAACTGAAAAAGGTGAATGTTCTAAGCAAAAACCTTTGAAGAAGAAAGTGGAACAGAAACAAAAAGATAATAAAAGTTCATCAGATCGTTCATCCAATCGTAATGAAAAATTACAAAAAGTAAAAAATGAAAACTCAAAAAATGTTGGTAATAAGTGGTGCAGGTCGGACCACAGTGCTCAAAAGCCAAATCCAGCAAGCTTGAGGAAGGAATATCACCAAGCCAGACAATGCTATGATCTGAGCGTTTGGTGTGAAGGTGGTATACGGTACGATAACAGAGTGTGTTACCGATGCGGTTATCAAGGACACATTGCTGTTAACTGCCGGAATTGGAGTTATGAGACCAGGAGATGCTACAATTGCCAAATCAAAGGTCACGTTGCCAGAGATTGCCCAAGGAGATCGAATGACAGATTGAGGGTTAATTCTCAGAAATTGGCAAAAATTCCAGTCAAGGTCAAGCCCGAAGAACAGAAAGTTCAAGAAAAGAAAGTAAAGCTTTCACAGGGACAGAAAGACCGACTGAGGAAGAAGAGGAAGAAAGCTCGAGAGTATTTGGAGAAGATTTTGTCCTCGGGTTCACCGAACAGATTGAATAAGAGTTCTGATGAATTAACTTCCGCAAATGCAAAGTCAAGCAAGACGAATTCATCAGATACAAATCTGAGGACGAAAGAAGAAAAGAAGAAGAAGAAAATGGTCGGCGATGAATCTGACGTGTCGAAGTCAGACAAGCCACCTTCAGGCGATAAATCTGACAGATCAAAGTCAGACAAGTCATGTGCAGGCAATGATTCTGGTTCGTTAAAGCCAGAAGAGCCTGGTGTTGAGGTAAAAAAGGAGAATTCGGGTTTAACAATGGATGATGCAAATTTTCCACCATTGTTGAACAAGAATTCGAAATCACCCAAGGATCGTCAGGCTTGGGTGAATCTGTTTAAATAGAAAAACCTGACTTGCCGGAGATCCCAAGTTGGCAATTGTGGATCATGAATCGGCATCTTTCTTAATCTGTGTTCAAGGTATTGCAGGACTTGCCGGAACTCCCAGGTTTGTAAGCGTGGAGTATGAATCGGCACCTTGAGAATTCAACCAACAGATGATAATTGGTTGAAAAACAGGTTTGAGTTGTATGGTTGTGATTATTGTAAATGGTTCAGAATGAGAACTAGTTGATCTTACAAGTGGTTAATTCAAGGTCATTAAATTGAACTTGAGTTAACTATTATTCATAAATTTGGTGAAACAATGTGATGATTTTACCCCAATTTTTACAAAAGGTAAAAACAACTAAACTTATTTTTCCGGAAAAACCATTTTGATTAAAACAAACTTAAGTGTTTTGAAATCATAATGGGAAAATAGTTTGTTGTGAGGGGGAGTTCTGATTGTTTATGCCAGGTGGATGGAGAATTGATGCGATTCTCATCAAGTTATCAAGTTTGTACAGTTTGTTTCAAATTTTCCCAGAAAATCAAAATTGAACATATTTTGATTTTAGGGGGAGTAAAATTTTAAAAAAATTAGAAAATGTCAAAAACATTGAAAAATTTAAAAATGAGTTTTGCTGAAACAAGAGGAAATGATAGAAAATCAGTGGACTATCACAGCATGCTAAAGATATGAAATGTCAAATGTGATAAACGATCTCACTAAAGATGTGACGATAGGCTCAGCTAGACTAGTAGATTTGCGATAACGATACAAACTTAAATGAAGAAGCCTAGTTCTAGTGGGAAACATGATTGAAAGCATAGTACTTAGTTTTGTCCTTCTTGATTGTGTGCCTACTCAGTAATCGCTGATTGTCAAAAGACATAAAACTGGTTAAGTTTGTGAACTTTCACAACTTTGCAAAAAGTCGCTGTGATTGTGCATTTCATTTTGCAAAGATTTAAACTTGTCTTATTTCTTTATTTTGTTTAAGAATCGGACATCCTCTGCGTATACGTGAGTATCGACCTGGATGTTGTTGCCTAAACGTTCTGCTTTATTTTCTTTGGTGTTTCGTTTAAGCTTTGGATCACCTCTGCGTATACGGGAGTATCGACCTGGTGGTTAAAGCCTAAACAACTTCAATTTGTTTTTATTTTCTTATTTTATTTAAACATTGGACTTTCTCTGCGTATACGGAAGTATCGACCTGATTGTTAATGTTTAAACATTCTGCTTTATTTTCGCACAATTCATAGTTGACGAAAGTTTAAAGGCATTACTTGAGTTATTGTATTGCATGATGAGGGGATATGCTGAGATTGTGGGGTCCATAAGAACTTAGTGCTATTTAAATATACCTTAAAGTATCGGTAAGCATTTTGAAAGTTTTTAGATTGAGTTTAAGTGGACAACAATATCGTCAATCTACGTGAATCGTTTAGAGCTTAAAACGATTAAAAGCTTAATGGTGCATGTGATGTGTCTAAAAACTGATATGATCCTCTTTCTCAAACTCACAAAAATATGTTTGTACATATTTCATTTCTGCATTTTATTTTTTCCTTATATTAAAAAATCCAAAAAGATTTTCAGTGTGTTTTAGCATAAATTTTGAAAAACCCAAAAAGATTTTCGACAACTGATGTTGGAAAGCTGATATTCAAAATTTTAAGTGCTGAACATGATGAACAGGTTTGGGAGTGTGAGATTAACAGAAGGATTTTGTTTTAAGAAAGAAAAATTTGATTAGTTAATCAGGGACATTAGTTTGAACTTGATGTAACTATTTCTAGTAAGTTTTTCTTATTGATTTAAGTAAAAACTTATGTTTCGGTGAGAAGTGTGAAGGAAATGAGCTTAACAAAGACAAAGCTAGGATTTGATCTCAAGGTGATAGCAAATTCCAGATAGCGATCCCATCATGAGGAAAGGGGGAGTCTGACGAGGCTAGAGCCAAAGAGAAGAAGATCCTGGATAATATGAAAAGCTGTGAAATGGAAAAGACAGACAACGATCCTAAAGCTGATGATGCTGGTGATCTAAAGGAATGCCAGCATATCGCAAGGGGGAGTCTGAAGACCTGCAAGAAAAGTCCGAGAGTGAAGCCTAGAGACTGATAAAGACTGAAGATTGTGAAGACTCGACACTTAAGACTCGTCGACATCTGAGGGGGAGTCTGTTGGTGCAGTCATCTGTCGTCTTCGTCTTATGTCGAGTCTCGGGTTTGTTGCGGATCTGATCAGGCATGACATCAGTAAACAAGAAATTGAAGGCTGGCCGTTTGAAATGTAGTGTCACCATTTGAAAGATGTCCATTTGAGATTGCTGTCCGTTTGAAGCCCTTACGTTTGAACGGTGACCGTTTGAAGGATGGCATGTCATCTTCAAACGGTCAGGGAACTCTATATATATCCTTCAAACGGATTCATTTGTAACTTTCTGTTTTCCGACGGCGAAGCTCCGTCGAGGTGTCTCCGTGACTGTATTTGCTTTATAATCAATACAAGAGACAATTAATAGTGAATCCAAGCTAAACGAAGACCAAATCAATGTATTCCGCCTCTGATTCGGTCTAAGCGCTCTTCTGATCGACTCATCAGGACGTCTCACGATCCTACATAAGTACGCACACAATGGGCATACATAGCATGAAATGTAATGAAATAATGTACTATAATGTACTAACGAACATAGCAGGTATATGATGTGAAAACATGGAAAGCATGAAAGTAACAAGTAGGCACATGTGTTTCACCCCAAAACAGTTTGGAAAACAGTAAAAGAGGGGTTCAATGTTCTCACCTGAGATTGCTTTGAAGTTCTTGTATAATAACCAAATAATGCTAGAGATCACGGAGTATCAAACGGCACCTAATAGGTAGCTATATTAATATACCGGACCAAAATCGGAAGGATCGGATAGTATGCGGGTTCGTAAACCAAACGAGTATGGAGACTCGTGTAATATGGTTTAACAAAGCCTACATACTAAAATGAAACCTAACCTAAGTGCTTACGACCCATTACGACCCGTTTAGGTAGCTTATGCTACCTTAACGCGTCGTTCGCGTAGAACGCGTTTGGAACGCCTAATATTGTGACCATAAGGTATAACCTCGGAAGGTTACAGCTATGGTCACCTAATGTGTTTGGTCGGATCCTAATGATCGACCAAATGGGTCGGGTTCGAAAGTATAAGCGATTGTTTAGATCGCTTACCTTACGACCCTATATAAGCACTAAACTAAAAGTGACGAGCTAAGCATGTTAGAACATGCTAAACTAAGTTTAGAAAACAGGTTTGGCATCAAAACAAACGGCTTTGATGCTCACGAGTAGTTTGGTTACAAAATACGCAAGAATGCGCATTTTGGCCGAAACTACGACTCGTCACTGAGCCTAGATAACGTGGTAATCAGTAGGTATAGTCGCCATGGACTATAACCATCGTGATCACGCTCACGTTATGAAGTTCCATGAACTTTGTGTTGACCATATGCTGGTCACACAGAAAGTTAAACAAAACTTTGACTTTCGGACTCGAAAAGCGAATAAAAGAACGAAAGAACACTTACGAATGGTCCCCGAATGCTAATCTAGATCAAAATGGCTCAGGTATGAAACAAAGGTTCCAACTTAGAGCTTTAGATCATATTTTTGTGGGTTTTAACCAAAAAGGGGGGGGGGTATTTATAGGAAAAGTAAAGCCGTTAGGATCGTTTCTTGAATATCGTGCCACGATCTTATGCGTACACTTGTCAAGTTGTTGTGGTAGCTCAAAATGACCTTAACTCTATAGATTGTGAAAGGGCATTGCCCTTTGGAGTGTTTGAAAGGCTAATTTTTGCAAGAAAACAAAGTTTCTGCAACTGAAGGGGCCATGCGGCCCGCATCAGGATCAGACAAAACTCAGGCGGGCCGCCTGGGCATGTCTGATCTGCACATACTTCCAGAAATGGCAGTTTTGGTCCCTGTTGCATGTTTAAGCCATTTCCGACACTTCTAAGGCCCATAAAGCCAACTTCAAGGCCCTAAAATGATGCCTAAACATTGTGGATATGAAACATGCTCAAAAATATGACGGATGTTGGTTCGTTTGGCCGTACGATCGCGATGTTCGGTTAATTATGAAGGAATGCACATAAGCGCGAAAAACGATCCAAATGACGCGACGAATGGATTTTTCTCATGCCAAACACTAAGGCATAATATAAGGATGCTTACATAAATTTTTGGATGTCCGGATGTATTCAGAACGTAAGTTATGCGCGAAAATGCAAACTTGTGCACTTTTTGACACTTTTAGCCCCTGAATGATCCAAAAGTTTGTTTTAGCATACCAAACCCCTCAAAGCCTATTTCTAAGCCATGTAAAGGATATTTATGGTATGTTTAACTTATGGACATGTTCCGGAATGTTCGTTACAGTTCAAATTGGCATATTTTCGCAGTTTGTCAAGTTTAGTCCCTGTAAGCGAATTAACTTGTTTTTGCCATACCAAGGCCTTCAAAACTTATTTCTAAGTTATGTAAAGGTTATTTAAGGTATGTTGAGTATATTTTGATGTTCTGGAGTATTTGTCGCATTAAATTGAGTACGTTTACGCACCAGTTTGCGTATAATTCTCTAGAAAGTGATGTAGAGTTTGAAATCGAACAAAAGTCAAAACATGAAAAATGTAAAACACAACCAAACAAACATCAGGATCAAATAACATTGTTTTATTGATAATAGAACTGTTCATAATGATTACAAGCACAAATGTTACAGTCTCCCCTACTTGTGGAAATTTCGTCCCAAAATTTTGTAGGATCGATCTTCGACCTGTTTGAGTCGTTTCAGAGAAGTTCGTATCCGAATTAAGAGGCAGAAACTAATAATTCGGTGCTATTGAAGCTGTATTCACTTTAATATTGCTGTTTTATTGATCTTCAACTCGATTACAAGGTTTGACAGCACTTCGGCAGCACTTCGTGGCTCAACCGGAAGATTACACCGTTAACTATGTGTTTAGATCGCTCCTCTATATATAGACATGTCTGGTTCGCTTATATGGATTGCCATATAAGCGATCCTGGACCATTGCCATATAAGTGATCCTAAACATGATCAAATAAGCAATCCAGACATCGAACTGACACAAAAGCGGTCCTAGATGTGTACATATAAGTGATCCTATACAAAACTACTATTTCTAGGTATCCGTGCCATTTCCGATCTGTTCAGCTTCAAGACTTGATGGAAGACGTAGTCAGCAGACGTAGGTGCACTAACAGACTCCCCCTCGGATGTTGACGGAGTCTTCATAGAGTCTTCGCACATGACTATCTACAATCTTCATCAGTCGACAATCTGCCTCTGAAATATATGTCGTTCCAAGAATCCTCGTTCTTTATCTTCATCATCAACACACTCTTCTTTCTTGAATGTTGATTCGGTGTCTTCAGACTCCCCCTCTCACACAGCTGGGATCGTAGTCTGGAATTCAAACTTTCACTGGTTCTAAGATCATTAACAGACTCCCATCAAGTTCCAGATCGATACCTGACTCCATTTTCTCTCAGGATCAATATCTGGCTCAAGACCTGCACAATCTCTACCTAACCATAAGTTTCTACAAAAATTAAAACTTTTCAACAATTTAGAAACTATGTTGAATCAAAACAATAATGATTTTGCATTCAAGAATTTATAACTGGTTCTTATCAAAACAACTTTACCATTTACACACAAACATTTCCCAAACCATTTCTTCAAGTTTAGCACTTTGAATTTCGAAAATCAGCATCTCAACACCAGTTGTCGAAAATCTTTTTGAATTTTCAAAATTTATGCTAAAACACACCAAAATTTTTTTAATTTTCTGAATGAAAGTAAATACAGAAATTGAAATATTTACAAACAATATTTTTGTGAGTTTGTGCAAGAGGATCATATCAGTTATAAAACATATCACAAACACCGTTAAGCTTGATTACATGTTAAGTTCTAAACAATTTACCTAGATTGTCAGTATGTTTGTCCACTTAAATTTTCACACAAATTTCAATTGATTCGAGATACGATATTAATGTTTTAGAGACTTAAACTTAATTGTGTATCACTCCACTTGAATATACTCCAGTATCCAAATCCCAAATATTCAGTCTTACAGGTGAGTATACCACAGATGATATCTGTAAAGGGGTAGATGCGAAACCGTGAGAGCTCAGGTCAGAACTTCCGTTCAGCAGAGAGATGACGGCTCGACTTTTGGTGGGTCCCCTTTAGAGGATCTTTTTTACAACAACAAAGATTATCAATTTTATTGTTTAATCAGATTGCTGAGGGCGGCGCTTTTTCAAGCATTTGCAGAAAGTATTATCCGGGGACTAGGTCAGTACTTCCATACAGCAGAAGTCCCGGGATAATACCCCAGATATCACTGAGCATAAAGACCTAGTATCTCAGAATACGGGACCTTTCAAACAAGATTTCGGGGGTTACCCATATATCCAAGAATAGTTACCCACAAATTAAGTAAGTTTGATTTAGGTTTATATCTCGTTTCAATTTACTAAATGTGCGAAAATCTACTGACACATCCTCAGTAAGATTGTTTATCACATTTTGACTTTACAATTCTTTAGCGTGCTGTGATAGTCCACTAATGTACTATCATTTTCTCTTTTATGCAACGAAAACTCATTTTTCAATTTTATCATGTTTTTGGGTTTTTCAAATTTTCTGATGTTTTTGGATTTTCTAAAAAAAATTCTTACTCCCCCTAAAATTCAAATACATCTAAAGAAAATTGAAAATAAACTGTACAGAACATGACAACTGATATCGAAACACCTCAATTCTCCATCCGTTTAGCTTAAACAATCAGAACACCCCCTCATAACAAACTATTTTCCCATAATGATTTCAAAACACTTAAGTTTGTTTTAATCAGAATGGTTTTTCCGGAAAATAAGTTTAGTTGTTTTTACCTTTTGTAAAATGGGGCAAAATCATCACATTGTATACCAATTTCATGAATGATAATTAAATCAAGTTCAAATTAATGACCTTGATTTAACCACTTGTAAGAGCAACACCATTCCACAACTAAAAACTTTCAAACCTGTTTTTCAACCAATTACCATCGTTTGGTTGAATTTTCAAAGTGCCGATTCCTACTCCTCGCTTACAAACCTGGGAGTTCCGGCAAGTCCTGCAAAAACCTCAAACACAGATTTAGAAGGATGCCAATTCATGATCCACAATACCATCTTGGGATCTCCGGCAAGTCAGGATTTTATTCTTGAAAAAATATATCCACCCAAGCCTGACCTTCCTTGCGTGTAACCTCATCGTTTTCATCATTCCTTTCAACCGACTTGTAAACCCATCCTTTGGAAGCATAAAAATCCTTAATGCTTTGGGCCTTACCACTAACCATTTTTCCAAAGATGCGTTTTACATTTCCGTTAAAAGTTTTTTCAACATCAATTTTCTTTTTGTCAGAATAAAACTGATTTGAAATTTCAACTTTTCCGATTTTAGATTTGTAATTTTTAGCACTTAGTGGCGGAAAATTCACATCGTCCACTTTCGGAACTTTTCTTACAATCTCTTTCTCAACACGTGGCTCCTCTGATTTTATGGAATCAGAATCATCACCAGATTTTTCACTTGAACCTTTTACAACCCATTTCTGATTTGTAGCATTGTCTATTCTTTTGGAAGCACTCTTTGAACATTCTCCTTTTTCATAAGTTGAATTCTCAAAGCCTGTGAACTTCCGGGTTGACAATTCTGTCTTCTCAACAACTTTTTCTATCATTTTTCTTGAAACTTCTTGTTTTGGTCGAAATGTCTTTGGACAATCTTTCGCAACATGACCCACAGCTTTACACTGAAAACAAGATCTCTTTTCAACCTTTTTCGGGTCTTCCTTCTTCTTCATGTCCTCTTGCTTCTTAGCAAGGAATTCTTGATTTGTCTGATTTCTGAATGATTCTTCTTTTTCAGCTTCTGTTGTTTTTCCTGCAACAAACATTGTTTTTGGTTTATAAATTTTTTCATTTTTATAGTTTTTCTGTGGAATAAAACCAAGACCTTTCTTTTTGTAATTACGATTATGATTTGGTTTCTTTTGGAAACTATAACCACAATTGTAACCCATTTTCTTGTTGATTCTCTGTTGATCTCTTGAAGTGTATTGTTTAGGTTTTCCATTAAGATTGAAATCTTTTATTTCAGAAATATTAATTTCTGTTATTTTGAAAACCTTTTGAATCATTTCAAGTCTGACACTTCTTATTGGAAAACTCTCGTCAGAATATAACTTGTCAGAACCTTTCAAAGTATATGCTACTTTGACTGATTCATCATTCAAATTAGATTTCGAAAGTAAAAACTCTTTATCATAAACCCGTTTGTCCTTTTTTACTGTTGGCTTTGACGCACTGGACCCAGAATTTGACTCGGGGTTAGACTTCGGTTTTGATTCCTCATTGTCATCTGTGTCTAACACCTGATCGACCATACTTTTTATCAACTTTGACTCATGATCAGTGTCTGATGACGTATATGTGACATCAATACTTTCTGGTAAGTTATCCGACGACCCAGACTCCCATTTCAAATTGATCGCTTTATTGGCTCTTTCTGAATTTGGATTTCGAGGTGAATATCCATTTTCGACCGGGGGCGGACATCTATTGTAGGATACACTCAGTTTCTTACCAGAAGCTTTCAATTTTTCTTCTTCATTTGTCACACACTTTTCTTCATCAGATGTCTGCTCTTCTTTGAACGTCTTCAAATCTTTCACCACCGGATAAATCCTGTCAACAACAAAAGTAGAACATGAGTAACTGTCTAATAATTTCTTAACTTTCTCAGTTTCTATCTTTTGTGTTGCCAACTCAAGCTCGAGATCTGCACATTTCTTTATGTTATAGTTTGCCGTATCAAGCTGTCTCAGATAAGCTATCTTCAAAGTATTCATAGCTTCAGCTTGTTCACCATCAGAATCTGTATACTTGTTGATTTCTCTGTTCATTGTGTCATACGATTCTTTCAACTTGTGAATGTTGTGCAACAGCTCATTGTTCTGCTTAATCAGCGAAGCACAGTTCATGCACTTTTCTTGGACCATGACCGGTTCAGCATCAACTTTAATCTCAAATTCAGGAACTTCTTTCACTGTCCTGCTTGAATTTAAAAATTGAGCTCTTCTCAATTTCTCAGCTTTTGCTTCTTCCTTCAATCTCTCTTCCTCTTCTGCCTCCTCTCTGATCTTTCTTCGTCTCTCTTCAGCAGCTTCCATGACTTTTCTGCATCTTTCTGCACATTTCAAATCATAAGCATTAGCAAAGAAAGCATGAGAAGTGTTTTTAGACATCTCTTTGGCCATAAGATTTTGATCTGGACAAAAATCATCCCAGGTAAATCCTTCAGTCAACTTCTCATCATCTTGTTCAGCTAAACACACTTTGCTTTCTTTCGGAAGATACTTTTCCGAGGTGAAATTATCATATTTTCCCTGACTAACAACACATGCCTTTTTATCAACCACATCTCTACCATGAGCCGTTTGTGCCTGATGTTGTTGTGCTGGTTGAGTGATTTGATGATAGATGGCCTTCTTGTGATAATCATTGTTTCCGAAAGGATTTTGGGCACCGGTAGCTTCACGGTTTTTGCATTCCCTCTTGAAATGCCCCTTCTCCCTGCAACGAAAACACGTAACTTTAGATTTGTCAAAACCTAAAGCTGAAACGTTTGCATCACGAAAATCATCACGGCCAGTAATTTGTTTAAACTTTTCAGCACGTCTCATCACACTTGCCATACACCATTTTATATCCATCAATTCCATTTCCTCAGCATCAATTTGATCGTAATCCTCTTTCGTGAGCATTGGATTTCCGATCTTTCCTGCAACAAAACAACTATAAGACTCTAAAATCATCCCTAACAAAGACATTTGATTTTTAGCAATTTCTTCAGTGTAGTCTTGATCATTTTCAAGGCTTAACACAATGTTACACTGAAGTTTTCTACCATTCTTTGTTACAGAGATGTTAGGATCGAAAGATGAAAATCTTGTGCTGTTGCTTGATCCTTGAGATGCCGTCTTCTTAGAAGAATCTTTAACACTGTAAGCAGTTTCGATCTTAGGAGAATACTTTGTTGAATCCGTAGCACCATGCTTGTAGTACAGACTGATATCCTGTTCTCCATCGTAGTTCTTCATCCTAGCAATCTTTCTTTGCTCCATCTCTTGAGCTTCTAAATGCTTTATGAAGTCTCCTAGTTTCATCTTTTTATATTCTACTTTGTTGGACTTCAGCATCATCAAAAACGTTCCCCAGATTTCATATGGAAGCGCATCTGCAAGTTTTTCAATTAATTCATCAGTATCTTTCTTAATACCTAACTTTGTCATATTTCTCACCAAGTTACAATATCTATCAATAATTTGTTTGGTGGTTTCATTTTTCAATCCCCGAAACAAATCAAATTCCTTCTTCATGAGAGACATTTTGTTCTTTAACATATCGTCACTTCCCGTAAACTTTGCTTCCAATTCTATCCAAATTGAATATGCAGTTCCGTCATGTTGAAGCAATATCAAGATATCTTCTTTTATAGCTTGCTGAAGCAGACTCACCATCAATTTCTCATCTCGATATTTCTTTTTATCTGCAGTACTCATTTCTCTAAGTGTTAGCGGAGTACCATTCACAACATCGTCCTTTGTGGGTTTAACATATGGTTCCTCGGTGTGTTCCCACGCATCAAGATGATAAGCTTCAACCCAATTTCCGAATCATTCCGACCACACGTTGTAATCATCAATATCCATGAGTTTCGGTGGTTTCTGAGACGTTCCGGTTTCATTTTCAATCAAAGCACTTTGAGTAATCGAGGCCGGGGTAGCAAAAGCGTTATAAAATTCAGTATCCATTGTTCAAATCGTTCACAAATTCACAACAATTTCCTGATCTTTGACAAAAACTGTTCAAATAAACGGACTGTCAAAAAAATGAACTGAATACACTGTCTTTTTGAGCGGATCAACTGATTGATCAATCGAGCGGACCAATCTAATTTTGTTGGAGCGGTCCAAGTACAATGTCAGTTCGAGCGAACTGACCAATAAGCGGTCCAATAAGCTTGTCGAATAAGCGGACCAAACAGTGTCCGACCGAGCGATCCAGAAATTGTCAAAAAAACGGTCCAGATACTGTTAAATGAGCGGTCCAAAATCAGTCACAAGAGCGGTCCAAAAGCTTGTTCGTACGAGCGATCCGGACAATGTCAATTCGAGCGGTTCAGACAGTGTTCGTTCGAGCTGTTCAGACAGATTGTATCAATGAGCGGTCCAAACTAAGATTTCAAGCGATCCAAACCCAAAATTTGATCCTTGGAGCGGTCCAGGGAGATATTTTGGAGCGGTTCAGATGCTGATGTCACGTTTTGTGTGAATCTGTATGAACGAACCACCTAAAATCTTGGTTTCTATGTCGATTTTAGATCTGAAAACTTCAAGGATTTGTTAATTCATGATTCCGAGTGCACTGTGTGATTTTGAGCTTGTTTTACCGTGAAAAATTTTGAAAAAATGAAGAAAAAGTAGAAAATCAGAAGAATTGCAGCTAATATGGCAAGAACTCCTCCTCCTGCGCTCTTGTCACACCCCAAATTTTCCACGTGTCACCGGTGGGCCCGGTGGGGAGTATAGTGACGTAGTTGGCATCATCATAGACAGACAACACAATATATAAATGCACAGCGGAAGCAAAAGATAAATATATTACATTTCGAATATAAGTAATGTCAAAGTATTACAACGGAAGGTAAAGGATCCACAGGCGGATCAATAAAAGAAAACTGTTCAATAGACTTTAGGCATCTAGAATTTGCAAGATTCCCTAGTAACGCCCCGAGCTCCCAGCCAATTACGCATAGTACCTGCCACTTAACCTTTTGGAAAATACGTCAGTTTACACTGGTAAATACAATTAACTGACTCAGTTTGGAAAAAGAGTTTGAAAAGTGATTCGAGTGCAAACGGCACAAAACATCTTGACACATTGATTAAAATGCACAGAGGCAAAATTAATCTTTATACTTGTGACAATTTTATTAATAAAAATCTTGTATCCGATTTACATGGTTGTCCAACATTTAGGGCCGGTGATTATACAATACAAGCCGGACAAGATTAATCGACACACCACAAATATAATCTCACAAGAAGATAATCTCACGAGTGAGTATACGTTATACATATGCAACAGGAGGTATTTTGCCTACACCTTGTGCTTACGTCGTGGCCATTCACTTTTTAAAATGAGCCAAGGATATCCAGGACACGGTCATTAACCCCCAATGTTATTTGTTATCAATCAACACAGATTAAAACGGGATTATGCAATTTAATCATCTCCGATTAAACAGTTTCTACACCCGACCAAGCGGTATTTTTATAATACCGTATCCCAAGCCCGTATAAGGGAAAATAAGTTAAAAATATTTACCTGAGCTAGCTCCTGTCTTAAATAGCAAGAATAATAACTCAGCCGTATTCCTAAGTAAGCGTAGGTACAATTTACCGGAAAGCTCTAGTATGGAACGATGGTATAAATAACCAATTAGAATACTAACGGGTCTTTAATTAAGCCTAAGCTTTGACCGGTTAGTTTTAAGGGCGATACGGTACAAGCGCACGATTAAGCGAAAGACCGGATAGAATGTGATTTAGACCCGGCAAGTTTGAATACTTGTATAATATGGGTATACTAAATACATTCTGGATTTTGAGACAAAAATGATAATGTTTGGCACCATTCGGTCAATTTATGCAAACTAGTTACATAAACCGAACCGAGCGCTAAAAGAGCGTTACGGGTAGGCAACAGGGTCATATGCAAGTTCCCTGAGATAATATGCTTTAAATGTGATATAATATCAGTAATTTATGTTCTATTATGCCCCGAATAATTTTAAACTCAATTTATGCCTTAGAAGGGCATTTTGGTCATTTAAAAGATTATAAAAGAGTCAATTTGGAAATCTGAGTTACGGGTCTGAATTATACAGTAAATATACTTCATTTAACATGTTATAACAGTAGGGTATGACCCATATACCAAACTTAACATTTAAAATCAATCTATGCACCGTAGGGGTATTTTAGTAATTTCACAAGGGCTAAAAATGCCAAAACTGGAAATCTGAGTTCAAACATTTATACTTACTGTTATTATATGAAAATATACCAAATACATCAGTAGGTATGAGTCTTATATGTTTAAAATGAGTATAACGCTTACTATGCGCTAAAAACGCTAAAAATGCGATTTAGAGCCGTTTCCGGGTTTTCAAAAGAAAGCTGAGATTTTTATATTTCCAGAACGCTCAAAATAATTTATTTAACAAATAAGATCAGTAGAAAAAGGTTTGAGGTCAAAAGAATGTATAAAACTCATTTTATGGCTTAAACGGTCAAAACCGGCATCCACCGAATCGACTTAGCGACGTATGATCCGTTCAGCCAAAAATCAAATAAAAATCATCAAAAATCCCAAAATATTATATAACATCAGTGGGTAAAAAGTTTTGTATCAAAACGTGGCCTGAAATGGGTCATATGCGAAATGCGCCGTTTATGTAACTTTAAGATATAGTTTTACGCTATCGGCCATAATTCAAAATCTGGACCACCAACGGGTCTCAAATTTTCGGTGCAAGTTTATATATTAGAAATAAAGATTTCTACTCTTTCACTTTTCCAAAAATCACGTTTATATCAAAAAGGGCAAAATAGTCAACTTTAAGCATAAATCGGAACATGCAAATGAATCGGCTAAGAATAGACTCGAGATATAAAAATTCCAGAGAGTTTTACCAAAATAAAAATGGTTCGAAGTACTCTCCAATACAGGTCTCAAACATGCATGTACGGATCCGAATCGATAGTCTACGAAAAAGTCTTTTTTATAAGACTTTCGGTTCCGATTCGTATTTATACTCAAGATTGTCGAGTTGATTATGATAAAACACATTCTTACATATATTATAAGTTATTTATGATGATCAAACAGATTGCATGTCCTCTACATTACCATTTAAGCTTATTTTTGCAAAAACCACTTCTGTTGACTTTTTAAGAACGCCTTTGACTCGACAATTAGCATGCATAAAGTGGGAATCAGAGAATACCCTTTTAAGGGTTTGTTTCCCACATAAATACCAACATAACAGTGGTTTCAATTTGAGAAATGACAGAGTAAAACTCGTTTAATCGAAAAGTCAAATTTCAAGAACAACGGTTTGACTTTTAGCAATTAATCAATGCAAGAACGAATTATAGAATGTTATAGAGGCTTACAAAGGTCCTAATGAAGCTTAGTTAACACTAGGATGTTGCCTTGATGATCAGAAAGCTCCTGAAGAAGTCTTGAGAGCTGTCCTTGCAATTTGAGAGTTCTTGATCACAAAGGAAATGCCAAAGAAATGATCTTTGATCTGTTTTAAAGAGGAAATCAGAGGTTGAGGATAGGTTACTGTTGCCATAGGCATGCAAGGATGTTTATTGGAGCTTTTGGAGGTGCCATGAGCTGTTATGCACTTCAAATTCGGACCAGAATTGCAATTTTCGCGAAATTTTGCTTCTGATAGTCTCACGCGGCCCGCCTAAGGATTCCCAGGCGGGTCGCCTGGGGTCTGCAGGCCCAAAAACTTTCAAACATTGGCAGATTTGGTCCCTGTCCTTGCACGCGATGTTTCGGCTACTTATTTTGACTCGTAAACCCCCAAACTTGGTTTTTAAGAACCTTGGGACATTTACCAACATGGAAATGTCCTCAGATAACTTTGCGCTCAACCGAAAAGCCATGAAATTCGACGTTGACGCTTTTAGTCCCTCAAGTACGGTTTTGGCCATAACTTTCTCATACGTTGACGAAACTTCACGAAATTTTTACCACATATTCTAGTGAGTATATTTTAGCATCACAAAGCTTCGGGTCTGCCAAAAGTTCACTCAGAGGTATAAATTCAACATGTTGACACTTTTAGCCCCTATAGTTTGTAATTCCTCACTTTTGTGCAATTTCCGCTTCGTATGATCCATGATCCATCCGTTTAAGGTTATAAACATTATGTAGGGTTATTATAGAGTCTATTTATCCATTGTTGACACTTTGGACCCTTACGTTCCATAGTTTTCACCGTTTGTCAACTTTAGTCCCCCTAAAGTTTGTTTTTACATACCGGAACCTTATGACACGTGTCAATACATTATTGGACGAAATTTTTCGAGGTGTTACATCCTCACCCCCTTAAAAGAAATCTCGACCTCGAGATTTACTAAAACAAATGAGGATACTTTTCCTTCATCGTGGATTCCACTTCCCACGTATATTCAGGACCTCTACGGGCATCCCGTTTGACCTTAACAATAGGTACATGCTTCCTTCGAAGCTTCTTCACCTGTCGATCCTCAATCGACAATGGCTTTTCCACGAACTTCAAACTCTCGTCTATGTGTATATCTGTATGCGGTATAACTAGTGATTCGTCCGCGAAACACTTCTTCAAATTACAGATGTGGAACACATTATGAATAGCGCTAAGTTCTTCAGGCAAGTTTAACTTGTAAGCGACTGACCCGACACGTTCGACAAATCTCGAAAGGTCCTTCGTATCTCGGGCTTAGCTTGCCTTTCTTACCAAATCGCATCACCCCCCTTCTAGGGCGATACCTTAAGTAACACTTTATCACCTACTTGGACGTGAAAATCTTTGCGCCTTGGATCCGCATTTGATACGGGTTTATCATTATATCACAAGTCTTTCAATCATTATGTGATAGTGCTTCTTGACCTATTGGCGAAACACATCCCTTAATCCTTAGGGTGTAATACATCGCGAGCTCCACCAAGCTCCTTAAATAGGCCTTTAGCTCATAAGTTATATGTTCTATGATACATTCGATTCCTTCGAATGATTTTTATATATAATCAGAGCTTAACTAGCCTTTTACTTATTAATTTGGCACACCCTTCCAGGGTGATGTCTTTGATGAACCTTATTTCTTAACAAGGACTTAGGAGGGTTGCTATTTTCACAACTCTTTGATTTTTCTGCCAAAACCGGCAAGCTTACAGATGATCATGGATTTGCCTGATCTTATTCGTTGTTTCCAAGGCAACTATCAGACCGGATGATTGGACTTACCAATCTTCTATTTAGCAATAGATAATTTAACATCCCATCTAAGCAAGGTCCCCAAAGGAGTAGCCTTGATACTTATACATCAACTATTATAGAAAAGCTTATCTTAAATGTAAAATGGTTATTCCAACCATTACTTAAAACTAATCTTAAGGGATAGTTAATTCTCACAGTTAGTCGAACAGTCGACGATCCTGGGCAGCTGATGGAAATTCTTAATTGTTGCCTAATTTGGGTCGCGGTATTCAATGCATAAGCAGAATGAACCGTCTTTCTTAATTAACAATACCGATTCCTTCAGGATATCGAGTTAGGCTATATGAATCCTTTATTTTAAAACTTACTTAATCGGGGTTTCGATTCTTCCAATGATGGTACTAGCTACCTTGAAGGTTTCATAATAGAATAACCCGAAATGGGATATAGATCTTAACTCTACTTGCCTCTCAAGAGGTGAACATGGTAATTCTTATAAAGAAGCTAATTATGACACATAAAGATGTCAGAGATTTCCGTATTCTCAGGCTTTGGCTAATCTATCGCTGACGGTGTCAGATAAATGACACATTCCCTTTACCATTGCAAAGATGCCCTAAGTAGAGATACTTATAAGGACATTTTTATATAGGATATCTTCTTTGAATACTACTAGTCGAATTTAGTACAATATGACTATTGGGATATCTTTGGGGATCCCATGCATTAAACCTCCATACTGATCAGGCATGGAAGCAATCTATGGGACGCACTAGGATACGCAAATCCTCATATGGCACTCTTATCAAACATAGTTTGGCATTCGCAGACGATAGAAAACAATGAGAAAAATAATAAAATAAAATAAATAATATATATTGTCGTACTCTTTCTGGGGAAAAGTACTCCAGATTCTTATGAAAGGATTTTCTCCGAGGATGCGAGAGAGGTCATTAAAGATTCCATTGGTAATTTATACCTCATATTTAATATATGGAGTCCTTATGAAGAGTTTTAAAAATCTGATATACTTATAGTTTACGAAGGATTTACTGGTATCCGAACCAAAATAAAACTCTTAGCATTTAAATTACTGATAAAACGACAAGGAATTGTACCTGATGTCATTATTTATGGGCCAACTTAGGCACTTTAGGCGTTTTCAATTTTTGGCTTTACTTCCTCCGCCGCATTTCCTTTGACATATTTAGGGCATGTGGTCTTGATGTGGCCTTTCTCATTACAGCCAAAACAAACTGCATTCTTCATGTCCTTACAGTCCAATGCTTTATGTCCCTTAGACTTGCAGATCCCACAAGCCCTGGGCTGTGATTTGGATCTTAGTTCGAACCTGCATTTCCCATAATGGCACTTCTTGCAGGTCTCACATACTGGTTTCTTGTCAGACTTTTGTTTGTTCTTTTTCTTAGAACTCTGGGAGTTATCTACCTCCCTTTTCCTTTTTAGTTCATCCTTTGCATCCGAGGCATGAACGAGATCCTCCTTAGGAGTAAGGAAATGTGGTCCTAGATAAAACTTGGACCGGGCAGCATGGGGCTCCTTTAACTTGTTCACAGCCTTCTTTACAACTTTTCCAACGGCTGCGTCTATCATAGTCTGAAGAACATCTTTGGAAATTCTAAGGTTTACAATTTCAGCATCATTAGCATGCGTCGCGTCATCAATGGCGCGATTGACTGTTATCTTACCCGAGTTTGCCATACTCGATATTGGTTCCTAATACCAATAAAACAATTTCTTAGTTGAAATCCAACAACTGCTATTTTTCACTCTGATGGCCTTAATATATACTAACCATGGTGTCAATCACCTATACAGGCTATTATAGCACTAACATTATTAACGAACGTTATTTAAAATATATTAATACTACTTAGCCTAGGTCACAAAAGACCATCAATGGCATTAAAGATTTGGACCTAGTCCATTACTTTTCTGACAGAGGATCGAAACGTCACATCTGACTTTATTATATTAAAGAATTTAGGGAGCTTGAAAGCTTGCCATAGGAATATCAGAAAAGAGTGATTCCTATTTAGATATAAAATATCCATCTAAGGTTTGTTGGAGCATTTTCTAAAGTATCATCGGCCAATTTCTACTTCGTATAAAAAGACCGAAGTCCTACTAAGACGGAGACAACAGTTCTCAACAGTGATCGTTCATTATTGAATCACATGTGTCAGTATCAATTAAATTTCTGCATAAACTGCTTGATAAGGAAAAGTACCTGCTATATAGTTATCCTTCCTGGCATTCATCCGGAAGACTCATGCATTTGTTTTTCCTGGCCCCTCAGGCTTCTTTATAAGCTTGGGCCAGTTGGTTTTGATGTGCCCTTCCTCGTTACAGTTGTAGCATGTGGCGTTCTTTAACCCCTTGCAATCTAAGGTTTTGTGGCCTTTGGTCTTGCAAATTCCACACAATTTAGCGCGTGGGTCTATTGTACATCTTCCAAAATGTTGCTTTTTGCAGTTATTGCATTTGGGTCTGTTATCAGACTGACTCGAGTTCTTCCTAAACTCGGAATCTTTCCCACGCTCCGAGCTTCCCTTCTTCTTCTTGTTAGTTTGATGAGAGTTTTCCTCCTCTCTTTCTCTTCTTCTCTCGCCAGAAGCCTTAACAGACTTAATTCTGATTGCATCTAAGGTGAGAGATAAGGATAAGTCCACCGCGGACCTATATGTGGTTGGCCTAGATGCTTTAACATTTCCTTTTATCTCTGGTGCTAGGCCTCCAATGAAACGCGCTATGCGTTTAGGTTCAGGGGTGACTAAATAAGGAACTAGGCGGGACATAGTGTTGAAACTTGTCACATATGCCGGACAATTCAAATCTTCCATGACCAAAGTCAAGAAGTCTGATTCTATCTTTTCTACTTCATGCTGAGGGCAATAGTTTTCCTTGATTAAAGCAACAAATTGTCCCCAAGATAAGTTGTAGAGTAGAACTTTCCCCGTGGCTTGGAGCAATGATCTCCACCATGCCAACGCTTCTCCTTTAAATGATTGTGAAACAAATTTCACAACATCTTGCTCCGCACAACCGCTGATGTCAACAACATCGTCCATCTCATCGAGCCATGTCATGCAATCGATGGCCCCATTTTCTCCTGTAAAGTCTCGGGGCTTGCAGGAGATAAAATATTTATATGAACAGGTCTTAACTGGTGCCTCTTGATGAAACACAACTTGTCTAGACGGAATACTCCTTTGATTTGACAAGTCATGATCATCGTCCTCCCTTGACTCATGCGTTTCAGGAGGGGGCTTACTACGAGCCATAGATAGAGTCTTGGAGTGGGTGTCATTTGATTCATCATTCTGTCGATCGAGAGCTCGAGTAACAGCATAATTTATTATTGCCTGCAGTTCGGCTTCAGTTACATTAATTCCGGTAGTATCATTGCTCTCCTTCAAACGACTGTTAACTTCATCTAATCCAGCCATGTAGCTTGATTGCTACATAATTATTAACAATGATTTATTCAGAGATTGTTATGGAATCATCATCTTTGACGATTTATCAACCATGGTAATATAAGCCATATTGGTTAACTTGTTAGTTATATTTAATTAGTATTATAATTTATCCTAGTTATAAAACATTAAGGATATTAAAGTGGCGCATAAGGCCTAGTCACAAGGACAGTTCTAAATTTCTTTGTAAGCCATGATTTCTAAATCACTAGGCTAGATAAGAAAATTGGAAGAATCCAATATAAGTTTGATTGTTGTGATTTATCGAATCACATTTGTCAGGAGTGCTAACACGTTCTTAGGCGTTAACAAGGATCTGAATCCCTTGGGTAGGTTTCACCATCTTGGCCGCGTAGGCTAGATTTCACCTTTAAGATTCTTTTTAAAAATAATGCCTACTGGCAGGGAAGGAAGGATATTTATTTTATTCAGGATTTTATCATAAATCCTAATTTATAAGTTAATAATAGCACAAATGGCCTAGTCGCGTGGACAAGTTTAATTTATAAGCCATGATCGTCTGGGATCGAGGCATTTAGTAATAGCACAAAAGGCTTAGTCACGTGGACAAGTTTAATTTATAAGCCATGATCGTCTGGGATCGAGGCATTTAGGTGTGAATCAAAGTTCATTACCTTTTCTTGACAGGGAGTCATAGACCACCACTGCCTTTTGTCTTATATGACAATTAGTATGGCCCGTAGGCGCTACATCACTATTGGATGTTTAATAAGTTTGGCCCGTAGGCACTACATCACTAATGGATGTTTTAAATAAGTTTGGCCCGTAGGCATTACAAGATAATTATGTCCTTATAAGGACTAATAAGGAAAACGATTTTCAGTAAAAGGAGTTTCTTCTTCATCTTATTTCTGAATGCTTTCTCCTTGGATGTTCGTTCCATTTTAGCCGCGGTACGAGACTCAGCATCTCGGGCTCCGGTGTGGAGAACTCCTATTACGGCTTCTTCGCTTGGCGACGTATCCAATATAAAAATAATCGGAAGCAGTAAATTCCAGATTAGAATCGGGAGTATTCCTATGTTAAGTCTAGACTCAAGTATGTGCAATTGTGTCACTGAGATTAAACACATTAGGATAGTGTTTAATTCACTCAATGTTGGCTCTGATACCAACCTGTCACACCCCAAATTTTCCACGTGTCACCGGTGGGCCCGGTGGGGAGTATAGTGACGTAGTTGGCATCATCATAGACAGACAACACAATATATAAATGCACAGCGGAAGCAAAAGATAAATATATTACATTTCGAATATAAGTAATGTCAAAGTATTACAACGGAAGGTAAAGGATCCACAGGCGGATCAATAAAAGAAAACTGTTCAATAGACTTTAGGCATCTAGAATTTGCAAGATTCCCTAGTAACGCCCCGAGCTCCCAGCCAATTACGCATAGTACCTGCCACTTAACCTTTTGGAAAATACGTCAGTTTACACTGGTAAATACAATTAACTGACTCAGTTTGGAAAAAGAGTTTGAAAAGTGATTCGAGTGCAAACGGCACAAAACATCTTGACACATTGATTAAAATGCACAGAGGCAAAATTAATCTTTATACTTGGGACAATTTTATTAATAAAAATCTTGTATCCGATTTACATGGTTGTCCAACATTTAGGGCCGGTGATTATACAATACAAGCCGGACAAGATTAATCGACACACCACAAATATAATCTCACAAGAAGATAATCTCACGAGTGAGTATACGTTATACATATGCAACAGGAGGTGTTTTGCCTACACCTTGTGCTTACGTCGTGGCCATTCACTTTTTAAAATGAGCCAAGGATATCCAGGACACGGTCATTAACCCCCAATGTTATTTGTTATCAATCAACACAGATTAAAACGGGATTATGCAATTTAATCATCTCCGATTAAACAGTTTCTACACCCGACCAAGCGGTATTTTTATAATACCGTATCCCAAGCCCGTATAAGGGAAAATAAGTTAAAAATATTTACCTGAGCTAGCTCCTGTCTTAAATAGCAAGAATAATAACTCAGCTGTATTCCTAAGTAAGCGTAGGTACAATTTACCGGAAAGCTCTAGTCTGGAACGATGGTATAAATAACCAATTAGAATACTAACGGGTCTTTAATTAAGCCTAAGCTTTGACCGGTTAGTTTTAAGGGCGATACGGTACAAGCGCACGATTAAGCGAAAGACCGGATAGAATGTGATTTAGACCCGGCAAGTTTGAATACTTGTATAATATGGGTATACTAAATACATTCTGGATTTTGAGACAAAAATGATAATGTTTGGCACAATTCGGTCAATTTATGCAAACTAGTTACATAAACCGAACCGAGCGCTAAAAGAGCGTTACGGGTAGGCAACAGGGTCATATGCAAGTTCCCTGAGATAATATGCTTTAAATGTGATATAATATCAGTAAGTTATGTTCTATTATGCCCCGAATAATTTTAAACTCAATTTATGCCTTAGAAGGGCATTTTGGTCATTTAAAAGATTATAAAAGAGTCAATTTGGAAATCTGAGTTACGGGTCTGAATTATACAGTAAATATACTTCATTTAACATGTTATAACAGTAGGGTATGACCCATATACCAAACTTAACATTTAAAATCAATCTATGCACCGTAGGGGTATTTTAGTAATTTCACAAGGGCTAAAAATGCCAAAACTGGAAATCTGAGTTCAAACATTTATACTTACTGTTATTATATGAAAATATACCAAATACATCAGTAGGTATGAGTCTTATATGTTTAAAATGAGTATAACGCTTACTATGCGCTAAAAACGCTAAAAATGCGATTTAGAGCCGTTTCCGGGTTTTCAAAAGAAAGCTGAGATTTTTATATTTCCAGAACGCTCAAAATAATTTATTTAACAAATAAGATCAGTAGAAAAAGGTTTGAGGTCAAAAGAATGTATAAAACTCATTTTATGGCTTAAACGGTCAAAACCGGCATCCACCGAATCGACTTAGCGACGTATGATCCGTTCAGCCAAAAATCAAATAAAAATCATCAAAAATCTCAAAATATTATATAACATCAGTGGGTAAAAAGTTTTGTATCAAAACGTGGCCTGAAATGGGTCATATGCGAAATGCGCCGTTTATGTAACTTTAAGATATAGTTTTACGCTATCGGCCATAATTCAAAATCTGGACCACCAACGGGTCTCAAATTTTCGGTGCAAGTTTATATATTAGAAATAAATATTTCTACTCTTTCACTTTTCCAAAAATCACGTTTATATCAAAAAGGGCAAAATAGTCAACTTTAAGCATAAATCGGAACATGCAAATGAATCGGCTAAGAATAGACTCGAGATATAAAAATTCCAGAGAGTTTTACCAAAATAAAAATGGTTCGAAGTACTCTCCAATACAGGTCTCAAACATGCATGTACGGATCCGAATCGATAGTCTACGAAAAAGTCTTTTTTATAAGACTTTCGGTTCCGATTCGTATTTATACTCAAGATTGTCGAGTTGATTATGATAAAACACATTCTTACATATATTATAAGTTATTTATGATGATCAAACAGATTGCATGTCCTCTACATTACCATTTAAGCTTATTTTTGCAAAAACCACTTCTGTTGACTTTTTAAGAACGCCTTTGACTCGACAATTAGCATGCATAAAGTGGGAATCAGAGAATACCCTTTTAAGGGTTTGTTTCCCACATAAATACCAACATAACAGTGGTTTCAATTTGAGAAATGACAGAGTAAAACTCGTTTAATCGAAAAGTCAAATTTCAAGAACAACGGTTTGACTTTTAGCAATTAATCAATGCAAGAACGAATTATAGAATGTTATAGAGGCTTACAAAGGTCCTAATGAAGCTTAGTTAACACTAGGATGTTGCCTTGATGATCAGAAAGCTCCTGAAGAAGTCTTGAGAGCTGTCCTTGCAATTTGAGAGTTCTTGATCACAAAGGAAATGCCAAAGAAATGATCTTTGATCTGTTTTAAAGAGGAAATCAGAGGTTGAGGATAGGTTACTGTTGCCATAGGCATGCAAGGATGTTTATTGGAGCTTTTGGAGGTGCCATGAGCTGTTATGCACTTCAAATTCGGACCAGAATTGCAATTTTCGCGAAATTTTGCTTCTGATAGTCTCACGCGGCCCGCCTAAGGATTCCCAGGCGGGTCGCCTGGGGTCTGCAGGCCCAAAAACTTTCAAACATTGGCAGATTTGGTCCCTGTCCTTGCACGCGATGTTTCGGCTACTTATTTTGACTCGTAAACCCCCAAACTTGGTTTTTAAGAACCTTGGGACATTTACCAACATGGAAATGTCCTCGGATAACTTTGCGCTCAACCGAAAAGCCATGAAATTCGACGTTGACGCTTTTAGTCCCTCAAGTACGGTTTTGGCCATAACTTTCTCATACGTTGACGAAACTTCACGAAATTTTTACCACATATTCTAGTGAGTATATTTTAGCATCACAAAGCTTCGGGTCTGCCAAAAGTTCACTCAGAGGTATAAATTCAACATGTTGACACTTTTAGCCCCTATAGTTTGTAATTCCTCACTTTTGTGCAATTTCCGCTTCGTATGATCCATGATCCATCCGTTTAAGGTTATAAACATTATGTAGGGTTATTATAGAGTCTATTTATCCATTGTTGACACTTTGGACCCTTACGTTCCATAGTTTTCACCGTTTGTCAACTTTAGTCCCTCTAAAGTTTGTTTTTACATACCGGAACCTTATGACACGTGTCAATACATTATTGGACGAAATTTTTCGAGGTGTTACAGCTCTGATACCACTTGTAGGATCGATCTTCGACCTGTTTGAGTCGTTTAGAGAAGTTCGTATCCGAATTAAGAGGCGGAAACTAATAATTCGGTGCTATTGAAGCTGTATTCACTTTAATATTGCTGTTTTATTGATCTTCAACTCGATTACAAGGTTTGACAGCACTTCGGCAGCACTTCGTGGCTCAACCGGAAGATTACACCATTAACTATGTGTTTAGATCGCTCCTCTATATATAGACATGTCTGGTTCGCTTATATGGATTGCCATATAAGCGATCCTGGACCATTGCCATATAAGCGATCCTAAACATGATCAAATAAGCGATCCAGACATCAAACTGACACAAAAGCGGTCCTAGATGTGTACATATAAGTGATCCTATACAAAACTACTATTTCTAGGTATCCGTGCCATTTCCGATCTGTTCAGCTTCAAGACTTGATGGAAGACGTAGTCAGCAGACGTAGGCGCACTAACAAATTTATTTAGAGGAAACTCGTGGAAAAAGATGCGGATATTTCGCCTTCATTTGATCTTCGCGTTCCCAAGTAAACTCGGGTCCACGTTTAGATTCCCATCGAACCTTGACCAAAGGAATGCGCTTGCGTTTAAGCCACTTGACTTCACATTCCATGATTTCTACTGGTTTCTCAACAAATTTCAGTGTTTTGTCAACACGAATTTCGTCAAGCGGTATGTGAAGGTTTTCATCAGCTAAACATCTCTTGAGATTGGACACGTGAAAAGTTGGATGAACATTTCCAAGTTCAGGAGGTAACTCAAGTCTGTAGGCTACCTTACCGATTCTTTCGACGATCTTGAATGGTCCAACGTATCTAGGTGCAAGTTTTCCTTTCTTTCCAAATCTGATTACACCTTTCCAAGGTGAGACCTTAAGTAATACACGATCACCGACTTGAAAATCCAAGGGCTTGCATTTTAGGTCCGCGTAACTCTTTTGACGGCATCTAGCTGTCTGAAGGTTATCACGAACTTTCTTAACCTTATCTGTTGTCTCTAAAATGGGGGCAGGTCCAGTAAGTTGGGCCTCGCCGATCTCATTCCAGCAGACTGGTGAACGACATTTTCGACCATAGAGAGCCTCGAAAGGAGCCATGTTGATGCTGGAGTGATAACTGTTGTTGTAGGAGAATTCAATCAACGGAAGATGTGAATCCCAACTACCACCAAAATCGATCACACAAGCTCTAAGCATATCCTCCAGTGTCTGGATTGTTCTTTCAGATTGACCATCCGTTTGCGGATGATAAACTGTGCTCAGATTAAGTTGGGACCCCATAGTAGATTGCATGGTTCTCCAAAAATGAGAAGTGAAACGAGCATCCCTGTCAGAAATGATGTTCAAAGGAACACCATGTCGAGCTACAATTTCATCCACGTAGATTTGAGCAAGTTTGTCAGCCGAAAAATCCTCACGGATTGGCAAGAAATGCGCTGACTTTGTAAGACGATCAACGACTACCCAGATGGCATCGTGACCTTTCTTTGTGCGCGGGAGTTTGGTAATGAGATCCATAGTAATGTTTTCCCATTTCCAAACTGGGATCTCTGGTTGCTCCAATAATCCGGAAGGACGCTGATGTTCAGCCTTAACCTTAAGACAAGTAAGGCATTTGGATACGTATAAGGCAATGTCTTTCTTCATACCAGGCCACCAATACTGAATATGAAGATGCTTATACATCTTATCTGAGCCAGGATGAATAGAATAACGAGACTTATGGGCTTCATCCATAAGCAAGGTACGAAGATTATATTGGCTCGGGACCCACAAACGGTCCATGAAGTAATACGATCCATTGTCCTTCAGTTCCAGAGCAGGTGTTATGTGATAAGGAAACTCCTTATCCATCAAACCTTGTGAAACACAAGCTTGTTGAGCCTGAGAAATACGTGCTTGGATATCGGATTGAGCTTGAATAACAGATTGGACACGAACACAATGAAGCTTAGTACGTTCCTTACGACTCAATGCATCGGCTACGACATTCGCCTTACCAGGATGGTAGCGAATTTCGCAGTCATAGTCGTTTAGAAGCTCCACCCAACGTCTTTGCCTCATGTTGAGCTCTTTCTGATTGAAGATATGCTGAAGACTTTTGTGGTCCGTGAAAACCACACATTTTGTACCGTACAAATAGTGTCTCCAGATCTTAAGAGCGAAGACAACTGCACCCAACTCAAGATCATGAGTGGTGTAGTTTTTCTCATGTATCTTCAACTGCCTTGATGCGTATGCTATGACTTTGTTTCTTTGCATCAGGACGCAGCCAAGACCTAATTTAGACGCATCGCAATAAATGACGAAATCATCATTGCCCTCGGGCAAAGTTAGGACAGGCGCGTCGCAAAGTTTTTGTTTCAAAGTCAGAAACGCTTCCTCTTGTTTGACTCCCCAATCAACTGGCTTGTTCTTCTGAGTTAGAGCAGTTAGAGGAACTGCAATCTTTGAGAAGTTTTCAATGAAGCGGCGGTAATAGCCTGCCAGACCAAGAAAAGAACGAACTTCAGTAGGAGTAGTAGGCGTATCCCAATCCTTAATCGCACTGATCTTGGAGGGATCTACATGAATACCTTGTTCATTGACAATGTGTCCTAAGAATTGAACCTCTTTAAGCCAGAATTCACACTTGGAGAATTTGGCGAAAAGTTGCTCTTTCTTTAGGAGTTCCAATGTAAGACGAAGATGTTGCTCATGATCAGCTCGCATCTTAGAATAAATTAAAATGTCATCAATGAAAACGATGATGAACTTATCTAAATAAGGCTTGCAGACCCTATTCATCAAGTCCATGAAAACAGCAGGAGCATTAGTCAAACCGAATAGCATGACTGTGAACTCATAATGCCCATAACGAGTACGGAACGCTGTCTTGGGAATGTCTTCTTCATGCACACGGAGTTGATGATATCCAGATCGCAGATCAATCTTTGAAAAATAAGAAGCGCCTTGCAATTGATCAAAGAGATCATCAATACGAGGTAGGGGATATCGATTCTTGATGGTGAGCTTGTTAAGCTCACGATAATCGATACACATCCTAAAAGATCCATCCTTCTTCTTTACAAAGAGAACGGGAGCACCCCAAGGTGAAAAGCTAGGATGGATAAAACCTTTGTCAGAAAGTTCCTGCAGCTGCTTAGACAACTCTTGCATCTCGGACGGTGCAAGACGATATGGAGCTCTGGCAATGGGATTTGCACCAGGTACGAGATCAATACGGAACTCAACTTGGCGTGCTGGGGGTAGACCAGGTAACTCTTCAGGGAAAACTTCAGAATAATCCCGAACGACATGAATATCTGAAATAGACTTACCCTTGCCTTTATCTGCTGTAACATGTGCTAAGAAAGCCACATAGTTCTTCCGTAGATACTTCCGAGCTTTAAAACAAGACATGAGTCTGAGACCACCGGCAGGCTTCTCACCACGAACCTGTAGGATCTCGCCTGTCGACAGCGGCACACGAACAATCTTCTCAGAACAAACTATCTCTGCGCGATGCTTAGATAACCAATCCATACCCACTATAACGTCGAAGCTTCCAAGTTGCATTGGCGTGAGGTCAATAGGAAAAATATGGTCGTTAAGGTTCAACTGGCAGTTGCGGAGAACAGAATCAAGAACAATGGGTTCACCGCTTGCCACTTCTACTGTCAAAGGTTTACCTAGTTTCGTTCTAGACACGCGAAGCATTGGCTCAAAAGACAATGACACAAAACTCTTGTCGGCACCCGAATCAAAAAAGGACAGATGCAGGCTGATTATTAATAAAGAACGTACCGTTCACCACTTCATTGTCTGCTTGTGCCTCTTGAGCATTCATGTTGAAGACTCGCCCTCGAGCCTGAGCCTGATTCTGGTTTGCATTCTGGTTCTGGTTGGCTAGCCTTGGGCACCGATTTCTGTAGTGGGTCAGGTCCCCACAGTTATAACAAGCACCTGGTGGGTAGTATGGTCGTGCAGCTTGACCCTGTTGCTGAGCAGGAGGCTGAGCAACTTGTTGAGCAGGGTTCTGAACTGCGCGATTTTGAGCAAACCAACAAACATCGGCAAGATGACCTGACTTCCCACAGTTAGTACAGAAATGGCACTGATGTTGTGGCTGATGGTGACTGTTGCATCTATTGCACAAAGGTGCATTCCCTGAATAGGGCTTCTTTGCTGGAGGCTGTGCTGGTTGGTTGGGAGCCGCCTGGTTAGCTTGGGCAGTGACAGCATAGTTTTGGGAAGCCTTATGCTTCTTTGCCCTTTTTGATGAACCAGAATCCTTTTCATTCTTGTCTTGACCCTTTTTGCTATCTTCCTTGTCAGACGACTGTTTCTTGCCCTTGTCACCCTTCCTGTGTAATTTATTCTTCCGAATCTGCGATTCAGTCAGTGTCGCTGATAACTCAATTGCCTGACGGAGTGTGGTAGGGTTGCTACCAGTAATGATGTCTTGTACCGAGTCAGGCAGGCCGTCGATGTACCTTTCGATAGCCTTGTCGAGTGGGGCGACCATAGTCGGGCAAAGTAGACTCAACTCCTCAAACCTATCAGTATATGCCCTGTGCTCGCCGTTATCTTGTTTCAAATCATCGAAGTCCTTCTCCAACGCTCGTTGTTCATGACGAGGACAAAATTCCCTCATCATAAGAGCTCTCAGTTCAGCCCATGTCTGTGCTAGAGCAACTTCCGCACCACGGTCTCTCATTACCCCATTCCACCATGTAAGAGCCCTCTTTTGAAACACGTTTGAAGAAAACTCGACCTTGCGATTATCCGGACACTGCACGTGGCGAAAAGTATTCTCGATGCTCTCGAACCATTGAAGAAGCCCAGTTGCTCCCTCAGAACCACTAAACTTGAGTGGTTTAGCCGAGTTAAAATTCTTGAAATTGCATGTACCATTGTTGTTGTTGTTGGCTTGGTTCCATTGAGCAAAGAGATTTGGGAATTGAGCAGCCATCTGCTGCGCAATAATTTCTGCCAGCTCGGCAGTTGCTATCTGGTGTTCGCGTCGAGGAGGCATTCTAAAAGAGGAAAACATGAAGGGAAACGAGTGAGATGATTGGATGAAGAGAATGAGATGAAACAGAATCAACAAAAGCAAAGATGGTGGTTACGCATCGCAAAGCAAACAAGCGACACGATATGTCTAGTCAAAGTAAGTGGGTCAAAAATAATGTATCGCGAAGACATGTTCGCCTATAAGTGAACACTCACCCCAAGAGTTCCCAGGTAAGAGTGACTGGTCCGATTATGTGGATTTGTACGAACACTCTAGCCTTAGACAGAAAACTCAGGGTACAGGCATTCACTCTTCCAGTTCGCACGTGTTCACACTATTAAAACCCGAAAACCTTGACGAGGTTTTTTGAAAATTCAAAGGGGTTCAAACCATATAACAGAGGGTTCAAAACCTAGTAATCAATCATCCTAGAACAAATGATTAATTTTCAAAGCGGATTCGGAATCGAAATTCTCGTTGTGGTTATCACCTAAGGATATGTGAAGTGCATGTTTTAAAATCTAAACACAAGATAACTTGTGTTAGGGTCCTAGAAAGTTATAGTCTAGGTCAAAGCATTACTAATAACCTAATTCCCTATAACCATTGGCTCTAATACCAACTCTTCTGTCACACCCCGGCCGCGTACAACATGCAACCGCGGCGGAAACGCCGGGGAGTGTTGATGGACAGAATTAATTGTTTCATAACCATGGAAACCAAAGTTACATTTTATTTATTTAACAAGCGTAATACATTGTCTTAAACAGGAAAACAAAGAGTTCGCGACAAAATTAAACTAGTCTATCTTCATTTTTAGTCTCTAAGGCACAGGTCCGCCCTAGTGTCATGATCATCATCCTATGGAACAGTTCCTGAAAATACATGTGAAAGTAGGTACGTCAGCATAAAAATGCCTGTGAGATACATAGGTTTTGTGAAAATGGGATTCATGACTTGAGTTTAAAGAAATGTTTAATAACAGTCAGTCATGAACCTTGTAATTTGTCTTGCTTTGTAAACCATTTTAAAAACGATAATATCAGATGATATGTATAGATAAGTGTAAGGTTAAACGAGTAACCAAGTAAAATGAGTTGAATAAGATAAGTTGTTTGTAGAGCAATGTCTTGTAAAAAGTATGTTATTTGTATAAAACGTAGTATGTCTAAACTGAAATGATTTAGATAACGCTACGATATGTAATATTATATAAGCATTTATATATAGGAAGTACCAGCGGCGTATCCACCATGTTTGTATCATATTACATACGCCACGTTACTCAAACCATTTACCCAAACCAACCACCATGTAAATTGTTCATGTATAAACCAATTGTCAAGTGTTATTGTGTAAACCATATCAAAATGTCTATGTTCAATGTAAACCACCAAGTATGCATATCAATGTCAAAATGTTTATGTTTAATGTAGATCATGTAATGTGTACCCAAAATATATCTTGTATGGTAAGTGAGATGTATCAACTAAACCATATGTAAAATGCACAAAACAAGGTATTGAAGTAAAACATGGTTTGAATCAATGTTATGTTTTGTGGAACAATGCATGCTATACTGATACAACATTTATGCGGTATTGTGAAAATGCATACATCCAAGCCTTGAGACTGTGGCGATAAACCCTTAAACAAATTAAAGGTTTATCTAAGTTATGTATATCGAATTCGGTCATTCCTTCCAATCCAAACAAACCCAGGATTTCAGGAACGGGAGTTGTCAATTCCTATGGTACCACTACCTACTAACGAATGGCGTGATCAATGTTAATGAATGTATTGTTCCATGTTAAACAAACCAAATGTCATACCAAAATGAAGGCATGTGATGTAAACAATTGTACTAAGTATGCACACAATGGGCATAAATAGCATGAAATGTAATGTGAAACAATGTACTAAGTATGCACACAATGGGCATACATAGCATGAAATGTAATGTAAAGCAATGTACTAAGTACGCACACAATGGGCATACATAGCATGAAATGTAATGTAAAGCAATGTACTAAGTACGCACACAATGGGCATACATAGCATGAAATGTAATGTAAAGCAATGTACTAAGTACGCACACAATGGGCATACATAGCATGAAATGTAATGTAAAGCAATGTACTAAGTACGCACACAATGGGCATACATAGCATGAAATGTAACGTAAAGCAATGTACTAAGTACGCACACAATGGGCATAGATAGCATGAAATGTAATGAAATCATGTACTATAATGTACTAACGAACATAGCAGGTATATGATGTGAAAACATGGAAAGCATGAAAGTAACAAGTAGGCACATGTGTTTCACCCCAAAACAGTTTGGAAAACAGTAAAAGAGGGGTTCAATGTACTCACCTGAGATTGCTTTGAAGTTCTTGTATAATAACCAAATAATGCTAGAGATCACGGAATATCAAACGGCACCTAATAGGTAGCTATATTAATATACCGGACCAAAATCGGAAGGATCGGATAGTATGCGGGTTCGTAAACCAAATGAGTATGGAGACTCGTGTAATATGGTTTAACAAAGCTTACATACTAAAATGAAACCTAACCTAAGTGCTTACGACCCATTACGACCCGTTTAGGTAGCTTATGCTACCTTAACGCGTCGTTCGCGTAGAACGCGTTTGGAACGCCTAATATTGTGACCATAAGGTATAACCTCGGAAGGTTACAGCTATGGTCACCTAATGTGTTTGGTCAGATCCTAATGATCGACCAAATGGGTCGGGTTCGAAAGTATAAGCGATTGTTTAGATCGCTTACCTTACGACCCTATATAAGCACTAAACTAAAAGTGACGAGCTAAGCATGTTAGAACATGCTTAACTAAGTTTAGAAAACAGGTTTGGCATCGAAACAAACGGTTTTGATGCTCACGAGTAGTTTGGTTACAAAATACGCAAGAATGCGCATTTTGGCCGAAACTACGACTCGTCACTGAGCCTAGATAACGTGGTAATCAGTAGGAATAGTCGCCATGGACTATAACCATCGTGATCACGCTCACGTTATGAAGTTCCATGAACTTCGTGTTGACCATATGCTGGTCACACAGAAAGTCAAACAAAACTTTGACTTTCGGACTCGAAAAGCGAATAAAAGAACGAAAGAACACTTACGAAGGGTCCCCGAATGCTAATCTAGATCAAAATGGCTCAGGTATGAAACAAAGGTTCCAACTTAGAGCTTTAGATCAGATTTTTGTGGGTTTTAACCAAAAGGGGGGGGGGTATTTATAGGAAAAGTAAAGCCGTTAGGATCGTTTCTTGAATATCGTGCCACGATCTTATGCGTACACTTGTCAAGTTGTTGTGGTAGCTCAAAATGACCTTAACTCTATAGATTGTGAAAGGGCATTGCCCTTTGGAGTGTTTGAAAGGCCAATTTTTGCAAGAAAACAAAGTTTCTGCAACTGAAGGGGCCATGCGGCCCGCATCAGTATCAGACAAAACTCAGGCGGGCCGCCTGGGCATGTCTGATCTGCACATACTTTCAGAAATGGCAGTTTTGGTCCCGGTTGCATGTTTAAGCCATTTCCGACACTTCTAAGGCCCATAAAGCCAACTTTAAGGCCCTAAAATGATGCCTAAACATTGTGGATATGAAACATGCTCAAAAATATGATGGATGTTGGTTCGTTTGGTCGTACGATCGCGATGTTCGGTTAATTACGACGGAATGCGCATAAGCGCGAAAAACGATCCAAATGACGCGACGAATGGATTTTTCTCATGCCAAACACTAAGGCATAATATAAGGATGCTTACATAAATTTTTGGTTGTCCGGATGTACTCAGAACGTAAGTTATGCGCGAAAATGCAAACTTGTGCACTTTTTGACACTTTTAGCCCCTGAATGATCTAAAAGTTTGTTTTAGCATACCAAACCCCTCAAAGCCTATTTCTAAGCCATGTAAAGGATATTTATGGTATGTTTAACTTATGGACATGTTCCGGAATGTTCGTTATAGTTCAAATTGGCATACTTTCGCAGTTTGTCAAGTTTAGTCCCTGTAAGCGAATTAACTTGTTTTTGCCATACCAAGGCCTTCAAAACTTATTTCTAAGTTATGTAAAGGTTATTTAAGGTATGTTGAGTATATGTTGATGTTCCGGAGTATTTGTCGCATTAAACTGAGTACGTTTACGCACCAGTTTGCGTATAATTCTCCAGAAAGTGATGTAGAGTTTGAAATCGAACAAAAGTCAAAACATGAAAAATGTAAAACACAACCAAACAAACATCGGGATCAAATAACATTGTTTTATTGATAATAGAACTGTTCATAATGATTACAAGCACAAATGTTACAAGGGAAACTAGCGCCTCGATATGTTGGACCTTTTAAGATTCTGGAAAGGATCGGAAAAGTCGCCTACAGACTCGAACTACCGGAGGAACTTAGTAACGTCCACCCAAATTTCCATGTGTCGAACCTCCGAAAGTGTCTAGCTAATCATGATCTGATTGTACCACTCGACGACCTTCAAGTAAACGAAAAGCTACAGTTCATGGAAAAGCCTGTCGAAATCATGGATCGCCAAACCAAGCAACTCAGGCGGTCCCGCATCCCTATCGTGAAAGTCCGATGGGAAGGCAAACGAGGCGCGGAGTTTACTTGGGAACTCGAAAGCGACATGAAGGCTAAGTACCCGCAGTTGTTTGTGTGACATCTGTGTTTGTGATATCATTGTACAAACTCTGAACAATACAACATTAATAAAACAGTGTGTTTTGATTCCAATGTTTGTCATTTATGTTTGGTTTTGTGCCCATGTTGATTTTTGATCGATTTTGAACTCTATATCGCTTTCTGGAGAGTTATACGCTAACTGGTGCGTAAACACGATCAGTTTAACGTGAAAAACACTCCGGAACATCATCATAAACTTAACATACCTTAAATAACCTTTACATAACTTAGAAATAAGTTTTAAAGGCTTTGGTATGGCAAAAACAAGTTTATTCGCTCTCAGGGACTATTTGCGTCAACTTGCAAAAGTCTGCCGTTTCGTAAGGCAACGTACAGTCCGGAACTTGATCATAAGTTAAACATACCATAAATAACCTAAACATAGCTTAGAAATAAGCTTTGATAGGTTCGGTGTGCGAAAACATGCTTACATGATCTTACAGGGACTAAAAGTGTCAAAAACGGCGTAAGTTTGCATTTTCACGCATATCTTACGTTCTGGACACATCTGGACATCCAAAATTTTTGTACACACTAAATATTTTTATTTTAGTGATCGGCATGCAAAAATTCCATTCGTCGCTTAATTTGGTTCGTTTTTACGTCTGTTTGAGTTTCGTCGTAATTTAACAAACAACGCGACCGTACGCCCAAACGAGCCGACATCCGAGAGTGTTCCAAGCATATTTTGAGTCCTCTAAACTTCATTGACCTTGTAGAGCCTTGAAAATGGCTTAACGGGGGTCAAAAAGGCCTGAAATGGACTCGAATGCATGCAGGGACTAAAGCTGTCAATATATCAAACTGTTGCTGATCTAGGGAGCCCAGGCGGGCCGCGTAAGCCCTCTCCCGTTTCTTACGCGGGCCGCGTCAGCATGCCCAGTTCCAGAAATTGATTTTTAGCAAACTGTTGCAAATTCAGGGGCTGTTTATGCAATTTCTTGGAATGTTGAGCAAGTTTGTGTGATCACCAAGGCTTCTAATCAATTGGTAACAAATGGATGGCCATGATTCATTGCTTAATGGCTAATCAAAACACTTGTGATGATCTTGTTACTTCACAATAACTATAAATAGCCATCCAAACTCCTTCATTCCTTGCTCATTCCTTCTTTTCTCTCTTTCACATCTGACTTGGGAGCTCTCTCAAGCATTGGGACTTTGTCTTCTTTATTGAAAAGATAGCAAGGACCCTTAGTGAGCATTCTTTCATTCTTTTTATGGCTTTTCCCTTATGTAGTGCAGAAAGTCAAACGTTTGGCCAACAGTTTGACTTTCGGTTTTGACCATCAATTGGTCAAGTCAAAGTTCAATTGAACTTTGAAACGTGATTGTAATCACGATAGTTATAATCCTTCGTGATTATGACCGCTGATTACCACGTTAGCTAGTTGTAGTGTCGAGTCAAAGTTTCGATCAAAATGCGTTTTAGCACGCATTTTGCCTCGGAACTACTTTAGGGTATCAAAACACTTTGTTTTGATACCAAATCAGTAGGTTAGACATGTTTTGACATGTCTAACTCGACACTATTAGTTTATGCTTGTTTAGGGTCGTAAGTTAAGCGGTCTAAACAACCGCTTACACTTCCGAACCCGACCCGTTTGGTCGATCTTTAAGATCCGACCAAGCACACTTAGTGATCTTAGTTGCATAGGGAATAACCTCTGAGGTTATACCTTATGATCACATAGGATTGGTTAGTCATTTGCTAGTTAGCTTGTATGCCCATAGGAAATGACCAAAATGCCCTTTTGAAGCTAAAATCCGTATTTTGATTATGTGAACATATTTTTGACATGTAATCTGATCTAGTAACATGTTTAGGGATTATTGGGCATGTAAGACTTGGCATAGCACATAGTTAACCATCCGAACATAGTTTTACGCTAACGACGCCTTATAGTAACTTATGTTACCATAATGTGTCGAAACGGGTCAAAAGCACTTAGGTAGGTTTTCCAATCAGAATGTAGGGCCTATTAAATCATACCATATGAGTTCAATTACTCATTTGATTTATAGAACCTCATTCTATCCTATCTCCCGATTTAGGAGCCGATTATTAACATAGTTACCTATACTAGGTGCCGGTTGATTCCGTGATACTTGGAGCTTAAATTGGTCTTATTCTCAAGACTAATTAGCAATCCCAAGTGAGTACATAGTTCCCCTCTTTTACCGTTTTCAAATATTTTGGGGTGATACACATGTACATACATGTTACTTTTGTGCATTTCATGCTTTTATGACTTAAACATGCTAATTTCACCTAGTACATATTTAGTACATGCTTTCACTATGTTTTGCTATGTATGTTAAGCATGCTAGCACATTGATTTGTTACACATTTGTTGCATATGTTTACTTAGCATATGGAACACATTGTTTTACATGACATTTCTGCTATGTATGTTTACTGAGCATGCTAGCACATTGTTTTTACATGAACATTTCTACTAGGCATGTTTACTTAGCATTCCTAGTACATGGTTTTCACATGCTACATTGGTTATGACATTTGGTATGTTAAATCGGGACAATAATACATTCATTAACATTCATCACGTCGCTCGGACTTATGTAATGGTACCATAGGAATTGACAACTCCCGTTTCCGACTTCCTAGGTTTGTTTGGAAGTTGGGAATGACAGAATCCGACTACATAACTTTAGATAAACCTTTAATTCGTTTAAGGGTTTGTCGCCACAGTCGCAAGGCTTGAATGTATGCGATTAACATTACTGCATAAATGTTTGTGATCATAAAGCATTGTTTTTCTGCAAAACATAACATTTGATTTAAACTTAGGTTTATTCAAAAACATTATTTTGTACATTTTTACTATGGGGTTGAGTAACTTCTAGTTATTCACCATACATGACACAGTTTGTACATTGACATCATCACATAGTTTAAGTAGATGATTTCCTACTTGCTATACATTTCATTTGGTTATACATGAAACATTTCACACATGACATTGTACATGGTTTACACATACACATTTTTGACATGGAACAAGACATTTTGGTTGGTTATTGATAAGTGACTTATGTAACGGGGCTATGTGTTATATGATAAAAGCATGGTGGATACGCCGCTGGTACTTCCTATATATAAGTGCTTTTATCGTATTATACATCGTTGCATTATATAAACCACTTGGACAAGACATGAAACATTTTATACAAAAACATGACATTGTCTTACAAATTACACATTTTTATACAAACTCATTTTCACTTGGTTATTTATTTAACCATGCATTGTTCATTCATTATCATTTGATTTTCATATCGATTTTCACATGATTTTACAAAGAAAAACATTTTACAAGATTCATGACTACACTTTATTAAACACTTCTTTCAAATACAAGTCATGAATCTGCATAAACAAAACCTATGTATCTCACAGGCATTTTTATGCTGACGTACCTATTTTTACATGTGTTTCAGGTGCTAATGCATGATGATGCTTGTGCTTCACTTAGGCGGACTCAGGCCTTAGTGACTTAAAAGACAGTTATTATGTAGTTTATTTGAACTCAAGACAATGTAACTTTAATTTTAATAATACAAAACTTTATTTGCCATGGTTGTTGAAACAATAATTCTGTCGCTACTCACCTCCCCGGCGTTTCCGCCGCGGCTTTCGTTGTTTTACCGCGGCCGGGGTGTGACAGAAGAGTTGGTATCAGAGCCAATGGTTATAGGGAACTAGGTTATTAGTAATGCTTTGACCTAGACTATAACTTTCTAGGACCCTAACACAAGTTTACTTGTGTTTAGATTCTAAAACAATACACGTCACCTATCCTTAGGTGATTACCAAAAATTGAACACAATATTCCAAAACGATTTTGAAATCAATCATCTATCCTTAGATGATTTCTTTTGGCTGTGTGCCTTCCAAATTTTCAAAATCTCGTCAAAGTTTTGGGTCTAAATAATGTGAACACGTGCAATCTGGAAGAGTGAATGCCTGTACCCTGAGTTTTCTGTCTAAGGCTAGAGTGTTCGTACAAATCCGCAGTATCGGACCAGTCACTCTTACCTGGGAACTCTTGGGGTGAGTGTTCACTTATAGGCGAGCATGTCTTCGCGATACATTATTATGACTCATTTACTTTGATTTGTCACCGTGTGTTGTTTTTTTGCTTTGTGGTAATGAACAAATGACCACCTTCCTTGCTTTTTCTCGATTTTATTGTTATCTCATTTTCATCACATCATCTCACTCGTTTTTCTCTCATGTTTCCTCTTTTAGAATGCCTCCTCGATGTAACGTTCCTCAACCTGATGCCGAACTGGCAGCTATTATAGCACAGCAGATGGCTGCTATGCTACCTGGTCTCATAACTCAAATAAACCAAACCACCAATAACAATGTTAATGCACCTGCTCCATGCAATTTTAAACAGTTTAACTCGGCTAAACCGCTCAAGTTTAGTGGTACTGAAGGAGCAACAGGGCTCCTACAGTGGTTTGAGAGTCTTGAGAGCACATTTCGCCATGTTCAGTGCCCGAATAATCGAAAGGTCGAGTTTGCTTCGAGTGTATTCCAGAAGAGGGCTCTTACCTGGTGGAATGGGGTAATGAGAGATAGAGGTGCTGATGTTGCTTTGGGTCAGACTTGGGAGGAACTCAGGGCTCTCATGATGAGAGAATTATGTCCTCGACACGAGCAGAGGGCACTAGAAGATGAGTTCAATGATCTGAAGCAAGTCAGTGGTGAACACCGGGCTTACACAGACAGATATAAGGAGTTAAGCTTGCTCTGTCCGACAATGGTCACGCCTTTGGATAAGGCAATCGAGAGGTACATAGATGGGTTGCCAGATCCTGTTCAGGATATTGTCACTGGCAGTCACCCTACTACCATCCGACATGCTATTGAGCTAGCTGCTACCCTTACTGAATCACAGATCAAGAAGGGTAAACTCCACAGGAAAGGTGACAAAAAGCAGAAACAGTCTGATGGCGTCAAGGAGAGTAAGGGCAAGAAGGCTGCTGAGTCTTCTAAGAAATCGAGGAAGCGTAAGGCTTCCAAGAATTTTGCTATCACTACTCAGACTAATCAGGCTGCTCCTAATCAGGCAGCGCAGAATCAGGTTGCACAACCTGCTGCCAAGAGGCAGTATGCTGGTAATGCACCTCTGTGCAACAGATGTAATAGCCACCACCAGCCACAGATGCAATGCCGTATCTGCACGAATTGTGGCAAGTCTGGTCATCTTGCAAACACCTGCCGTTTTGCTCCTAATCAGGATTAGGCAGCTCAAAACCCAGCAGTGCAGAACCCTGCCCAGAATCCTGCACGACCTCATTTTCCGCCTGGTTCATGTTTCAACCGTGGGGATCTGACCCACTACAGGAACAATTGCCCGAGGTTGGCACATGTGAATCCAGCACCAGCTCGTGGTAGAGCTTTTAATCTTAATGCAAATGAGGCGCGTGCGGATAACGAAGTGGTGAACGGTACGTTCCTTGTTAACAACCATCCTGCTTCTGTTCTATTTGATTCGGGTGCCGATAAGAGTTTTGTGTCCTTAGCATTTGAGCCTTTGCTTGCAATGACTAGAACAAAACTAGGAAAGCCCTTGACAGTAGAAGTAGCTAGTGGTGAACCCGTTGTCCTCGATTCGGTTCTTCGAAATTGCCAGTTGAATCTCAATAACCATATTTTCCCTATTGACCTCACACCGATGCAACTCGGGAGCTTCGATGTTATAGTAGGAATGGATTGGTTATCAAAGTACCATGCGGAGGTGGTATGTTTTGAGAAGTTGGTCCGTATACCGCTTTCGACTGGTGAGATCTTAGAAGTTCATGGGGAGAAACCCGTCAGTGGCCTTAGACTAATGTCTTGTACCCAAGCCCGCAAATACCTGCGAAAGAAATATGTTGCTTTCCTAGCACATGTCGTAGAGGATAAAGGCAAGGGTAAGACTATCCAAGATATCCCTGTTGTTCGGGATTATCCAGAGGTATTTCCAGAGGAATTACCTGGTTTACCCCCGGTACGCCAAGTGGAGTTTCGCATCGATCTTGTATCTGGTACAAATCCCATTGCTAAATCACCTTATCGTCTTGCACCGTCTAAGATGCAAGAGTTATCTAAGCAGCTTCAGGAGCTTTCTGATAAAGGATTCATCCGTCCAAGCTTTTCCCCTTGGGGCGCTCCTGTCCTATTCATGAAAAAGAAGGATGGATCATTCAGGATGTGTATTGATTACCGTGAGCTTAACAAGCTTACCATCAAGAATTGATATCCCCTACCTCGCATTGATGATCTCTTTGATCAGCTACAGGGTGCTACTTGCTTTTCAAAGATTGATCTACGTTCTGGGTATCATCAATTTCGAGTTCTCGAAGAAGATATTCCCAAGACAGCTTTTCGTACGCGTTACGGTCACTATGAGTTCACTGTTATGCCTTTCGGTTTAACAAATGCTCTAGCTATTTTCATGGACTTGATGAATAGGGTTTGCAAGCCTTACTTGGACAAGTTCATCATCGTCTTTATTGATGATATCTTGATCTATTCTAAGACTCGAGCTGATCATGAACAACATCTTCGTCTTACAATGGAGCTCCTAAAGAAAGAACAGCTTTTCGCCAAATTCTCCAAGTGCGAATTCTGGCTTAAGGAAGTTCAATTTTTGGGGCACATCGTCAACGAACAAGGTATTCATGTAGATCCCGCCAAAATCAGCGCGATTAAGGATTGGGATACTCCTACTACTCCTACTGAGGTTCGTTCATTTCTTGGTCTAGCGGGTTATTACCGCCGTTCATTGAAAACTTCTCCAAGATTGTGGTTCCTCTCACTGCTTTAACTCAGAAAGGTAAGTTTTTTGAGTGGGGATCTAAACAGGAAGAAGCTTTTCAGACTTTGAAATAGAAACTCTGCGATGCACCTATTCTATCTTTGCCCGAGGGTAACGACGATTTTGTCGTGTACTGTGATGCATCCAATTTAGGTCTTGGCTGCGTTCTTATGCAAAGAAACAAAGTTATAGCCTATGCATCAAGACAGCTGAAAGTGCACGAGAAGAACTACACCACTCATGATCTTGAGTTAGGTGCAGTAGTCTTTGCTCTCAAAATCTGGAGACGCTACCTTTACGGTACAAAGTGTGTAGTTTTCACTGACCACAAGAGTCTCCAACATATTTTCAATCAGAAAGAACTTAACATGAGGCAACGACGTTGGGTTGAACTCCTAAACGACTACGATTGCGAAATTCGCTACCATCCTGGTAAGGCGAATGTCGTGGCTGATGCATTGAGTCGTAAGGAACGTGTCAAGCTTCACTGTGTTCAGGTTCAATCTGACATTCAATCTCGCATAATTCAAGCTCAATATACGTGTGTTGCACAAGACTTGATGGGTAAAGAATTACCGTGTCATACTAATCCTGAGCTTGAACTGAGAGATTTTGGGATTTTCTATTACATGGGCCGTTTGTGGGTCCCAAGTATAGACAATCTTCGCACCTTGCTTATGGATGAAGCTCACAAGTCTCGTTATTCTATTCATCCTGGTGCAGACAAAATGTATAAGGATATTCGAACCCAGTACTGGTGGCCGGGTATGAAGAAAGACATTTCCTTATATGTTTCCAAATGCCTTACTTGTCTCAAGGTTAAGGCAGAACATCAACATCCCTCTAGATTATTGGAGCAACCAGAGAATCCGGTTTGGAAATGGGAAAACATTTCTATGGATCTCATTACCAAGTTACCGCGCACTAAAAGAGGTCATGACGCCATTTGGGTTGTTGTTGATAGTCTAACAAAGTCAGCACATTTCTTGCCGATCCGTGAGGATCTATCTGCTGACAAGCTTGCCAAAATCTATGTTGATGAGATTGTATCTCGACATGGTGTTCCTTCGAACATTATATCTGACAGAGATGCTCGATTCTCGTCTCGCTTTTGGAGAACCATGCAATCTGCCATGGGTACTCAACTTCATTTGAGCTCAGCGTACCATCCGAAGACAGATGGTCAATCTGAGAGAACAATCCAGACACTGGAGGATATGCTTAGAGCTTGTGTGATTGATTTTGGTGGTAGTTGGGATTCGCATCTTCCATTGATCGAATTCTCCTACAACAACAGTTATCACTCTAGCATCAAAATGGCTCCTTTCGAAGCTTTATACGGTCGAAAATGTCATTCACCGGTCTGCTGGAATGAGATAGGTGAAGCTCAGCTTACAGGACCTGAACTCATTCTAGAGACTACAGATAAGGTCAAAAAGATTCGTGAAAACCTTCAGACAGCTAGAAGCCATCAGAAGTGTTACGCGGATCGACGACGCAAGCCCTTAGAATTCCAAGTTGGTGATCACGTCCTACTCAAGGTATCCCCTTGGAAAGGTGTGATTAGATTTGGGAAGAAAGGAAAACTTGCACCTCGTTATGTTGGACCATTTAAGATCGTTGAAAGAGTCGGAAAAGTAGCCTACAGATTTGAGCTACCTCCTAAACTTGGAAATGTTCATCCAACATTCCACGTGTCCAATATCAGAAAGTGTTTAGCTGATGAGAACCTCCACATACCACTTGATGAAATTCGTGTTGATAACACGATGCACTTCGTTGAGAAACCCGTGGAGATAGTGGACCGTTCATTTAAGCAGTTGAAGGGCAAGCGGATTAAATTAGTTAAAATTCGCTGAGAATCTAAACGTGGCCCAGAGTTTACTTGGGAACGTGAAGATCAGATGAAAGCGAAATATCCGCATCTATTCTCACAAGTTTCCTCTAAATAAATTTCGGGACAAAATTTCCTGAAGTAAGGGAGACTGTGACATCTGTGTTTGTGATATCATTGTACAAACTCTGAACAATACAATATTAATAAAACAGTGTGTTTTGATTCCAATGTTTGTCATTTATGTTTGGTTTTGTGCCCATGTTGATTTTTGATTGATTTTGAACTCTATATCGCTTTCTGGAGAGTTATACGCAAACTAGTGCGTAAACACGATCAGTTTAACGCGAAAAACACTCCGGAACATCATCATAAACTTAACATACCTTAAATAACCTTTACATAACTTAGAAATAAGTTTTAAAGGCTTTGGTATGGCAAAAACAAGTTTATTTGCTCTCAGGGACTATTTGCGTCAACTTGCAAAAGTCTGCCGTTTCGTAAGGCAACGTACAGTTCGGAACTTGATCATAAGTTAAACATACCATAAATAACCTAAACATAGCTTAGAAATTAGCTTTGATAGGTTCGGTGTGCGAAAACATGCTTACATGATCTTACAGGGACTAAAAGTGTCAAAAACGGCGTAAGTTTGCATTTTCACGTATATCTTACGTTCTGGACACATCTGGACATCCAAAATTTTTGTACACACTAAAATATTTTTATTTTAGTGATCGGCATGCAAAAAATCCATTCGTCGCTTAATTTGGTTCGTTTTTACGTCCGTTTGAGTTTCGTCGTAATTTAACAAACAACGCGACCGTACGCCCAAACGAGCCGACATGCGAGAGTGTTCCAAGCATATTTTGAGTCCTCTAAACTTCATTGACCTTGTAGAGCCTTGAAAATGGCTTAACGGGGGTCAAAAAGGCCTGAAATGGACTCGAATGCATGCAGGGACTAAAGCTATCAATATATCAAACTGTTGCTGATCTGGGGAGCCCAGGCGGGCCGCATAAGCCCTCTCCCATTTCTTACGCGGGCCGCGTCAGCATGCCCAGTTCCAGAAATTGATTTTTAGCAAACTGTTTCAAATTCAGGGGCTGTTTGTGCAATTTCTTGGAATGTTGAGCAAGTTTGTGTGATCACCAAGGCTTCTAATCAGCTGGTAACAAATGGATGGCCATGATTCATTGCTTAATGGCTAATCAAAACACTTGTGATGATCTTGTTACTTCACAACAACTATAAATAGCCATCCAAACTCCTTCATTCCTTGCTCATTCCTTCTTTTCTCTCTTTCACATCTGACTTGGGAGCTCTCTCAAGCATTGGGACTTTGTCTTCTTTGTTGAAAAGATAGCAAGGACCCTTAGTGAGCATTCTTTCATTCTTTTTATGGCTTTCCCCTTATGTAGTGCAGAAAGTCAAATGTTTGGCCAACAGTTTGACTTTCGGTTTTGACCATCAATTGGTCAAGTCAAAGTTCAATTGAACTTTGAAACGTGATTGTAATCACGATAGTTATAATCCTTCGTGATTATGACCGCTGATTACCACGTTAGCTAGTTGACATATTTTTGAACCAAAATGCCCTTTTGAAGCTAAAATCCGTATTTTGATTATGTGAACATATTTTTGACATGTAATCTGATTTAGTAACATGTTTAGGGATTATTGGGCATGTAAGACTTGGCATAGCACATAGTTAACCATCCGAACATAGTTTTACGCTAACGACGCCTTATAGTAACTTATGTTACCATAATGTGTCGAAATGGGTCAAAAGCACTTAGGTAGGCTTTCCAATCAGAATGTAGGGCCTATTAAATCATACCATATGAGTTCAATTACGAATTTGATTTATAGAACCTCATTCTATCCTATCTCCCGATTTAGGAGCCGATTATTAACATAATTACCTATACTAGGTGCCGGTTGATTCCGTGATACTTGGAGTTTAAATTGGTCTTATTCTCAAGACTAATTAGCAATCCCAAGTGAGTACATAGTTCCCCTCTTTTACCGTTTTCAAATATTTTGGGGTGATACACATGTACATACATGTTACTTTTGTGCATTTCATGCTTTTATGACATAAACATGCTAATTTCACCTAGTACATATTTAGTACATGCTTTCACTATGTTTTGCTATGTATGTTAAGCATGCTAGCACATTGATTTGTTACACATTTGTTGCATATGTTTACTTAGCATATGGAACACATTGTTTTACATGACATTTCTGCTATGTATGTTTACTGAGCATGCTAGCACATTGTTTTTACATGAACATTTCTACTAGGCATGTTTACTTAGCATTCCTAGTACATGGTTTTCACATGCTACATTGGTTATGACATTTGGTATGTTAAATCGGGACAATAATACATTCATTAACATTGATCACGCCGCTCGGACTTATGTAATGGTACCATAGGAATTGACAACTCCCGTTTCTGACTTCCTAGGTTTGTTTGGAAGTTGGGAATGACAGAATCCGACTACATAACTTTAGATAAACCTTTAATTCGTTTAAGGGTTTGTCGCCACAGTCGCAAGGCTTGAATGTATGCGATTAACATTACTGCATATATGTTTGTAATCATAATGCATTGTTTTTCTGCAAAACATAACATTTGATTTAAACTTAGGTTTATTCAAAAACATTGTTTTGTACATTTTTACTATGGGGTTGAGTAACTTCTAGTTATTCACCATACATGACACAGTTTGTACATTGACATCATCACATAGTTTAAGTAGATGATTTCCTACTTGCTATGCATTTCATTTGGTTATACATGAAACATTTCACACATGACATTGTACATGGTTTACACATACACATTTTTGACATGGAACAAGACATTTTGGTTGGTTATTGATAAGTGACTTATGTAACGGGGCTATGTGTTATATGATAAAAGCATGGTGGATACGCCGCTGGTACTTCCTATATATAAGTGCTTTTATCGTATTATACATCGTTGCGTTATATAAACCACTTGGACAAGACATGAAACATTTTATACAAAAACATGACATTGTCTTACAAATTACACATTTTTATACAAACTCATTTTCACTTGGTTATTTATTTAACCATGCATTGTTCATTCATTATCATTTGATTTTCATATCGATTTTCACATGATTTTACAAAGAAAAACATTTTACAAGATTCATGACTACACTTTATTAAACACTTCTTTCAAATACAAGTCATGAATCTGCATAAACAAAACCTATGTATCTCACAGGCATTTTTATGCTGACGTACCTATTTTTACATGTGTTTCAGGTGCTAATGCATGATGATGCTTGTGCTTCACTTAGGCGGACTCGGGCCTTAGTGACTTAAAAGACAGTTATTATGTAGTTTATTTGAACTCAAGACAATGTAACTTTAATTTTAATAATACAAAACTTTATTTGCCATGGTTGTTGAAACAATAATTCTGTCGCTACTCACCTCCCCGGCGTTTCCGCTGCGGCTTTCGTTGTTTTACCGCGGCCGGGGTGTGACAGTTTGAATGAAGATCTGAAGCGAGAAATTGGTAAAATCATTCACGGTGATGTACAGCTTCGAGCCTAATTTCCGGATGAAATTCCCTAAACAAGGGGAGGCTGTAACACCCCGTGTTTCGAATGTCAAAGTCAAAGTCAACTTTGACTTCTTTGACTGTAATTAGTTTAATTTATGTTTTGTTTGTATTATGTGGAGTAATTGTTGTTAATCAAGAATCGAACTAATCGAATGTTTAATCAACGCGAAACGATTTACGACTGTGAATGGTAGGAAGTAACAATGTGATAAAGATAACTAATCAGTAATCAAACCGATCGAACCATCATCAAACTCGAATCTCGAATAACGTGAACTTTGGTTGTTGTTATACGTGTGCGTGTGTGTGCCTTATGTGTTACTTGTGCATGTTTACCTTACGTATTGTGGTGATCAATCGAATCGAAACTCGAAACTCAATCGAGCTCAATCGAAATCAAATTGTAATAATTAGTAGAGAAGAGATTACTCAAGATGTAGATGATTATATGTTAGATATAGTGATGGGAACTGAAAGTAATTTGAATAGGAAACACTATCGTACTCGTATCGTCATCAATCGAAATCGAAATAACAGAAATCGTCGCACCGAACACTCGAACCAGGCTGTTGATCGATCAGGCTGTCAGCCGATCGAACAGCCCAGCCGATCGGACGGACTGTCTGATCGAGCAGGCTGTCCGATCGGGATGCCTGGCCGATCGGCCAGCCCTTTCCTCTTTGGGAAGCCTATAAATAGGGTTGTCATTGTCATTCTTTCCACTTTTGGAAACTCTCTGACCGACCAGCTCGTGCTCCCCTTCTTTTCTCGGATTTCTTCCGATTTCGGTAAGTTTTCATCCTAAATCTTGTACTTTCCTGATCATCACACACTCCTACACCTTTCTATCTTTCAAATCTTGATTTCTAACCGTGAAATCATCAAGATCTAAGCATTCTAGGATGATGTCATCATGGTGTTCTTCAAGAACAACATGTTTTGGCCTCATTCCACCATGAATAGCTTGAATCTAACGGATTTCCACATAAACAAACTATGATCTCTCACAGATCTACACATTTACATGGTGTGAAGGATTGAAAGAAGGATTTCCAACTTTCTTTCAACTCTTTTACACTCAATGCCTTCAAACCTGTAGAAACAGAGCTTGAGTCGACTCACCAATCATTCTAACGGACGAGTGGTTCAAGATTCGGATTCTACCTACGAGGTTCACCGACTTCGGGTTAAACACCAAACTACCATTCCAAACAGTTCACTGGCCGGACTTGGGTGATTCCTGTCCGAACCGGAGAAACAAATAAGAACGAAGGTTCCATGGTTCAGCTCGTTGTCAAACTACCTCGATATAACGTCAAATAATCAAAACAGCCAAGTGTTAGACAAACAGGCCGACCAGGTCAGGATGCTGACCGAACGGTTAGGCTGTCTGAACGGACAGCCCAACCGATCGGACATGTCAGCCGATCGACCAGGCCAGCCGATCGGCTAGCATATGGCCCCACAATTTGACAATTTCATGAGGTATGGTATTGAACGAAGTAATGTCCGATCGAGCGACTGATTGGTAAACATTACTCATCGGATCATGAGATACTATGCTTCAACACTTAATCGATTTACAACTCGTAGTAGTACGGAGTGCCACCCGATCGAACATGTTGTTCGATCGATCAGGTGACATCCAGCTGAGGACTCACTATCGAAGTGTCTAACCGATCGGTTAAGCCGACCGATCGAACAGACCGTTCGATCGATCGACCTGAAAGGTAAGAACACTTCAGTGTTCTCAAATACTACAACAAAAACTTCAAAAGGTCAAACCATCATACACAAACACATCCTACTCAAAGGAAGAAACAATCCACTCGAACAGTCCAACCGATCGAGCCTACCGGCCGATCGAATGGGCTGTCCGAACGGACTGTCCAGCCGAACGAACAACCCGTTCGATCGAACCAACTGTCCGATCGACCAGGCTGTTCGACCCATCATCACTTGTTTCCGTTTTGCGTGTTACTCATCGTTGTGATATCGAACTATTCAGGCTAACCCTACTCTCAAGCGCTCCCTTCAATCCATCAACCAATCGCTGTGAGTATACTCGATCCCTTTTTGCTTTTCGCACTTTTGGGTGTTACATACATTACTTATTTCAAAACACAATCGATCACACTACTCAATTATTTGAACGCTAACCAAATCGCATGTATTACATGACTAAATGAATGCTTGTTGTTATGTTTACACGTGGAATGTTGTCTACCTGCCTTAACGACGTAGTACTATAGTTTGGACTCAGCACCCGTTCACACGGGGGTTGTTAAGGACAATTACTTGCATGGATTATGGTGGTAATCATGTATTGCGAACTGTCTCGGACAGTCAACCCGCAGTCATTGTTATCGATAGATCCATGTCGATAATTAACATGCTTCGTTTTCCTCTGTGTACGTGCTGGTTATGCGTAAACTATTCGAACTCTACTATGCTATTATCAAACTTGTATGCTCACCTTTACATTATATGTATTGACTTTATTTTAACGTATGTGACAGGTGTTTAAGATGTTTGCTTGCTAGGAAAGCGAGGCTAGAATAAAGCTCTAGAGCCCCCCAACAAATAGTTTTCTGTCAGGAACAAGCGCCTAGAGCATAGTTGTCTGTAGATCTTGTCTGACCGGGTCTTTAGGAGCATTTGAACAATATTTATATTATTCATTTAAATCTGAGTTTCGGAACAGAATATTTGACTGGTTGTTATCTGTAATAATTTGTTTTATTATTTTGGACACGGTATGGGACATGTTATTTAAACTAAATAGTGATGATAGTTGTTATGGAAACTTCTGGACAATCTGTTTCGCTCAGTGCCATGCCCCGATGATTCCACTATCGGTTGTGGTGTGACATCTCTCCTTTTACAAACATATCAAAATCAATCTACTCGTAATCACATAGTACACCAATGCAAGCATCTGAATAAACAATAACAAATCAAAGACAAAATCAAAAGTTATAAACATATGAATCAAAGTTCATACATTCATGAAAGAAATTAGGTCACGGATTGTTACCAGATTTAGCGAGAGAAGAATTGATGGAAGCATTGGAGAAGATGACGATTTGAAGAAACTTCAATCTGTCAACCATGTAACAAAGCTCAAGAAACCACGAAGAAGAAGAAGAACTGATTACAAAGTGTATTAACAATTACCAAAAAAAGTACAATTACCTGATTTATTTTAAATACATATACATCTATTTTTAAACACAAAGAGACATTACCTCTTCATCAATAAAGTTGAGATCCATTTTATAACCTTGATCACATTCGAAAGCTCGGCCAACGAACTCAAGACTTCAAAAAAAAAAAAATAACAAATCCAGCAAGATCTATCTGAAGAACATTTAACATACAAACCTTCAGTTTATGATAATTTCAAAAAAAAATATCTATTTTTAAACTACCGTCGGTCTGCATAATATTCAAATCGATGTTAAATGCAACGCCTCTGTCGTCTTCATCCTCTTCTCTGTATCTACAGTTTTAGAGATAGAGAGTTGAGAGAGAGTAGGTAGAGATAGAGAGTTGAGAGAGAGTAGGTAGAGAGATCGAGTTTGGATTTGGGTTTGAATTTATATTTGAGAGAGAGAAGAATTGAAGCTCTGATGACATTAAATGCAAATTACATATCCCTATAAAGTTTTAAATTTCAAATTACCCTCCCATTTTAACTAAACATCAGTAGTTTGAATTTTAAATGAACATCAACCAAAAGGATTTGAACATGAGGCAGCGACGATGGATGGAAAGGAAAGAGTAAAGCCTATTAGAATCAATGCCAAGAGCATTGAGATAAAGAATAGTTTGAATGAAAGATTGTTAGCTGCGCAGAAGGAGGCTGTGCTAGAAGCTAACTATCCTAATGAAAAGCTAGGAGTAACTGAAGAACAGTTATCCTACGGAAAGGACGGAATTTTAAGGTTAAATGGACGAATATGGGTTCCAGTTTATGGAGGACTACGAGAAGTTATCCTCCAGGAAGCCCACAGTTCCAAATACTTCGTTCATCCTGGAGCTGACAAGATGTACCAGGACTTGAAGGCAAACTTTTGGTGGATAGGCTTGAAAAAGTCTATAGCTACCTATGTAGCAAAATGTTTGACTTGTGCGCAAGTCAAAGCTGAACACCAAAAGCCGTCAGGTTTGCTACAACAGCCTGAACTTCCCACATGGAAGTGGGAGATGGTGACGATGGATTTCATCACCAAGTTGCCGAAGACAAGGAAAGGAAATGATACGATATGGGTAATAGTTGATAGGTTGACTAAGTCAGCACATTTCCTACCCATTAAGGAGACTTATAGCTCCGACATGCTAGCCCAATTGTACGTAGATAAGATTGTATCTCTACATGGCGTACCTGTGTCTATTATCTCTGACAGAGATACTAGGTACGCATCTCATTTTTGGAAAAGTTTCCAACAATCTTTGGGCACGCGCTTAAACTTCAGTACGGCTTACCATCCTCAGACAGACGGGCAGAGTGAGCGTACAATCCAAACTTTGGAAGACATGCTTCGTGCATGTGTGATTGACTTAGGTGGTAGTTGGGATAACCACCTGCCATTAATCGAGTTCTCGTACAACAATAGCTACAATACCAGCATTAAGGCTGCGCCTTTCGAGGCCTTGTACGGTAGGAAGTGCAGGACGCCCGTGTGTTGGGCGGAAGATGGAGATGTTCAACTAACAGGACCAGAAATAGTCTTTGAAACGACGGACAAGATTGTCCAAATTCGGGAATGCCTAAAAGCTACCAGGGATAGGCAGAAAAGCTATGCAGATTTAAAGCGTAAACCTTTTAACTTCGAAGTAGGTGACAAGGTACTACTTAAAGTATCACCCCTGGAAGGGAGTGATGCGATTTGGTAAGAAAGGCAAGTTAAGCCCGAGATACATAGGACCCTTCGAGATCATCGAACGTGTCGGATCAGTTGCCTATAAGTTAAACTTACCCGAAGAGCTCAGTGGTATTCACAATGTATTCCACATCTGCTATCTGAAGAAGTGTGTCGCTGATGATTCACTAGTTATACCACACACAGATGTGCACATAGAAGAGAGCTTGAAGTTTGTTGAAAAACCTATGTCGATCGAGGATCGACAGGTTAAGAAGCTTCGAAGGAAGCATGTGCCGATAGTAAAGGTTAAATGGGATGCCCGTAGAGGTCCCGAGTACACGTGGGAGGTAGAATCCACAATGAAAGAAAAATACCCTCATTTGTTTCAGTAAATCTCGAGGTCGAGATTTCTTTTAAGGCGGTGAGGATGTAACACCTCGAAATTTTCCGTCAAATGAAATAACAACACGTGTCACGTGCGACAAAAGTATTATAAACCCGGATTTAGTTAAAGATGTATGGCAGGATTTTTGAACATGTCGGCATGTTAATTTATACCTCTGAACGACTTCATTATAAATCCCAAGACCCTAACGTGATTAATAAACATCTAGTATACCTTTAATCCGGTGATTACTAATAATAATGGATGTCCATATTTGCAAGAATGGATCCTATGAAAATAATGCTCAATAAAGCCTTCGTTTGTGAATACTATCATTGTTCAACCCAATAATATTGCAAGATAGGTAGACACAACTGATCAAGCATGGGTAAAAAGGCCTCATACTGACATTTTCCTGGCTCAAAATAATGCTATGCAAGTTGCCTGTTCAATGCATGAAAGGTTAATTTTTTTGCTTTCTAGCAAAGGCTTACGGACCGTAAAGGACCTGCCTTACGGTCCGTAAGGGGTGCCCAGCGACAGCAGCTTGGCTGTTGGCTGTTGTAAACGTTTAACCGACTTAGTAAGATATTTTCAGCAACATGGGCGACCCCTAACAGTTCCTAGGCACTAGGAAACACTTGTAAATGATCTGGGATCAATGATAGACCTAGTTGTCATGATCTCAATGGATTAAGAACACTATATAAAGCTACATTGTTGCAACATTGTGTTCATTCCTTCCTTCTGCATTTGTGGAGCTTTCTGGAGCACAAGTGTCTTCCCTAAGCCTTCCTAATCGTGCATAGGACTTCAGTAAGTATGCTTGACCTTTCTTAGTTAAGTTTTTGCTTAGTTTTAGCTTAAAAGTGAAACCGTCGCAATTAACGGTTGACTTAACGATTAATCATTAATGGTCCAGTGATTAATCGAATCAAAGGTAGTTTTAAGTTGGTAATCATGTGGGCATTAAACCTTAAAAGGGCACCCTCTGATTCCCACTCTAACTAGTTCAAATATCGGGTCAAAGTTGCTTAGAAAAAGTCAGCAGAAGCTTAATTTTCGATTTAACGCATAATTAACAATGTAGAAGGCATATAACATATTTTATCACTCATATAACTCGATAATAAGTATAAGAACTGGTCTAAGCTTGTTTGACCCGACCATTTACTGTTTTGACCCGGTTCGGAACCGAAAGTCGCAAAACTTTGACTTTTGCTTTGACTTCAGTTTTGAGCCGTTTTTTTTTGTATGACTTGGATATGCCTTAGGACTTCCTTAGGACCAGGTTACATGATGGTATGACCCTCTATGACTGGTTCGTTGTTTGTCCGAGTCATTTGCACATTTCCGTTATATGCTTAAAAGTTGACCATAATGCCCTTTTGACCTTAAAACGAGAATTTTGGATATGTGAAAGGACAATAACCTTAGTTACTGATTTCTAAACATGTCCCTAAAATTTCATGTCAATTCGAGGTCTAGAATAGGAGTTATGCTAAATAGCGCAATTAAGAAAACTTTTGTTAATTAAATGGCGCACTTAGCATAAAGCCTATCTAAACCCAAATTTTGACACCAAACCTTTTACACACTGATGTAATATAATATTTTGAGATTTTTAAAGATTTTTAATTAATTTTAACCTGCTCATAACCTAAGGTTATGACATTGATTCAGTAAATACCGATTATACCCTTTTCGGACATAAAATGAGTTCTACATAGTATTTTGACGCCAATCCAATTGCTACTGATTTTAAATAATAAATAAAGTATTTTGAACTTTATAACCTGATCAGAAAACTCAGATTTCCTGTTTAACCCGGAAATCGCTTTTATAATCTTTAAAATGACCAAAATACCCCTACTATATTGTGATTAAACTCGTTTTGGGCATAATGGAAGGTATCCTACTGATATCACAACATATTTAGAGCATATTGACTTAGGAAACCTGTATAGGACTCTTACGGTTACCCGTTACGCCATTTACGCGTTCGGTTCGGTTTATGTAACTAGTTTACATAAATTAGCCGAAACGGGTCAAACCTTGTCGTTTTTATCTCAAAATCCAGAATGTGGTTGGATTACCCATATTATACAAGTCTTCAAACTTGTCGGGTCTAAATCACATTCTATTCCGGTCTTCGCTTATTCGTGCGTTCGAACCGTATCTTTCGTTAAAACTAACCGGTCTAAGTTTAGGCTTAATTAAAGACCCGTTAGGATTCTAATAGGTTATTATAAACCTTCGTTCCAGAATAGGAGACCCGGTAAAAGCTACTTGCAATTGATGTTTGTGAAATATACTTTGCAAAGGTAAATACTTTTAACTTAATTTCCCTTATACGAGCTTTGGGTACGGTATATAAAATACCGCTTGGTCCAGCATTGAATCTTTAATCAAATAGAGATTAAATCATTGATATGCTCTGATTTGAAATGTTTTGTTTGCTTAAAGCCTTTGGGGGGTTAATACCATGTCCCAGATATCCTTGGCATCATCTTACGAGATGGCCACGACCTGAGCACGGGGTGTAGGCGTACACCCGTCAGTGCATAAATGAATAAATAATATGGTGTGTCTATTGATCTTTAACCCGGTCTACGGATCGGGCTACTGAACGCATAAGAAACATGTAATTCGTTTACAAGCATTATATTAAAATAATTATCCCAAGTTATAAAAAGTTTGTGCCACGTGCATTCAAATCAATTTTATTAAACCTTTTTCAAAAGTGTCGGTTGAATGTATTTACCAGTGTAAACTGACGTAATTTCCCAAAAAGGTTAAGTGCAGGTACTATGCGAACTAGGCTGGCTTTCTCCTAGCGTCCACAATAAGTCTCGCAAGCTTGGATGTCAACTGTTGAACAATATTTCCTATTTATTTTTGATCCCCTGTGGATTATTTTCAACTATTTGTGATACATGATATTACAATAATATTCGGTTGAAATATATCTATCCTTTTGCTTCCGCTGTGCATTTAAATATTGTGTTGTTTGACTGTAATCTTACCAACTACGTCACGATAATCCCCCACCGGGCCCACCGGTGAAACGTGTGGAACTCGGGGTGTGACACGTTGGTATCAGAGCCAACGTTGAGTGAATTAAACATTATCCTTATGTGTTTAATCTCAATGACACAATTGCACATACTCGAGTCTAGACAAGAACTTAGGACGAATCCAAATTATTGCTTTAAGTTTGTCCTTTATTGTTTGTTGTTTATTTCAATTGTTTAATCAGGAAATATGCCACCAAGAATCAGAAGAGGAGGAAGAGGCAAAGGGCCAATCACTACCCACAACGATCATGAGGCCGGGCCTTCTCACCTGTGAGCTCCTTCCACTACGATGAGTGCCGATCCCCAGAGGAACAGGAGGAACCTTTTTGAGCCCGCTAGGCGGTCTATCTCTCACAGTTCAACACCTTCTTACCGTTTGGGCCGCACTCGGAGGACGAGCCCGATAACCCACAACCTTCATATATACCTCTCCAGCGATCCCTTTCGCACCACTCCTTTGGCGACCCTACTCCTGTCTTTCAGGGCCGGTTCAACCTGGCAAACTTTGTCCAGGAACCAGTAGGTTTTAACCCTCTAGGACCAGAGGACCATTTCTCAGAAGACAATGCAATGGACATGGAAGAGGATACGGATCCCGTCGAGCCTGCACGCGGTACTCCCACGCACCCTATTGAAGTCTCTGATGGATCATCTTTCCACGGAACACCCTATCAGGTTCCAGAAAGTTACCAAGGAAAGTTCAACTAGTATGAGTGGTATTTTATACCCTCTCACCATTCGTCGCCTCATGAGCAGCAACAACAGCAGCAGCAGGATCCCTCCGAGGATTCGCGTTTCGTGGCAGTCACGCCACCGCCTCCACCGCCACCAGTTCATCAAGCACCTCCAGATCCACCAAGGCGTATGAGATCAGGCGCGCGGATATCCGCACGAAGAGGGGATTTTCACTTTAGCACCCCTCGACACTCCAGTGGCAGTCATTATCCGCCACTACCGGAAGACCCACAAATGGGTGGACCTTCAAACCCAGTTCAAGAGGCGAATTCTGCACCAGTTGCACCACCTCTGCCACCGTTTGGTTATGATAACCCGATACCTACATACGCCAGTTCCACGGCATATAACCCGTTTGAGCTGCCGGCTCACACTAACTACAACTATATTGATGTCGACCAATACATAGAAGCGGCGGCAAACTACCACGCCCTTCACCCTGAAGTACCTTATGGAACTCCTTGGGGAATGGGATACTCAACTCATGGGTATCCAGCACCTGCTAGACCTCCGGCTCAGCACCTATCGCAGCCGCCACGTTTTTCTCCACCAGAGCAGGAAGAAATCCTCCACCGTTTAAACAGGGTGGAACGAGATTTTGAAGAAGAACGTAAGAACAACCGTGGATTCCTCAAAGGTATGGCAAACCTGTTAAAAGGAAAGAAAAAGCGAGATCATTAATCTATATATGTATTATTGTATTTCCTATCTTAATCAAGTCCATGCGTAGACATTTATTTGTGTATTTAGTCCCTGCGTGGACTTGTCTTTCAGTCCCTGCGTGGACTTGTCTTTCAGTCCCTGTGTGGACATCTATCTTAGTATTTGGTCCCTGCGTGGACTTGTTTTCTGTTTAACCTCTGTGTGGGTAATTTGTCTATTTAAAAGTCCCGTTTAGGGCAATGTGTAATGATGTGTGTAAAATGCAACATATAAAACACATCAATTAAGGCATAAAACTAACCCTTTTTAAGTACTAATGTTGGAAAAAGAGTGTTTTTGTCTTCCTTTTGTATTTTCAGGATGAAATGAGCTCAAAATCACAAAAGAAGCAAAAAGACCACTAATTCTACCATAAATACAAGAAAAGGAACAAAAGTAAACTGCCCGGACCCTCAACGGCACCTCCCAAGACAAAGAGAAGAGAACAGAAGTCTGAACACGCCCCGTGTCCAGTGAACACGGGGGCGTGCCCAGGAAGCAGCAGAAAAGACAAACCAGTAGAAGCTTCCATTGCTCACCACGGGGCCGTGCCCAGCGGACACGGGGGCGTGTTGAAAGTACAGCAGGCGCATTAATTGTAATTCGCAATTACAATTAATGAAGAGAGAGAATGTCAGACGGGCACGGGGCCGTGTCCAGCGTTCTGTTCAGCCTATAAATAGAGGAGCTTGGTTTCATTCTCTCTCATCCCTTGGCACACCACCTCTCTCACACTTCATCCACCACCCATCATCACCATAACACCATCATCCACCACCATCATCCATTGTCCATCATAGAGTGTGTGAGTCGTCTCGGGATCCAAGATTGATCGTAAGAGTTCTTGACAATCAAGGCCATGTTTGCCTAAGTCTCTTACATCACTTGGTGAAGACAAGTGTTTAGTATAATACTTTTTATTTTTAATCTTTTGCACTTTTTATTTGGTTTTGTATTAATGACTTTAATAACTAGTTACTTATGTTGAAGGTGATCTTTCCTTATCGTTTGTCCGTGGTGTCTTGGCATTATTTTACTGTCTATATAAAATAAAAGATTTTCACCATTCATATCTCCACGGTCTATATGGAGGTACGTTGGCTACCTGGTCGGGGGTTAAGGGAACGGTTTGGTAAAGGTCTTGCCCTTGTTCAGCGTTTAGAGGTCCTGCTTGGGACCTGGGTCAAATTTAGTAGGATCTCCTTCAATGCCCATAGGTATTGGATGGCGGGGATCCAAACTCTTTGACCCCCTCATAAGCTAACTACTATTAATACTATAACCCGGCTATTTAGGACTGTATCCCTGCTGACTCAGACTACTTAGCCGAGGGTAACGTCACCGCCAAAAGCGGGGCCTACCATAATTTGCATTAATAACTTAATTCATTATCTTTCAATAATCCGACCCTTTAGGATTGTATCCTTGCTGACTCAAACTACTGGGTTGAGGGTAACGTCGCCTTCAAAAGAGGGGCCTACTACAATAACTAAGATAATCTCTTAAACAAGTGCAAAAGTGCGAAAATAATCAAAGGTTATACTAATACACGTGTCGGATCCAAGTGATTCATCTTGTCTATCTGTTTTTATTTATTTTATTTTTCAGCATTTAGTTAGTTTTTATTTTTCTTAGCTTAAAACATTTTTCTAACTTTTTGATTTGATTAGACGTTGAGGATAAACCGGTATTAAAAGCTCTTGTGTCCTTGGACGACCTCGGTATCTTACCAACACTATACTACGTCCACGATGGGTGCACTTGCCCATATGTGTGCTTAGTGTTAGTAAATATCGTGTTTTATAAATTTAAAACTTGGCTAAAAGTGTAAAAAGGGCTTAAATAAAAATCCAAAAACATATATACACTAACACGCATCAAGTTTTTGGCGCCGTTGCCGGGGACACAAGGATTTTAAGAAAGTTAGGAATCAACGGCCTAATCATCTTTTTATTTTTCTTTAATTTTTAGGATTTTTTTTTAGATTTTTCAGCTTCTGCAGAGCTCAGCACGGGGCCGTGCCCGCTGAACACGCCCCCGTGCCCAATCATTGGAACTGGCAATCCTGTTTTATATCAGACAGTAGGCTGAACACGGGGCCGTGTCCACTCAACACGCCCCCGTGCCCAAGATTCAGTTACTGAAAACAGAACCGTTTGATCCCGGCGGTTGGTAACTTCTGATACAAACATGAGTAATAGTGATTCTTTTTACTTTCGGCACTCTTATGGTTTGTGGTGTCAAATATGTGGAGGCGAACACGAGGAATTAAAATGTTTCTTCCTCACTTATAGGCCACACTATATAGACCCACCAATTCCTTGTAGCCTTAAGAGGGGCGAAAGTAAAAATAAACACTATTTCTCCCTCGAATGCGCCCAACCGGATATTCTAGGAGATATGCTCCTTGACGAGCTATTTCAACTAGAAGAACTACTTCTAAATTGGTCAAAAGAACTTAGGAAGGATTTCTTAGATCCATCCCAAGATGATGACCATGAGGAAATGTTGGAACCGCATTCTGACAACCTCGTTGCTCCTGAAAATACCTTTCTTCCTAGACAAGACGTGGACGATAGTCGTCCCTGTGCCGATTGTGCCGTGAAGGACTCCCCATCGACCTCGTTCGGTGCATACATAGACCTGAGCGATTCGGCATACACCTTCTTTAACGAGAGCCCGGGAAAGGGTTGGACTTGTCCACCTAGAATGAAAATAGGAATTACCCTCACCGACAACCTCTTGCGTTCTCGCCTTAGTATAGGACAATTAAGGTATCTTAGGCACTATGGGGTTGTTCCAACAAGTCAGGAGCCACCCGATAAGAATTAGCTCCTTAATAAAGACAAAACTTCATAAATCAGCTTTCCGACACGGGGCCGTGCTCGGCCAACACGCCCCCGTGTCCATCAAAAGATTCCCTTCTGATCATGACGTCAGAATACGGACAAACTGTGTCAGAATTTTCTCTGCACACGGGGCCGTGTCCAGCGGACACGGGGCCGTGTTCAGCGGGCTGTCATTTTCTATAAATGCAGCCAAAAATCCTGCACATTTGGACCAACTTGGAGGCAGAGATTTGAAGGAATCTTCTCTCAAACAATCCTAGGTAAGTCTAAAAGAAGTTTCCAACAAACATCTTGTCCTTTCCTCTTCTAGACATTTCCTTCTTCTTCATCTTTCTTCAAAAACCACCATGAGAAATTTGAATTTTCAATCTTCATGGTAGGAAACAAGGAATTTTGGTCATGGAATCTTGGTAAAAACATGTTATGTAACATTGTTTAGAGTTATTTACTGTCAAAAAGCTTGCATAAACCCAGAAAATAACTTAGAAAACCAAAATTCCTTGCTCCAAAAATTCTGCAGAAAGATGAACACGGGGCCGTGCTCAGTGAGCACGGGGCCGTGTCCAGAAGCTGTTTAGTCTTATAAACTATTTTTGGTTTATTTTTCGTAGAATGGCGAGTGAAAACAGCGAAACATCATCCGTTCATTCCTCAAACAGCCGAAGGGGAAGGAGGCCCTCCGTTGAAGCCACACTTGTGCACTACGTGATAGCACTAAGAGAGGCTCTCGACGAAATGACGTCCGTAGAGGAGGTCCTCATTGACCGTATCAACGATCTTACGATGGGATTGGAAAGCAGCTTCCAAGAGATTAACCTTTTGCACCAAAGGTTAAACATTTTGGTGGCACCTCCCATGGAACCAGTCCTTCCACAACAAGACTGGAACTTAGCACTCGGTATTAACAACCCTACCGGGTGGGGAGACATCCCCGCGGAACCTCCTATGGAAATCCCACAAGAAGTCCCGGCGGAAGTTGAAACTCCTCAAACAAATGCAAACGAGCCTTCCTTCCTCCTTCCAAGGGAGGTAGAGGAGTGGCTTGCCGACATATGAGGAGAAACGTGTCCGAAAGATGGAGCTCTACAAAGCCTTATCTAACCAAGATCAGTAGATTCTTGGAAATTTTGCTAACATTAAAATAAAACATAGGGCTAGAACTCCATAAGCTTACTATCTATGTAACTTTTTTATGTATTATCTCTCTATTAGCAATGTTATGATGGTTTTTATGATTTATGGACTCGTGGTGGTAATGGATGAAAAAGGAACGAGAAAAAATGGAACCATGCAGAAGAACAGAACAAACCGACAAAAATCTCCATAACAGAAGGCTCCACACGGGCCGTGCCCAACCAACACGGCCCCGTGCTGAGCCCCCTGCAGGAAATCACCCAGTTCAGGTAACTGGACACGGGCCGTGTTCAGCGAACACGCCCCCGTGTCCAGGCTTCTGTTTCACTTCTATAATTTTTGTTACTGGCACTTGACCACGGGGCCGTGCCCGGTCAACACGGGGCCGTGTCCAGAGCGCCAGTAACACAAATCTTTGTTTTTAAACACACTTTTACATATTCTAATCAACCAAAAACTTTATTTTTGGAACACATTGAGGACAATGTGTAATTTAAGTGTGGGGGGGATGCTAAAACCTTGGAATTTTGCAAAATCCTAAAACAAGCCTTACACAAAACTCTATTGGAACCGCTAAACACCCCAATTTTTTTCAAAAAACTTTTTCATTTTTTTTTATTTACTTGTCTTAGTTTAAGTTGGGAATAAGAAGTTATAAAAGGGTTATATTTTTACAAACTTACAACCGATAGCGTCGTGATAAAAAGAACTAACATAAGAAAATTATGAACCGGTATAACAAGTCTAGCTAAAATTCGATTATATATGCTTGGTCACATTAAAAACCCATTCCCACAAAAAGTGAGTTTTGAGCCTTTATTGAGCATAAAAATACACATATTTAGATTAAATGCTCATTTTTCGTTTCTTGTGTGAATAGCCGCTCGGTCTTTACAAATCTAGAACTTGCCACGACGATACATTCCCGGTCCTTACCAACTTAAACCCAAGTAAGTAAATGATGGAGGCATTAGGACTAACTATTTTCTTTCAAAACCATTATTTTTCAATTTTTTTTTACCTACCCAAAACCCCCCTAGAAAACCCCTTTGAGCCTAAACTTTTCATTTCATTACCCCCAAAACAATTTTTTTTACCCACCAAAAACCTTTTTCATTTTTTCACCTTTATTTTAGTAACAAACTCGGTTTTTCATAAACATACCCTTTACGTGACGAAAAAAAAAAAAAATGAATGAAGTCAAAAACAAACATAAGCTACAAAAAGCTTGTTTGGAGAAATACTTCAAAAATAAATGTCACCAAAAATAAGGTATTTCACGAAAACCGACACTTGTTACGATTTTCGCCCTTTTTACTAACCACTAACCAACCACCCACCTTTAAACCCAAGCCTTCACCCCAAAAGACCTCTTGATATTTACAAAGGTAAAAAGTTAAAAAGGAGGATGATTGATCGCTTGGCAAGCATATGGAGAATGTAAATCCGTGCCGCTCTCGAGCGATTCACTTAAATATACACCTTCGGCCGAGTGATTGAGTGATCTCCCGTGAGGTATGTGAACTTGTATATAAATGGAATTTTAATAAGGCATGCTATGCCCAAATAAGTAGTTTATCTTATGAAAAGTTCAAAATAAACCATGACAAATAAGATTGTAAATAAAATAAAAATAGAACCTATACAAACCTTGGATTCCCGACACTCTAGGACAAGTTAAAAAAAAAAAAAAAAAAAAAAAAAAAAAAAAAAAAAACTTCTCTTCTACCTATTCCATTTGGGAGTGTAAGCCACATTAAAAGAGTTTTGCTTGAGGACAAGCAAAAGTTCAAGTGTGGGGGTATTTGATGTGTGTAAAATGCAACATATAAAACACATCAATTAAGGCATAAAACTAACCCTTTTTAAGTACTAATGTTGGAAAAAGAGTGTTTTTGTCTTCCTTTTGTATTTTCAGGATGAAATGAGCTCAAAATCACAAAAGAAGCAAAAAGACCACTAATTCTACCATAAATACAAGAAAAGGAACAAAAGTAAACTGCCCGGACCCTCAACGGCACCTCCCAAGACAAAGAGAAGAGAACAGAAGTCTGAACACGCCCCGTGTCCAGTGAACACGGGGGCGTGCCCAGGAAGCAGCAGAAAAGACAAACCAGTAGAAGCTTCCATTGCTCACCACGGGGCCGTGCCCAGCGGACACGGGGGCGTGTTGAAAGTACAGCAGGCGCATTAATTGTAATTCGCAATTACAATTAATGAAGAGAGAGAATGTCAGACGGGCACGGGGCCGTGTCCAGCGGACACGGGGCCGTGTCCAGCGTTCTGTTCAGCCTATAAATAGAGGAGCTTGGTTCCATTCTCTCTCATCCCTTGGCACACCACCTCTCTCACACTTCATCCACCACCCATCATCACCATAACACCATCATCCACCACCATCATCCATTGTCCATCATAGAGTGTGTGAGTCGTCTCGGGATCCAAGATTGATCGTAAGAGTTCTTGACAATCAAGGCCATGTTTGCCTAAGTCTCTTACATCACTTGGTGAAGACAAGTGTTTAGTATAATACTTTTTATTTTTAATCTTTTGCACTTTTTATTTGGTTTTGTATTAATGACTTTAATAACTAGTTACTTATGTTGAAGGTGATCTTTCCTTATCGTTTGTCCGTGGTGTCTTGGCATTATTTTACTGTCTATATAAAATAAAAGATTTTCACCATTCATATCTCCACGGTCTATATGGAGGTATGTTGGCTACCTGGTCGGGGGTTAAGGGAACGGTTTGGTAAAGGTCTTGCCCTTGTTCAGCGTTTAGAGGTCTTGCTTGGGACCTGGGTCAAATTTAGTAGGATCTCCTTCAATGCCCATAGGTATTGGATGGCGGGGATCCAAACTCTTTGACCCCCTCATAAGCTAACTACTATTAATACTATAACCCGGCTATTTAGGACTGTATCCCTGCTGACTCAGACTACTTAGCCGAGGGTAACGTCACCGCCAAAAGCGGGGCCTACCATAATTTGCATTAATAACTTAATTCATTATCTTTCAATAATCCGACCCTTTAGGATTGTATCCTTGCTGACTCAAACTACTGGGTTGAGGGTAACGTCGCCTTCAAAAGAGGGGCCTACTACAATAACTAAGATAATCTCTTAAACAAGTGCAAAAGTGCGAAAATAATCAAAGGTTATACTAATACACGTGTCGGATCCAAGTGATTCATCTTGTCTATCTGTTTTTATTTATTTTATTTTTCAGCATTTAGTTAGTTTTTATTTTTCTTAGCTTAAAACATTTTTCTAACTTTTTGATTTGATTAGACGTTGAGGATAAACCGGTATTAAAAGCTCTTGTGTCCTTGGACGACCTCGGTATCTTACCAACACTATACTACGTCCACGATGGGTGCACTTGCCCATATGTGTGCTTAGTGTTAGTAAATATCGTGTTTTATAAATTTAAAACTTGGCTAAAAGTGTAAAAAGGGCTTAAATAAAAATCCAAAAACATATATACACTAACACGCATCATGTAAACCTTTTTAATATATATTGGAATGCTAAGTTTATAAATTTCATTTTGTCCTTATGTGCATAAATATATGAAATAAATAAATCAAAAATCATTCCTTTTAAAAATTTGATCTGCCTATTCAAATATTAATAAAGAATCTCAACGGTATAACCTAGCCTTCGTGTCATTATAAGACCTGGCCAAGATGGTAAGACCTGGTTAAAAGATTCAAATCCCTGTTAACCTCTGTAGACATGTTAACACTCCTGGCAGATGTGATTCGTTAAAAATCACACACGTCATTTTATATAAGGATTCTTCAAAAGATTCCAAAACCTAACTTAATGATCTATAAATCATGGGTTTAAATCATCAATTAAGATGATCATATGTTAGCAGTATAGTGCCTACGGGCCATACTCATTGTCATATAAGACGAAAGACAGTAGTAGCCTATGACTCCCTATCAGAAAAGGGTAAAGAACTATGTTCAAACCTTCATGCCTTGATCCTCTAAAATCATGGCTTATAATTTAAAACGTCCCTGTGACTAGGCTTTTGTGCCACTAACAATATTGTTTATAATTAGGATAAGTTATATTGAAATCCTAAATAAATGTGAGTAACCAATTAACCCAATATGGTCTATGTTTACCATGGTTAATAAATTGCCAAAAAGGGCAATTCCATAATAAACTCCCAAATAAATTATTGTCAATATCTTATGTAACAGTTGATACGTGGTTGAAAACCGGTGTTCGTTATTGCTTAACTTTGTGTTTTTACATAAGTTTCAATCTTGAATGGCCTACTTTTAATAAGATTTGTGTTTATGCAGGTTTAATGAAGTTTAAGGAGCTTTTGGGAGCTTTACGGGTCACCGGGTCGAAAACAGGAGCACTAGGATGCATCACGGGTCAACCGAGAGTGTTGGAATCGAAAAATGGAGATCCCACAAACGAGAGCCCGTCGCCGACGGGGTCCAGACCGTCGGCGACGCCTTCCAGAAATGGCCGTCGGCACACATAAGCCGTATCCAGGAACATAACCCGTCGGACGAAGATAACAAAACCAAAGCCCGTCGCCGACGAGTTGAGGGCCGTCGGCGACGGCTTGTCAAAACTTGGAACGCGAATTTGTGTGATTTAGGGATTAAACTCGATTTCCATTGGCTCTTGGTCATTGATTTTCGGGAGTTACACACTTCTTTGAGTTTGAAACTTCATCTTGGAGCCAAGATTCACCATCCATCACCTACCATTCAACTTTCTTGAACACTCTCAACCCGAATCATCAAGATTCATCACCATTCATCTACACAATCAATTCATCCATCCAAACCCTAGTTCTCCATCATCAATTATACCACCATCCTCCTTCACCAACCCATCATCATTCACCATTCCTTCATCCTACAAGCTTCAAGATGTCTTCACTCACGCTCCAACCATCCGGTGATCAAGCTTCTTCAACCATGAGCGGCTAATCATCTCGGTTTCACCCCGGCGTAGGTAGTTGTTAATTCTAGTGTTTCGAATTGTTCTTGTTTCATTTTAGTGACAATTTGTGTTTGGTTTTTGAAACTTTTGACAATAGTATTACATTTGTTACGAATTCGTGAATTGTCGAACGATGTTAAAAGTTAGGACTTTGCGAAACGGTGATATGTAATTGTACATTGTCGTTGTTAGGATTTACTTGTGTTGATTACAAAGTGTCTTTTTGTCCGTTCTTCGGGACGTTGATAGCTAGTAGCACCTAAGTCACGGTACACTAAATCCGTTAATCGAATGCATTTGAGTTGAAACTAAAACTTGTAGAAATCCTAGGTTAACAATTACCAAAACCGGGCATGATTCCTTTTCATTATTATTGTTCTAGTAACCATTTTTATTGCAATCGTTAAGTAGTATTTGTCAATCATTATCATCAATCCATTTAGTTAAAAATCATATCTCTCAATTAAACGAAAACCTAAAAATTATTCTAGCAAGCTTCATAGATTGTGACACTTTTGATAATTCAATCGAATCCACACACAAACCACATACTCTTCGTGGTTCGACCCCTTGCTACCACTAGCTATTTGTTAAGGGTAAATAGGGCTTATAAATCTTATCTTTGACCGGAGCGCGACACTTCGATCAAATTTTGGCGCCGTTGCCGGGGAGTGCGTGCGCTTTGTGTTTGGATATTGTTTGAATTTGCGTGATTATCTGTTTAAATTGTTTAGCTTTCTTTTTGTACTTGTCTTTTTCCTTGTTACGCGGGGTGTGTTACTTGTGCAGGTTACAGGTAGTACATGCATACGCGGAACTCCGGGAGGACTTCACCTTTAGTCTACGAACCGGAAATCGAAAGAGTCGCAAGAAGAAACCTAGCAAGCCAATTGGAAGCAACACTTGCTTCTAATCAAACCAACCAAACACCACCACTCACACCGACCATTGAAACCGATTCAATGGCGAACCACAACTCCAATCAAAACTTCAACTCAAAGCAAAACCTCAATCCAAATCAATTCCAATTCCGAGGAAACTTTCCTCCCGCCCAAAATGTCCAACCTATACCTCAAGAGCAACCAGGTGGTAACGTCAACGCTAGACCACCCACACCACCTTTTAGAAATTAAAATCCCAATAACACCCAACGAACACCCCAACAACAAACCCTTCATCGACAAGCGTCTTTACCCATCAACCTCGATGATCGGAATGTCAACTCCGATCGTAGAGGTAATCGAGATCGCGGCAATCCCGCGGATGAAGACCCATTTTTCAATATCGACGACTTAAGAAATGCAATCCCCGATGATGAACCTTACAGTGTTCCCGGTTATCAATCGCTGAAACATGTAAGTATTCATACAGAAAATTCGGATGATGGGGTTTATTATGATGATAGAGTGGACGATGATGAAGATTGGGGATACATCAATCAGGGTAATGGCTATCATGCAAGAGGGTACAAAGATGAAGAGTTGGCCTATCAAAATGCTAACTACATTGGGGAGGACGATTACGGGTATGGGAATAGAAGGAATGGTGGTTACGAGAATAATCGCCAACCACGAAACAACTACCAACGGAACCGGAATGACGGGTTTTACAACAACAACAATGCTAACCCTAACCGGATTCCTCGTTTCGTGGGAGGTGGTCATCAAGGGGGTAACCGAGGTAGAAATTGGAGAGATGATAGAAGAGATGTTGGAAGGGGTGAGAGAAGGGATGAGAGGCGAGATGAAAGAAGGAATGAGAAAAGAGATGATAGGAGGGATAACCGGAGAATGGATGATCAAGAAGTTAACGGTCCTTATCATCGTCAACAACCTCCACGGGGAGTGAATGACCGTTTCAGGCCGATTGTCACCGAAGACGATTCACCCATCGTTTGTGAGCGAAGGATGTTTGATTGTAAACCAAACTACATCAACATACTTCCTCATTTCAATGGGAGGTCCAACGATGAGCCATACACACATTTGGCGGAATTTTCTTCGGTTTGCAACATTATTGGGGGACATAACTTTGCGTTAGAGGAAGTTAAACTTCGTTTGTTCCAATTTTCATTGAAGGACAAAGCGAAGCAATAGTTTCTCACACTCCCGGCCAATAGCATCCGCACATGGGGGGAAATACAACAAGCATTTTTAGATGAATATTATTCTAAGGCAAAGACCGATGATGCTCGTGATGAAATTAGGTCTTTTCGCCAACTATCGGGTGAATTGTTGCATGAAGCCTTTACAAGATTCAAAGAAATGATGCGGAGATGCCCACATCATCAAATCGAGAAGTGGGAATTGGTGAAGTGTTTTGTACGAGGGTTGGATGACACAACATGGAATCGTCTCGAGTCGACAAGTAACGGGACTCCCTTGAGCAACCATGAAGATGATGATTGGGAGTTCTTGGAACGGATGAGTAAGCGTTCGAAAGAGAAAGAATCGGCCGATCGAGCCAAGAAGCATCCCGTTTCCCGGTCACTTCCCGATCTCGACTCTGAAGATCGAATCTCTACTCTAGAGCGGGAAATGGCTCGAATGAAGAAGAAGGAAGTTAATGTGGTCCAGTTTGATGTGTGTGAGGAATGTGGTGATATTGGACATAGAGCGGAACAATGTCCAACAGGGCCGGAGGAAGTCAACCAAGTGCATGGAGATAGGAAGCAATATGATATGAACTCCAACACTTACCATCCGGGTTTGAGAAATCACCCTAACTTTCGATATGGTAATGCGTCAAATCAAATGAACCCGAATTTCCAATCGGGCAATCAAGGAGGTCAAAGCGGGTCATCATATCAAAACCGTCAAGGTGGTAACCAAGGAGGTTATCAACGAAATTACAACCAAGGATACCAAGGTGGGTACCAAAGGAATTATAACAATCAAGGCGGTAACGGAAGCGGGTCGAACAATCAAACCGGTGGCGATGACTTGAGTGCCAAAATGGATGCCTTGCTGAATATGCAAAAAGAATCTCAAAGCAACATAAAAGAATCTCACAATGATATCAAAGAGATAAAGAAGACAAATGAGATTCGGGATAAAGCACATGAGGCATTGGCAAAGCAAGTGGGCCAACTCGTAGAAGAAATGGCTCAGATAAGGGGAAGCATGGGGAAGCTTCCAAGTGACACCACGGTAAACCCTAAGCATCAAGGGTCAAGCTCGAGAAACACACATGAGGTACACTTAAATGAAATTTCTTTACGTAGTGGTCGAGTCATAGATAATGGTGTCAAACCACCATCACCCCAGTTTGTTGAAGGGGTGGTGGAAGATGCTAGTGAAGATGAGCATGAGAATGGTCAAACGGGTCAAAATAAAAATGACTCGAAAAAGAAAAATAACCCTCCCATCGTGACCATTCCCGTCCCCAAGGCTAAGGAAAAGGGTATGGAGGCTAATACCGCCCCTTATCCCGAAGCATTGAAGGGACCCATAAAGAAAATTGTAAACAAAAGAGGTCCACAATAAGAAGAGTTGTTGGAAATTTTTAAACAAGTAAAAATAAATTTACCTCTTTTGGATGCAATTAAACAAGTACCGTCTTATGCTAAGTACTTGAAAGACTTGTGCACTCAGAAACGAACCCACAAATTTCCAAAGAAATTAGATTTAACTGAAAACGTGAGTTCGATTCTTTCGGGTGCACTTCCACCTAAGCTCCAAGATCCGGGTGCGCCTATAATTTCGATTCAAGTGGGTGATTTTAAAATTAACCGGGCACTTTTAGATCTTGGCGCTAGCGTAAGCATTCTACCGGGTAGTTTATATGACCAATACGAGTTTGGTCCACTTCAATCATCAAACACCATCGTGGTGTTAGCCGATTTAACACCCAAACTACCCCGTGGAGTTGTTTCAGATGTGATAGTGAAAATTGAGGATTTTTACTATCCGGTGGACTTTTTAGTACTCGATTACGTGGCCAAGGACCCAACCAAACAACCTACGGTGATTTTGGGTCGACCGTTCTAAGCAACTACAAATGCTCAAATTGACTGCAGAATAGGAACGGTTGACATGACATTTGGAAACTGAAGGTTGTGGTTGCATGTTTTTTCCGGACTTATGAACCCTCCAAGCGATAATGAATGCTATATGGCAGACATTGTTGACACGTGTATACCTCTTTGCGACACAGTCGTATATGAGGAAAACACAATGGAGGATTGTTATATGTTTGACAGGTCACAGGTGGAGGTGGAGAGAAGCATAGACGAGGAAGTGAGGAGTTTGGAGGTGCTTGCGGTTCGAGAAGGAAAACCGACATGGACGCACCAAGTTGAAAGCTTATCGGAGAGCATTGACACTAAATTGAAGCCGTCTTTAGTAGAGCCTCCGGAGGTTGAGCTGAAGGCATTGCCGAAGCATCTTAAGTATGCTTATGTTGGTGAAGGCAATACACTCCCGGTTATTATTGCATCAAATTTAACCGGGGAGCAAGAGAAAAAATTGATGGAGGTGTTGGTCACCAATCGGGTGGCGATTGGGTGGACCATTGCAGATTTGAAGGGTATTAGTCCCTTGGTGGTGATGCACAAAATCATCACGGAAGAGAATGTGACTCCCGTTCGAGATGCACAACGGAGATTAAATCCGAACATGCGGGAGGTAGTGAAGAAGGAAGTGCTGAAGTGGCTTGATGCGGGTATCATTTACCCAATCTCGAATAGCCAATGCGTGAGCCCAACACAGACGGTTCCCAAGAAAGCGGGTATACAAGTCGTCAAAAATGACGCAGGTGAAGAGGTAGCCACCCGGCCGGTAACCGGGTGGCGAATTTGTATTGATTATAGGAAGTTGAATACCGCAACTTCCAAAGATCATTTTCCTTTACCGTTTATAGATCAAACAGTTGAGAAATTGTCGGGGCAAAAATTCTATTGCTTCTTAGATAGCTATTCCGGTTATAACCAAATTGCCATCCATCCGGAAGATCAATCAAAGACTACATGTCCCTACGGTACATTCGCATTTAGGCGAATGCCGTTTGGATTATGTAACGCTCCCGCCACCTTCCAAAGGTGCATGATGAGTATCTTCTCAGATATGGTGGGAAAGTCTTTGGAAATTTTCATGGATGATTTCTCAATTTTTGGATCATCTTTTGAGGCTTGTTTGGACAAACTAGATAAAGTGTTAAAAAGATGTGTTGAGACTAGTTTGGTCCTAAGTTGGGAAAAGAGCCATTTTATGGTTCAAGAGGGGACACGTGGTGTCAAGTCGTGGGATAGAGGTTGATCGTGCTAAGGTACAAGTCATATCTACTTTACCGTATCCCACGACTGTTAAAGGTGTTAGGTCGTTTCTAGGTCACACGGGGTTTTATAGGCGGTTTATTAAGGGTTTTAGTGATATAACAAAGCCTTTATGTAATTTGTTGTTAAAAGACCAACCGTTTGATTTCAATGAAAATTGCTAAAATGCTTTTAACAAACTAAAAGAAAAATTAGTCGAGGCCCCAATCTTGCAATCGCCAAATTGGTCTTTACCTTTTGAAATTATGTGCGATGCAAGTGATTATGCGGTGGGGGCCGTGTTGGGACAACGGGTTGACAAGAAACCCGTTGCCATATACTACGCAAGTAAGACTCTTTCGGATGCGCAATTGAATTACACAACCACCGAAAAAGAGCTACTTGCGGTGGTATATGCATTGGATAAATTTCGGTCTTACATATGGGGTAGTAAAGTGATTATTTACTCTGATCACACTGCAGTTAGGTACCTCATGGAGAACAAGGATGCAAAACCGAGGTTAATCCGATGGGTGTTGTTGCTCCAAGAGTTTGATTTGGAGATACGGGACAAGAAGGGTATTGAGAATGTGGTAGCGGACCACTTGTCCGGGTTGATGGTTGAAGAGGATCCGAAGTCCTTAGAAATCAATGAGTCTTTCCCAGATGAGCACATAATGAAATTAGATAAATTGCCATGGTATTCTAACATTGTCAATTATCTTGTTACAGGTGATATGCCAGCACATTGGGATAGACGGAAAAGGCAACGCTTCATGTCACAAATCAATTACTATCGGTTGGAAGAACCACATTTGTGGAAGGAGTGTGCGGATCAAGTTATAAGAAGATGCATTGATGACGAAGAGATTCCAAGCGTGTTGCAGCATCTACACTCGTTTGCATGTGGTGGTCACTTTAGTGGTCACAAAACGGGTCACAAAGTGTTGAATAGTGGCCTTTATTGGCCTACTATTTTCAAAGATGCTAACGAGTTTTCAAAGAATTGCATAGAGTGCTAGAAAATAGGGGGTATTTCAAAAAGGGATGAGATGCCCATGCAACCAATCCTTGTAGTCGAGGTTTTCGATGTATGGGGTATTGATTTCATGGGCCCATTCCCCAATTCCTATGGTAACTTGTACATCTTGGTGGCCGTTGACTATGTGTCAAAATGGGTCGAAGCAATAGCCACCAAGACAAACGACCATTCCGTGGTTTGTAATTTTGTTCAAACTAATATTTTTTCAAGGTTCGGGATTCCTCGTGTCATCATAAGTGATGGAGGATCTCATTTTAAAAATTTTCGGTTTGGGAAACTTCTAAAACGGTTTGGTGTTGACCATAGGATTGCTACCCCCTATCACCCGCAAACAAGCGGGCAAGTTGAGGTGTCAAATAGGCAAATCAAAGAGATTTTGCAAAAGACCGTGCGGGCGGACCGTAAGGATTGGTCAATTAAGTTGAACGATGCTTTATGGGCCTACCGTACGGCACATAAGACACCCATAGGCACCACACCTTACCGGTTGGTTTACGGTAAAAACTGCCATTTACCGGTTGAACTTGTGCACAAATCATTATGGGCTATTAAAGAGGTTAATGTGCAATATGATGACGCAGGTAAGGAACGGAAGCTCAAGTTATGCGAGTTGGAGGAGCTAAGGGAGATGGCATATGAATGCGCGTCTAAGTATAAGGATGGGATGAAAAGAGCGCATGATGCCAAGTTGAGAAGAAAGAGTTTGAGGTGGGTCAAAAGGTGTGGCTCTACAATTCGAAGCTCAAGTTCTTTCCCGGAAAGCTCCGGAGTAAATGGATGGGACCCTATGTTATCACCCGGGTCGGACAATTGGGTGATGTTACCATCGAGGACCCAAAGGATGGGGTGCGACAAACGGTAAATGGTCATCGGCTTAAACCGTTTCTCGACGGTAATGAGAGGATAAATGAAAACAAAGAATCGGTGAGCTTCGTGGCAAGCATTCCGGTTTATGAGGTCGAATGAAAAGGACCGGTAACATTTCGTGTAAAGTTATGTACAATTATTTAATTGTTTGAATATTTGTGATATAACCGTTTCCGTTTCATGCTAACCCCGTTTGATTATGTGAAGTCCGGATATTCCGAACAAGTTTTGAAGACGTAAGGTATGTTTTTTAAGCTTTAGTAAGTGCATTGAGGACAATACACGATTTTTTTGGGGGGTGGTAGGGCCGTTGACGGTTATTGTATTAAAAAATTGTAACTTATAAAAATTCACAAAAAGATTTTTAATAACTTTTAGGATTTTTGTATATACATAGTCCCGTTAGAAAAAGTGCACAAAATTCCGTATATTTTTCAAAAAAAAAAACACTACCCGTCGGCAACGGGGTGGTGCCCGTCCCGGACGGGTTCTCAAAACTCCCGTCGGCCCATTTTCTCCGTATACAAGTAATTAACCCATCGGCCCCAGATGTATTTTCCCCAACCAGTCGGCGACGGGCTCACTGCCGTCGGCGACGGGCTTCCCTTCTCACGCCGGACCAGCTTCGTTTTTACATCATAAAATCGAAACCAAACACCTTTTCACCTCACTGTACACAATCTAAACTTCATATTAACCACTCATCTTAACCTACAACCATCTCACACCATCTAACTTCTCTAAAACCCTGCTCTCTCTCTCTCCTAACTCATCCTTTCCCCTTCATCTTCTTCACAAAATCCTCAAGAACCCTAAAACCTTCAAGCTTTCATAACTTTCTCAAATCTTCATCAAATCAACTGATTTTTGGGTCTATCTTGGGTAATTTTTCAAGAGGAACAAAACCCCCCAACACGTTTTTCATCAATTCTTGCTATTTTGCAAGATTTCTGGGCGTGTTAGTTAGGGTTTTTGAAGGGGTGTTCATCAATCTACTTGTTTTACATCTTTTCACAGTTTTTCTTGTTCCAACAACACAAAGGTATGGATTCTCCATAATTTTATGCTTGATTTTCATATATCTAGTGTTTTTCTTCCGAAATTTTAAACTTTTTCGTTTAAGAGTAGGTTGTCTAGACAATGTATGTGGTTCTAGCATGATTTTGAGTAAGATTAGTTGCTTTGGATGAAATTTAAGCATGTTGTAACTATAGTGAAGTAATTACACTTGTTATGCACATGCTTGAACATGAAGGTGATGTTGAATACATTGTTGAACTTATAAGAAATTGTAAGATTAACAAGGAAATTGATAAGTTTATGATAAAATTGGCGACTTTGAAAGTTTAAAAATGCGATTTTACTTTCACTTGTTAATAAAGATTCAACATCACATATCATGTTCAAAGTTTGAGAGTCTAATGAAGGTTGAGTTTATATTGATGTTTGCTTGTTTATGATTGTAGTTATGGCTGGTGGTAAGAGACAAAAGACTACAGGCCAAGCTTCATCATCAGGGGTCGGTTCTTCTTCTGGTTTAATACCGAAGAAGTGGGAGCAGCTAAGCTCCGTAGAGGAGAATGATGCGAGATTGTATAGTCAGGATTGGGAGTGGGCGAAGTTTAGGGATAGCAAAAGCGCCAAGGTTTGGGATGAAGAGAAAAACAAGCCATTATCAGGCTATCAGGATCGGAAGTTGGAGGCTAAGTTATGGAAGTGGAAGATGGTAAACAATGTGAACACTTCAGTCCCGGTAAGGGTGATATGTGAACGGGTTGTGAATGTGGAAGAATTTCGGCAGATTGGGATCGTGCAGATGTTCGAACGATTAGGTTGGGAAAGAGTACTTGACTGGTGTGAAGACAACACCTCTCGGGTGTATTTAGCGGAGGTGTGTGAATGGTTATCCACTTTGAAGCTTGTGAACAAGAATGAACCTCCATCGCAGTGGAAATTGGTGGGGAAGACTAGCCGAGGGAACATGACAATGTCCTTCGAAACAATGAATTGTATTGCGCGTTTCGACTCCTTGGGGGTGCAAGCATACGATTACCCCGCCATTGAGCAGTTCTTGGATAATCACATGAACAATGATGATCCTGCCCAAATGATAGCGGCTGTTTTACCTTACAGTGACGGAGGAGAAGCAAAAAGAAGTCAAATGACGATTGAGGGAAAGATTCTCCAAGGGATTTCCCTCGAGAATATTATGGTGAGGTTTGGCGATCGAGGAGGTGCTAGAGCAAGTGATTGTAGGGTGATACATTCTCTGTTATACGGGATTCCGACACTATCATGGAGGCACATAGTGATGATGAATACATGGGTTACTCGGGAATCATCACAGAGGCGTTTCATTCCATACGCACGCCTCATTAGTGCCATGATCGTTCAACAAAATTGCTTACCCCCGGAATCACTGTGGGTAGCTAAACCGTTGGAGGAAATTAACAAGGCCCACATGAGGAAGAAATGGAAGATGGAAATTAAATTCTCGGGGAACAAGTATGTTGTGACCGACAGGTTGGGTCATAAGTATGAGTTTCTTACTTCGGGGGCACCACCGGAATCGGGAGAAGATGAAGAGATGGGTGATGAAGAGGAGGAAGCTGAACCCTCCGATCTACAAAGACCAAGGCAAAGATACATGCGGCCGCATAGTGAAATTAATGCAGATGTGGCGGGCTTTGTGACCATGAGACGGGTACCCTCCTACAAAAATTTTGATCGGGGACAGCAAGAGATATATGATAATGTCTCCGCGTGTATAGGTGAAGGACGGGAGTATAACCGAAGGAGGGAAGCTTGGGAGGAGTCCCATGGACCCTCAATGCAGGAATATTGGGCAGCTTAAGAAGCCCATCGGGAGAGAATGAATAAGTTTGTGGAGGAGCAACAACTGTTCCAAGCAAAGCAGAGATCACATATGGAACAGTTGGCGAAGATGCAAGAGGATGAGGCAGCCTGAAGACGGGCGTGGGAAGAAGCAGAGGCAACGCATCAAAATGAAGAAAGAGAATTGAACCGACGCTGTTGGAGTGCCTTGTATGTCTCTCAATAGATGGCTGTTAATAATGCCAAAGTGTTCCACGATCAGGAGCGACACCAAAGAGACTACCAAGCCGACCTCCCATATGCCGAGCACTCGGGATGGACAAATTACCCCGACCTTCCCCACCCACAAGGCCCATCCGACCCGACTCCTCATTGGCCCGAAGCTGTAGGGTCTAGCTTTATCCCGATTCCGTACCAACCGCCGCCTCAAGGGGAGCAGAGTCCCCTCGATAACGATAGGGAGATGTTCGAAGCCCTCACTGGTTATCAATACCAGCCTAACCCGCCAGTGGATCCAAACGAGCGATATCAGTGGTAGAGGTATGGTATGTTTTATGTTGTGGTTGTTGTATATTTTGTTTCTTTATTTCTTTGTCGTCTTTATTTAATTTCTGCCTAGTTAAATGAACGTTGTGAGTGTGTTCCCTATATAACCCTCACGAGACCTCTCGTCCTCCCGAGCTATCGGGAAGTTTAAAAGGGCTTGTTGCATAAGCTAAATGCAACCGTGATTCCTACGAAAGTGAGTTAGGTTTGTTGTTGTTGTAAAATATTTTCCACATAAATCGAAGTGAAATAATGCATGGCTTGGTAATGTGTTCATAAAAAGGGTAGAACTAAGTAACTAACAAATTTTGATGGTTGTGAGAAGCATGCTTCTACACAAGGATTAGAATTTGTAGGTACAACATGTTCGCGGGACAACCATTTTTATGAAGAGACGAAGGAGATATGAGCATCAAGCGACAAAAATCAGGTGCATGTGTTTCTTTTTACTTTGATTATTAGTTAGGACTAAGTGGATTGTATTTTTGTACTTTATTTTTCCGGGGTGAAAAGTTGGGAAGGTTAGTCGTGTCACATCCCTTGTGCATTTTTAAAACTCTAGTTCCTACACATTGAGGACCAAATTTGTGACAATCGGCAAAATTCCGGTGATTCCGTACAACCTGAACAACTATTTAAATTTTTATTTTCGCGTATACGACTTGATTTTAATTAATTAAAGTCTTGAGAGTCTAGGAATTACAAAAATCATAGTAAATTATGATAACAAATCCGTTTCGATTGGAAACAATATCCTAGACTAACAATAGGAACGCGAATAAACGATACTTGTCAGTACTAGTCGCGGTACAGTCTGACACGATGAAAACAAGACATACAGTTATGTCTACACAAATATTCTATAAAAAGCTATGTCCAAAAATAATATGTGCCTTATTATTTACAAAATTCCAACTAAAAACCAAATTGTCCAGGTCCGTAGAAAAATACAGCAATCCTACGGAAATATACAGCATTCCGCAGAACGAAACAGTAACTGTCCGAAAAACCCGAAAATAAATATTATTTGACATAAATAATATAATGGGTATTAAAAACGACACAAAATCCGCAATCGAATCTTATTGCGTTAAGCTGCACGGCTAGTTCAGTAAACAGCCAGTTAGCAAAGCCGGTACCGGAACCGTGTCAAAAATAATAAAATTTTTAGTCTAAAAAGTTGGATTAATTATTTGGATAATAAATCAAGTGCAAAAATAATTTCTGTTATGTATTTATCCAAACGAAACACGGTGTCAGTATTTAACCCGGTACAGGACCCGAACCGACTTTTTCAACCGAATTGCAAACTAAAAATTTTGGTGAACTAGTTTTACCTAGTGTCACACTACTTTAAAATATTAGAGCTTAAAACCTTGTAGACATTTTTATATAAAATATCAAAGTTCTTAAAATTCCTAAGGTTTCTAGTTTAAATAAGATTTTAATAAAAAAATTCAGCAAATAACCCCCATATTTAGCTGATTTTCGAAATTATGTGGGCCCCATAAGCCTACTCATTTTGTTGATGGTGTGTTGGAAGAACTAGAGCATGATTAGTGTAGTTTCCAAGATATTAATTGATTTTTACACTCCATCTTCTTTCCATAATTCCCCAAAACCATCAACAAAATACCATCTTCCTCTCTCTCTTCAAAAAAATCGGCCAAACCAAGATTACCACCATATTCATCTTTTTCAAACTCAAGAACTCTATATTCAAGCATGCATGGATGATACAAGAAGGGTTAAAGGCTTGAAGAAGCATTAGGAACCTTGGATAATCTTATTTTCTTATCTTCATCCTTAATTCCTAGCAAAAATTGTAAGAACATTACACTAGTCTTACTTTTATTTTTGATTTCTTTTACAAGTTCATCATAATCACATAAGAAAAACAACAAGAAACAACTAAAAAAATCATTATTTTTAACCATGATTTTTCTATGATTATGAGATGAACTTGGAGAAATCTAGACTAATAAACTTGAATCTCGGTTATTCTTACTCAAAAATATGATCTACATACATGCATGTAGGATCAACCAAGATTCATCAACAAAGGAATGAACATGAATTTTTATGAACATGCATGTTAGTAAAATATGAGAAACCATTTAAAACTAAGAAAATAAATTTTTGAAATATTTCTTGGATAAAATTTCCATTTCTGGATAGGATCAAAATCAAGAAATATGTTGGTAGTAAACGTTTTGAATGCACATTTATGCTTTAAATGACTTTGTAAGACATCTAAAACAAGAGTTTTTCATAAAATCTTGTTCTACAAATTTTTGGCAAAAATAAGGAATAAAGTTTCCTTTTTGGAAAAGTTAAGAACAATATCATGTTCATGCTACTTTTGTTGACAAATTTTGATAGATATTGATACTTGATGATGTTTTGTATTGAAATAATTTGAAAACAAGTTTTGTATAATCTTGGGGAAAAATCCATATTTCAAACAAAACTATGGCAAAATTTTTATAAATTTTGTGATGTGTTAAAAGTTGTTAAACAAAGAAGTTTGTGACTAAAATTATTATTTGAGGTCTTTAAACATGATTAAACAATTTTTGGACAAAGTCATAAATCCATGTTTTATAAAAAGATTTCTAAATAAAAATGACAAGTATATATTTTTGGATAAAATGTGTACTTACAAAAATATTCATCAAGTATCATAAGTTTATATATTTTGATGTGTACATCATGTGTTAGTTCTAGTAGGAACAAATACAAAATTACTACACATCCACAAAAATTACCAAAAATGTATATATATATATATATATATATATATATATATATATATATATATATATATATATATATATATGAACTTGAATAACGAAATAAAATGTCCATCCTTGGACACGAAAACACAAATGGACAAATTCGGACACTATTGGACTATATGGACTTTTGGACAAACAAAAATGGCACAAACAAAGCAAATGGTAAAACGTGACGGACAACACAACGAGACAAACGGTACGAATAAATAAAACCGGCAAGTAGTAAATGACTAGAATAAAATACGAACCGTCACACAAGTTTATGCACTAAAATGTTCAACTATGGCATAAGTAATGATTTTTATAAAAATTAGATTTTTATAAAAATACAAGCATTACTATTATTAATTTTCACTAGCCCAAAGTTTTGCATTTTAAAAAGTAGTCCATAAATTAAAAATTGGGCTAATGCCCATTTCTCATAAATAAAATTTGGGCTAGGCCCACTTTTACAAAACAATGGACTAAAATGTATTTTTAGTTAAAATTGGGCTAAAGCCCACTTTACAAAATACTTGGGCTAAAAACCCAATATTTAGAAATTATTATGGACTAGATATATCTTAGAAAACAATTTGGGCTAGGCCCATTCTTACACAAGTTATTTGGGCTAAGTCCACAACTATAAACTAAATTGGGTTAGGCCTACCTTTTTAAAATGTTTTGGGCTAAGGCCCACTCCTACAAATTAATTTGGGCTTGACCCATATTTTTAAACAAAGTTATTTGGGCTAGGCCCATAAACACCAAATACCCAAAATGGACTTAAATTCTAAAACATAAATTAAGCCCATTCAAACACAAATAAAATAAAATAAATATATATATATATACAAGGAAGTTATATATATACGAAAACACAAAAACAAAATACAAGATAGAATATTTGTACGATACACAAAAACAAACCTAAGTGTCTAACTAGATTAGAACACTTGTAGGTCGAGAAACGAACCGCGAACAAGGAATCGAATAGAGATTTGCACGGAACGCAAATCTGTGAGTTCATGTTTTCCCCTTTTACTTTGAATGTTTATAGTTTTAAACTTCGGGGATGTATACATGTTACAAATAGTATGATAATACAATGAAACTATTTTGATCACATGCGGATAGGTGTTAAAATAAAGGGGCCATTAATGAATAAACAAGTACCGAGGAACAAACGGATAGATCTATTTGGGTTTTGGCAAGCCCCACTCTTAACGACAACGATAACCACGATCGTCAAGAGTGCCTTTGTGTCCAAACTGGTGTCGTTGACACACACGATAAATTGTCAAGGTTTGGTTGCCTCCTATTCAGCATACATATTAGTGTCCTTGCAACACACTAATGATCATACAATTTTTTTTATCATACCATACAAAAACGAATTTTATTACTTCAAATGTTTTGGAGACTCATTTGATGCGAAAACAAAATAACATGAATTCACTCAACTTTAGTTGACGTTTTCAAAGTTAACATGTATTACAGGAGATTAGTGGACGGCTTTGGAAAAATATGTTCAAGTGGTTATCAAGAACGCAAGCTTTTGTGATGTCATCCGTTTTCAGTTGTTATGTTTTGAACTTTGAATAATGTAGTTAAAGTTGTTGTTATTTCAAGTTTCAAACAAAACATATGTAATGTAAGTTATGGTTTCGAATCAAATGTATGGATGAACATCCTTTTATGGTTTAAATATGTTGTTTACTCGATCGATCGTAACGATTGCCGCTCTGGCCACACCTTGCAATACGCTTCCGCATAAACCGAAAATCGGGGTGTGACAGACCTGGTATCAGAGCATCAATTGTAGTGAACTAAGATTCTTTTTGAGTCTAGTCTACAATTTCAAAACGATGTTCTTTACAACAAGCGTTCTACAATATGTTTTTTTTACAAAGTGTCCACTAATACAAAACGATAATGCAAGGATACTATGTGATAGTATTAAACGATAGTTCGAAACGATGATACCAAAGACTAGTTTATTTGGTACAAGTCTATGGGGTTTAGACACGATAACAATAAGTCGAACTGGAAACGATATACGATATAAACAACGATGAAAACAAAAGTACAATTGTCCAAAAATCGATTATTTATAAGTTGTTCACATGTGTACATTGTACGAATTATTTTGCCACGACCATGATATCTTAGTATTCAAATTCTATTATTATTCTGGACTCTCATAACAAGCGTATTGATCTCGCATCTGTTGATGAGCTCATGGTAGGGCGTAGTCCCTAAGTGAAACCCTAAGCTCAACATTCCATAAAAGATGGTTGTTTTCCCTCAGATACGGAAAATGCCTGACCTCGATGATGACAATTAGGTGGAGGTGGTAGCCTTGGATGAATACTCTATTAGTAGGAACGAGGTCCCTATGGTTCATATTAATCATGATTGGTGACATTCTTGTTAAGACAAGGAAGATGAAACACTCATCTTGAAGGTACCCATTCAGCCATTATTGTTATGAATCCTCTTACTTCTATTTCTTAACTTCGTGCCATTCCGCGAGCGATGGCTACAAGTATTAACGCGTGGACCATCATGAAGGTTCATTCTTTGTTAAAGGTAATTAGATAATCATGTCCCCCTCTCCGACTGATTGTCTGTTTTGAACGAGGGAACGCTAGAGTGATCATACAAGGCAATTTATTACTACGGGGGCCCACGTAATAATAACTTGCAGTGGATGGGAATCCTGGTGGGCCCTGCGGGTCAGACTAATGATCACTACCTGTTCAAGATTCTTGAGTTGTTACTTAAGAATTCAATTTTCCCATTTCTTAGAACGCTAACTAAGGTGATTACTATGATTCCCCACAATACATTAAAAACTACACGTATTGATTTCGTGCCTAGCATCCGATCTATATCACAAGTCAGTTGAGACAAGTCATCTAAGCAAACAAATTAGGAAAACCATCCAGGAAGGATTTTCCTCAAACATTCAAAAACTCCAACATTTGGGTTAATCTCACGGTGCCTATAACACCTTATCATATTTATTGGAGTTATTGCGATAAAAGCCGTTATTTGACATTTGTTTTATCTCAAAGGGTAATATGGCACGAGCCATGGCGCAAGTCTCTTACCATATTCCATTCGAAATCTATATAAATCATAACAACTTTGTTGGAATTCGTTAAGCTCAAACAATACCAATGTATTCGTCACATGAGTTAATGCGACGAAGGACTTTCCTTACTTTGGACGACCAAGGTCCATAGAGTATGGAATACATACTGTAAGGATAGAGGTAACTGCTTGGCTTTCCCCTCCTGGTTGTTCTGCTTAGGCATATGGACAACACATACATCCTATCACCCACGACTCTCCACCTTACTATTCTGATGCACATTCTCAACCTCCACTACCGGACATGAGCCCATCTAATCCTTATCTTCCATGCCATTTTACGCTTATTATTATAAACTATGAGTTTTATCTTCCAAGATTCATCTTAGTTTTCCCTTTCGATGAGTCCATGATCTTAAGACTCAGACTTCTGCTACTCGACCTCCCCCGGAATGCCCCATTACTATCATTTTTCCCCCTATCAGTACCTCCACACTCTACATTCAACAAAGCGCCTCTATCATTTGAGGAACACATTCGTACCCTTGAGAACCACTCGACTGCCACCATTAGGCACATTTTTGGTCTCGAGGAGGAGGTTACGTGCCTTCACGGTCTAATTTCTATGTCTTCACTTTCACATCCCACACCACGGTAGTTATGTTCAATTACTATCTTTTGAGAAGTATACCCGGTTTTGTGAAAGACTAAAGACTGTTGAAGACTTGGGAACTTGAATATCAAACAAGGAACAATGTGAAGAAAAGGCTTCACCTTATTTTATATATTACTATATGTCTTGTATCGACCGAAGTGATGTAACTCCGAGATGATTTTTGTTTTCTTCACAAAAATAATTGTAAAAAGGTGATATGGCATATATAAGTTGGTATTTTCTTATTGACACATTGTTGTAATATATTTTACATCCCTGCAAGGATGTGATGAATATGGTGCGAAAGATTAGCATAAGTATCATTATGATCTACTTTGACCTTATGATCATAGTGCATGACGATGTGTTTTTATTTTCGTTCGTGTCTAATCTCTTCGATATATATTTTATATATATATGAAGATCATGGCACCAGAACGAAGTAACACTTTTTAAGCCCAAACGGAACCTTTACCTACAACACGAGCTGAGCTTGATACTCTACTGAACCAGCGAGTTGCAGAAGCAATCGTACAACACGAAGCAAACCACACTTCAAACAATAGCGGAACTGGAGGAACTATATTGAGAATTGCTCAAGCTATAAGTCTTGCATTAAGTCTTACGAGGATGTAGTAAGGATGGAAAAACTGAATAAAGGTGCGGTGAAAAAGGAGACGCATGTGGAGTCTTCTTCGGGTAACAATAAGAGAAAGTATTAGTGTTTCCAGAAAGGTTTTATAGCGAACAACAAACATAAGAAAACCCCCACGACTAAGAAAACCAAGGCATTCGTTGCCACAACTGAAACGAGTGGTAAGAAATATAATGGAAATACATCTAAGTGTAACAAGTGTGGATATCACCACTATGGTGGATGCCGAACCATCAAGTGTGATAAATGCGGGAAAATGGGTTACTGCACTGAAAAATGCTGGGGTAACAACAAGGTAGTTAAGAAAGAAGGAGGCAACAGAAACGATAATGAACGAGGACAAAACCAAGGCTGTTTCAATTGCGGTGATATGGGACACTTCAAGAAAGACTGTCCGAAAGAAATCAAAGGCCGCGGACGAGCCTTTGTGGTTGGAGCCAAAGAAGCACGACAGGATCCCAACGTAATCACCGGTACGTTTCCTGTCAACGATCATTTCGCTTCTATTTTATTTGATACCGGTGCAGATTTTAGTTTTATATCTTTAGAATTTAAAGATATGCTTGGACTAAAGTCAACTAAACTAGATGTTCCATTCACTATCGAATTAGCGAATGGAAAGGTGATTGAATCCAATAACATTATTAAAGGATGCTCCTTAGAGTTAGGAGGACGAAAATTCAAAATTGACCTAATGCCCGTTCAACTAGGTAGTTTTGATATCGTAGTTGGAATGGATTGGCTATCCACCAACCAAGTCGAAGTCGTATGTTACGACAAGATCATTCGAATCCCCTTTCCTAATAACGAGAAACTTCTTGTTCACGGTGAGAAAAACGAAATACCGTTACAAATTATTTCCTGTATGAAAACCCGAAAGTGCCTACGAAAAGGATGTATAGCATTCTTAGCGCACATTGTTCACAAGAAGGCCAAGGAGCTAAAACTTGAGGAAATCCCAGTTGTGAAGGAATTCTCTGAAGTCTTTCCAGAAGACTTGTTGGGAATACCTCCACAACGAAAAGTCGAATTCTAAATAGACTTAATTCAAGGAGCCGCACTTGTGGCAAAGTCTCCATACTGATTAGCTCCTTCAGAAATGCAAGAATTGTCCACACAACTTCAAGAGTTGTTGGATAAGGGTTTCATCAGACCAAGCCACTCACCTTTGGGAGCTCCAATCCTATTCATGAAGAAGAAGGACGAAAGTTTTAGGATGTGTATAGATTATCGAGAGTTGAATAAACTCACAATCAAGAATCAGTATCCATTACTGAGGATTGACGATCTATTTGATCAACTTCAAGGATCGAGCTATTATTTGAGATCAGGATACCATCAACTCAGAGTTCAAGAAGAAAGTGTTCCGAAAACGGCATTCCGAACTCGCTACAGCCATTACGAGTTCCTTGTTATGCTGTTTGGCTTAACAAATGCACCAGTAGTGTTCATGGACTTAATGAACCGCGTGTGCAAGCCTTACCTTGACAAATTCGTGATAGTGTTCATCGATGATATATTGATATATTCACGAAACAAGAGTGAACACGAGCACCATCTTAGAACTATTCTTGAGTTATTGAAAAAGGAGAAACTGTATGCGAAATTTTCCAAATGTGAATTTTGGCTTCGCAAAGTTCAATTTCTCGGACACATAGTCAACGAGAAAGGCATACATGTTGATCCATCGAAAATTGAGGCCATAAAGAATTGGAGAGCACCAAAGACACCAACCGAAATACGTCATTTTCTAGGATTGGCCGGTTATTATCGAAGGTTCATTGAGAATTTTTCGAAGATTGCACAATCCCTCACTTCTCTCACAAAAAAAGATAAGAAATTTGAATGGGGAGAGAAACAAGAAGCAGTTTTTCAACTGCTTAAAGACAAACTCTGTAATGCACAAATCCCATCACTCCCATACGGAACGGATGATTTCGTAGTCTATTGTGATGCCTCACGACAAGGGTCAGGATGCGTGTTGATGCAAAGGGAGAAAGTTATTGCATACACATCACACCAGTTAAAGATTCACGAAATGAACTATACCACACATGACCTAGAGTTAGGTGCAGTGGTATTTGCACTAAAAATTTGGCGTCATTACCTTTATGGTACTAAATGCAAGATATTCACGTCACAAGAGTCTTCAACATATATTTAACCAGAAAGAGTTAAATATGCGCCAAAGACGATGGGTCGAATTGTTGAATGACTACGATTGCGAGATCAAATATCATCCGGGCAAAACGAACGTTGTCGTGGATGCTCTAAGTCGAAAAGAACGAGTTAAACCTTTGCGTGTGCGATCTTTAAGGCTAACAATTCATAACGACCTTACCTCTCGAATTCTTGATGCTCGGCAAGAAGCATTAAAACCAGAAAATATCAAGGCAGAAATGCTTAGAGGTATGGAAGAACAATTAGAGTCGAAAGAGAATGGAGCCTTATATTTCATAAACAGAATTTGGATTCCTCATTTTGGTGGTCTTCGAGGTCTAATACTTGACGAGGCTCATAAATCCAAGTATTCGATGCATCCTGGAACAGATAAGATGTATCACGATCTCAAGGAATTTTATTGGTGGCCTAATATCAAAGGTGATATTGCGACATATGTTGGAAAATGTCTAACATGTGCTAAAGTTAAGGTCGAGTACCAAAAACCTTCTGGATTGCTACAACAACCTGAAATCCCTAATTGGAAATGGGAACATATTTCTATGGATTTCGTAACTAAATTACCCAGAACTTCCCGTGGTCAAGACATGATTGGGGTAATCATCGACCGATTAACCAAGTCAGCTCACTTCTTGCCTATTCGTGAGAAAGATAGTACTGAGAAGTTAGCTGAAATCTATCTCAGAGAAATTGTAGCAAGACATGGTGTACCTTTGTCGATAATCTCTGTCCGAGACGGTCGTTTTATATCAAGGATTTGGCAGTCTTTTCAAAAGGCCTTTGGATTCCCAATTAAATTTGAGTACGACCTTTCATCCCCAAACTGACGGTCAAAGTGAACGCACGATTCAAACTTTAGAAGATATGTTGTGTGCTTGTGTGATGGACTTAGGTCGAAATTGTGATACCCCCTTGCCGTTAGTGGAGTTCTCATACAATAACAGTTATCACACGAGTATTAAAGCCACACCATTCGAAGCGTTATATGGCCGTAAGTGTCGATCTCCGCTATGTTGGGCGGAACTAGGCGACAAACAAATGTTAGGTCCTGAGTTAGTTCTAGAAACTACTGATATTCAGGATTCGAGACCGTATCAAGGCGGCTCGAGACAGACAGAAAAGCTACGCGGATAGACGTCGTAAACCATTGTCTTTTGAGGTTGGAGACAAGGTGTTGCTAAAAGTCTCGTCGTGGAAAGGCGTAGCTAGATTCGGTAAGCAAGGGAAGCTTAGCCCGAGATACATAAGACCATACGAAATCTTGGAAAAGATTGGAAACGTCGCCTACAAGTTAAAACTGCCAGAAACACTAAGTAGCGTTCATGACACTTTTCATGTGTCGAATTTGAAAAGGTGTCTTTCGGATGAAACACTTATTATTCCCCCGGACGAAATCCATGTAGACGACAAACTCCATTTCATCGAAGAACATGTTGAGGTTCTGGTTTCAAAGATTCACAAAACAAGGAGAAGTCGTATCAAACTATTCAAAGTCCGATGGAACTCGAAATGAGGACTCGAGTTTACATGGGAATGAGAAGACAAATTCAAAAAGAAGTACCCTCATTTGTTTAAGAAAGTCCCAACGAAGAGTAACGCAACCTAAAATTTTGGGACGAAATTTTCTTTAACAGGGGGAGAATGTGACAATCGGCAAAATTCCGGTGATTCCGTACAACCTGAACAACTATTTAAATTTTTATTTTCGCGTATACGACTTGATTTTAATTAATTAAAGTCTTGAGAGTCTAGGAATTACAAAAATCATAGTAAATTATGATAACAAATCCGTTGCGATTGGAAACAATATCCTAGACTAACAATAGGAACGCGAATAAACGATACTTGTCAGTACTAGTCGCGGTACGGTCTGACACGATGAAAACAAGACATACAGTTATGTCTACACAAATATTCTATAAAAAGCTATGTCCAAAAATAATATGTGCCTTATTATTTACAAAATTCCAACTAAAAACCAAATTGTCCAGGTCCGTAGAAAAATACAGCAATCCTACGGAAATATACAACATTCCACAGAACGAAACAGTAACTGTCCGAAAAACCCGAAAATAAATATTATCTGACATAAATAATATAATGGGTATTAAAAACGACACAAAATCTGCAATCGAATCTTATTGCGTTAAGCTGCACGGCTAGTTCAGTAAACAGCCAGTCAGCAAAGCCGGTACCGGAACCGTGTCAAAAATAATAAAATTTTTAGTCTAAAAAGTTGGATTAATTATTTGGATAATAAATCAAGTGCAAAAATAATTTCTGTTATGTATTTATCCAAACGAAACACGGTGTCAGTATTTAACCCGGTACAGGACCCGAACCGACTTTTTCAACCGAATTACAAACTAAAAATTTTGGCGAACTAGTTTTACCTAGTGTCACACTACTTTAAAATATTAGAGCTTAAAACCTTGTAGATATTTTTATATAAAATATCAAAGTTCTTAAAATTCCTAAGGTTTCTAGTTTAAATAAGATTTTAATAAAAAAATTCAGCAAATAACCCCCATATTTAGCTGATTTTCGAAATTATGTGGGCCCCATAAGCCTACTCATTTTGTTGATGGTGTGTTGGAAGAACTAGAGCATGATTAGTGTAGTTTCCAAGATATTAATTGATTTTTACACTCCATCTTCTTTCCATAATTCCCCAAAACCATCAACAAAATACCATCTTCCTCTCTCTCTTCAAAAAAATCGGCCAAACCAAGATTACCACCATATTCATCTTTTTCAAACTCAAGAACTCTATATTCAAGCATGCATGGATGATACAAGAAGGGTTAAAGGCTTGAAGAAGCATTAGGAACCTTGGATAATCTTATTTTCTTATCTTCATCCTTAATTCCTAGCAAAAATTGTAAGAACATTACACTAGTCTTACTTTTATTTTTGATTTCTTTTACAAGTTCATCATAATCACATAAGAAAAACAACAAGAAACAACTAAAAAATCATTATTTTTAACCATGATTTTTCTATGATTATGAGATGAACTTGGAGAAATCTAGACTAATAAACTTGAATCTCGGTTATTCTTACTCAAAAATATGATCTACATACATGCATGTAGGATCAACCAAGATTCATCAACAAAGGAATGAACATGAATTTTTATGAACATGCATGTTAGTAAAATATGAGAAACCATTTAAAACTAAGAAAATAAATTTTTGAAATATTTCTTGGATAAAATTTCCATTTCTAGAAAGGATCAAAATCAAGAAATATGTTGGTAGTAAACGTTTTGAATGCACATTTATGCTTTAAATGACTTTGTAAGACATCTAAAACAAGAGTTTTTCATAAAATCTTGTTCTACAAATTTTTGGCAAAAATAAGGAATAAAGTTTCCTTTTTGGGAAAGTTAAGAACAATATCATGTTCATGCTACTTTTGTTGACAAATTTTGATAGATATTGATACTTGATGATGTTTTGTATTGAAATAATTTGAAAACAAGTTTTGTATAATCTTGGGGAAAAATCCATATTTCAAACAAAACTATGGCAAAATTTTATAAATTTTGTGATGTGTTAAAAGTTGTTAAACAAAGAAGTTTGTGACTAAAATTATTATTTGAGGTCTTTAAACATGATTAAACAATTTTTGGACAAAGTCATAAATCCATGTTTTATAAAAAGATTTCTAAATAAAAATGACAAGTATATATTTTTGGATAAAATGTGTACTTACAAAAATATTCATCAAGTATCATAAGTTTATATATTTTGATGTGTACATCATGTGTTAGTTCTAGTAGAAACAAATACAAAATTACTACACATCCACAAAAATTACCAAAAATGTATATATATATATATATATATGAACTTGAATAACGAAATAAAATGTCCATCCTTGGACACGAAAACACAAATGGACAAATTCGGACACTATTGGACTATATGGACTTTTGGACAAACAAAAATGGCACAAAGAAAGCAAATGGTAAAACGTGACGGACAACACAACGAGACAAACAGTACGAATAAATAAAACCGGCAAGTAGTAAATGACTAGAATAAAATACGAACCGTCACACAAGTTTATGCACTAAAATGTTCAACTATGGCATAAGTAATGATTTTTATAAAAAATAGATTTTTATAAAAATACAAGCATTACTATTATTATTTTTCACTAGCCCAAAGTTTTGCATTTTAAAAAGTAGTCCATAAATTAAAAATTGGGCTAATGCCCATTTCTCATAAATAAAATTTGGGCTAGGCCCACTTTTACAAAACAATGGACTAAAATGTATTTTTAGTTAAAATTGGGCTAAAGCCCACTTTATAAAATACTTGGGCTAAAAACCCAATATTTACAAATTATTATGGACTAGATATATCTTAGAAAACAATTTGGGCTAGGCCCATTCTTACACAAGTTATTTGGGCTAAGTCCACAACTATAAACTAAATTGGGCTAGGCCTACCTTTATAAAATGTTTTGGGCTAAGGCCCACTCCTACAAATTAATTTGGGCTTGACCCATATTTTTAAACAAAGTTATTTGGGCTAGGCCCATAAACACCAAATACCCAAAATGGACTTAAATTCTAAAACATAATTAAGCCCATTCAAACACAAATAAAATAAAATAAATATATATATATACAAGGAAGTTATATATATACGAAAACACAAAAACAAAATACAAGATAGAATATTTGTACGATACACAAAAACAAACCTAAGTGTCTAACTAGATTAGATGTCACACCCCAATTTTTCCACGTGTCACCGGTGGGCCCGGTGGGGAGTATCGTGACGTCATTGATATCATCATAGTCAAACAACACAACATATAAATGCACAGCGGAAGCAAAAGATATAGATTTATTTCAACTGAATATATTGTAATGTTTAAGTATCAGAAAACAGTCGAAACAGATCCACAGGCGGATCAAATAAAAAGGAAAACTGTTCAACAGACTTTGACATCTAAAGCTTGCGAGACTTGAGTAATGATGCCTGGAGTAGCCAGCCTATTTCGTCTAGAACCTGCACTTAGCCTTTTTGGAAAATACGTCAGTTTGCACTGGTAAATACAACTTAACTGACTCATTTTGAAAACGTTTAGAAAATTGATTTGAATGCACTTAGGCAAAAATATATTTTTAACTCGGGACAATTATTCAAAATAATCTTGTATACAGTTTTACTCATTTGTCGTCCATCAGGGCCGGTTTGTAGGGCCGGACTTAAGTTAACTGACGCACCACAGGTATAGTGCCCACAAGGTCGATTCCTTATAGTGGGATACCAGTTTTTACATAAGGCAGCTGTCAGGTGTACGCCTACACCCCGTGCTTAGGTCGTGGCCATTTCATGAATGATGCCAAGGATATCCGGGACATGGTCATTTAACCCACAAGGGCCATACACCAAATAATACATATCAAACAGGTTATGTAAATACATAAATCACAATCCGATTTAAATGACTACATACACCCAACCAAGCGGTACTTTTATAGTACCGTATCCCAAGCCCGTATAGGGAAAATAAGTTAAGAGTATTTACCTGAGCAATGTATAAATCAAATACAGCAAGTGCACGTATCTTTTACTGGGCTCCTAATCTGGAACGAAGGTTTTTAATAACCTATTAGAATCCTAACGTGTCTTTAATTAAGCCTTGACTTAGACCGGTTAGTTTTCAAAGGAAAGACACGGTTCAAACGCATGACAAAGCGAAGACCGGTTTAGAATGTAGTTTTGACCCAACAAGCTTGAATACTTGTTTAATATGGGTAACTTAATCACATTCTGGATTTTGAGACGAAAACGATTTGGTTTGACCCGTTTCGGCTAATATATGCAAACTAGTCACACAAGCCGATCCGAACGCGAAACATGCGTAACGGGTAACCATAAGAGTCATGAACATGTTCCATAAGTTAATATGCCTTTGATATGTTGTGATATCAGTAGGATATCTTCCATTATGCCCAATATGAATTTAAAAACCAACTTAAGCCTCGAAGGGTATTTTGGTCATTTAAAAGGTTATAAAAGAGGTCAAATAGCAATCTGAGTTATAGGTCTGATTAAATCAGTACAAATACTTAATTTACTAAGTGACATCAGTAGGGTATAACCTATACGTGAAATTTATCACTTATAACCAAACTATGCATCTTAAGGGCATTTTGGTAATTTCACATAGGCTTAAAAAGGTCAAAACTAGAATTCTGAGTTTAAGACTTTTGCTTACTGTTAAAGTATGAAAGTTTACTTAAGACATCAGTAGGTATCAAGTCTTATACACCTAAAATGGTTTTAATATATACTATGCGTTAAAAATGCTTAAATCGGTGATTTTGAGCTATTTCCGGGTTCTAAAAGGGAAGCTGATATTTTTATTATTCTAGAAGGCTCAAAATACTTTATTTATCATATTAGATCCGTATAAAAAGGTTTGGGGTCAAAAGGTTTTGTAAAACTCATTTTCTAGCCTAAAAGGGCAAAACCGGCAATTACCGAATCAAGCTTAGAACTCTAGGTTACGATCAGCCTAAAAATAAATAAAAATCTTCAATAATCCCAAAATACTATATTACATCAGTGGGTAATAAGTTTGGTATCAACAATTGGGTTTAGATAGGCTATATGCTAATCGTACGGTTTATTTACCGAAAAGCTTCTTAATTACGCTAATGAGCATATCTCCTAATCTAGACCTCAAACTGATGTGAAATTTTATGGACATGCTTATAGATTAGTAATAAAGGTTTTAGTCCTTTCATATCTTCCAAAAATATTGTTTTAACATTAAAGGGCATTATGGTCACATTTAGGCATTATGGAAACATGCGATGGACTTTAATTCTAAAGAACCAAGTAGTATAACTTTGGGAGGTTATACTATCATATAACATGATCACAAAGGAACCTAAGGCATAAATAAACTCAAGCTAATTCGGGTCAGAACTGAAAGTCAAAGCAAAGGTCAAACCTTGCGACTTTCGGTTGCGAACCGAGCCTATACTTAGAATTGTCGGGTTGAATCATGTTTAGACATGATCAACTAATATTTACCAAGTCATTAAAGTGACAAAACTGATTTTATGACTTTCATATTATTAGTTGTGAATTTTATTTAAAACAAACCCGAATGACTTTAATTTGACCCGACAATTAAACTAAGTAAACGTGGTAATTAGGAGATGCCCTTTAGAGGGTTAAACACCTACCTAATTACGATCACGTAGCCATGTTCAACGCGAACCATGGCTCAACCGATTAAAAGTCAAAGTGTTTATCGATAACGCTTGACTTTTCGGTTTAAAACGCTAAACAAATAACTAAGCATGAAAGGAATCACTTACAAAAATCCAAAGGACTTGAAGATCACTCAAAAGGAGGTTCCCTTGATCAGGCTCCTCAGATTTGAGTGTTGGAGAGCAAAACCCAAGAATTGGTGTGAAATGAATGAATGAATTTCATCCCTATTTATAGTTTTCGGGAGTGCACGAGATTGTGACAAGTGTCGGAGTGCATAACCAGATCAAAACAAGTGTAAAGTGGTTTTACAAATCTGGTAGCAAGCCCCTAGATTCAAATGTGTGAGACAAGAAGCAAAACCAAGGCTGGTTTTCAGAATTCTGGAACTGGGCATGCTATACGGACCGTAAGGTCTTGTATACGGTCCGTAAGGATCTTGTCTGCACCAGGGAACTTTCAGCAAATGACAGATTTGGCCCCTGCACCCCCAAATGCCATTTCCGACACTTCCAAAGGCCGTTAAACCATTTTTAAGGCTCTACAATGATGCCTAAGCATAGGGAACATGAACCATGCTCAAAAATATGCCGGATGTCGGTTCGTTTGGTCGTACGGTCCTGTTGTTCGGCTAATTACGACGAAACGCGGACGGACGCTAAAAACGATCCAAATTACGCGACGAATGGAATTTTATCAAGCCAAACACTAAAATAAAATATTTTAGTGCTTACATAAATTTTTGGGTGTCCGGGGATATTCAGAATGCGAGATATGCGCGAAAGTGCAAACTTGTGCACTTTTTGACACTTTTAGTCCCTGCATGACATAAAAGTGTATTTTTGCGCACCAAACACCTCTAAGCCTATAACTAAGCTATCTAAAGGTTAATTAGAGTGTACTAAACGCATGGTCATACTCCGGAAGGTTCGATTCCTTACGAATTGACATACTTTTGCGGTTTGACGCTTTTAACCCCTCGCATACGAATATTGTCATAACTTTCTCATACTTTATCGAAACCTTGTGAAATTTTTATCACACATTCTTGTGAGTATAATTAACCATTACAAAGCTTTGGGTCTGCTAAAAGATCACTCAGAGGTATACTTTAAACATGTTGACACATTTAGCCCCTATAGTTTGTAATTCCTCACTTTCTTTCACAGTTGGCTTCGTATGATCCATGATTTATTCGTTTAAGGGTATAAACATCGTGTAGGGTTATTGAAAGGCATATTTATCCGTTGTTGACATTTTGAACCCTTACGTTCACATACTTTCCTTGTTTGTCAACCTTAGTCCTTCATACGGAATCTTTCACCCGTTCAAAGCTTATGACACGTGTCAATACATTATTGGACATGAATTTTCGAGGTGTTACATCCTCACCCCCTTAAAATAAATCTCGACCTCGAGATTTACTGAAACAAATGAGGGTACTTTTCTTTCATTGTGGATTCTACCTCCCACGTGTACTCGGGTCTTCTGCGGGCATCCCATTTAACCTTCACAATAGGCACATGCTTCCTTCGAAGCTTCTTAACCTGTCGATCCTCAATCGACAAAGGTTTCTCCACAAATTTCAAGCTCTCATCTATATGCACATCTGTATGCGGTATGACTAGCGACTCATCAGCTAGACATTTCTTCAGATTGCAGATGTGGAAGACATTATGAATACCACTGAGCTCTTCGGGTAAGTTTAACTTATAAGCCACTGATCCTACACATTCGATGATCTCGAATGGTCCTATATACCTCGGGCTTAACTTACCTTTCTTGCCAAATCGCATCACTCCTTTCCAGGGTGATACTTTAAGCAGAACCTTATCACCAACCTCGAACTTGAGGGGTTTTCGCCTTTCATCAGCATAGCTCTTCTGCCTATCTCTGGCAGCTTTTAGGCGATCACGAATCTGGAAAATCTTGTCCGTCGTCTCTAAGACTTTATCTGGCCCTGATAATTGAGCTTCTCCCACTTCTGCCCAACAAATAGGCGTTCTGCACTTTCTACCATATAGTGCCTCAAAAGGCGCAGCCTTAATGCTGGTATGGTAGCTATTATTGTAGGAGAACTCGATCAAAGGTAGGTGCCTATCCCAGCTACCCCCTAAATCGATCACACATGCACGCAGCATGTCTTCCAATGTTTGAATGGTACGCTCACTCTGCCCATCCGTCTGAGGATGGTAAGCCGTACTGAAGTTTAATCGCGTGCCCAAAGACTGTTGGAAACTTTTCCAAAAATGTGATGTGTATCTGGTATCTCTGTCCGAGATAATAGCCACAGGCACTCCATGCAAAGATACAATCTTATCAACATATAATTGGGCCAACATGTCAGAACTGAAAGTTTCCTTAATGGGTAGGAAATGTACTGACTTAGTCAGTCTATCTACTATCACCCAAATAGTATCATTTCCTTTCTTAGTCTTTGGCAACTTGGTGATGAAATCCATCGTCACCATTTCCCATTTCCAAGTGGGAATTTCAGGCTGTTGCAGTAATCCTGACGGTTTCTGATGCTCAGCTTTAACTTGAGCACACGTCAAGCATTTAGCTACATAAGTGGCTATAGACTTTTTCAAGCCTATCCACCAATAATTAGCCCTTAGATCCTGGTACATCTTATCAGCTCCAGGATGAACGGAATATTTGGAACTGTGGGCTTCCTGGAGGATAACATCCCGAAGTCCTCCATAAATTGGAACCCATATTCGTCCATTCAACCTTAGGATTCCGTCCTTGCCGTAGGATAACTGCTCCTCAGTTACTCCTAGCTTCTCATCAGAATAGTTAGCTTCCAGCACTGCTTCCTTCTGTGCTGCTAACAATCTTTCATTCAAATTATTCTTTATCTCAATGCTCTTGGCATTGATTCTTATAGGCCTTATCCTTTCCTTTCGACTTAAGGCATCAGCAACCACATTTGCCTTGCCTGGATGGTATCTTATTTCACAATCATAATCATTCAGAGTTTCCATCCAGCGTCGCTGCCTCATGTTCAAATCCTTCTGGTTGAACAGGTGCTGAAGGCTCTTGTGATCTGAATAGATCACACACTTGGTTCCATACAAGTAATGCCTCCACAGTTTTAGTGCAAATACAACGGCACCCAGCTCCAAGTCATGGGTGGTGTAATTTCTTTCGTGCACCTTTAACTGACGTGAAGCATAGGCAATGACCTTGCCTTTCTGCATAAGCACACACCCCATCCCGGTGTGTGATGCATCACAATATACTACAAACTCATCAATTCCATCAGGCAACGTCAGAACAGGAGCGTTGCTCAACTTTTGCTTCAATATATCGAAGGATTCTTGCTGCTTAGGCCCCCAATTGAACTTACTATTCTTGCGAGTCAGCAAAGTCAGGGGTGCTGCAATTCTTGAGAAGTTCTTGATAAATCGTCTGTAGTACCCGGCCAATCCTAAGAAACTGCGAATCTCCGTGGGCGTCTTTGGCTCCTGCCAGTTCATGACAACTTCAACTTTAGCAGGATCTACTTGGATACCACGCTCACTGACAATATGTCCAAGAAATTGGACTTCAAGAAGCCAAAATTCACACTTCGAGAACTTGGCATAAAGTTTCTCCTGCTGAAGTAGCTTCAGAATGCAATGGAGGTGCTTCTCATGGTCAGCTTGTCTCTTTGAGTATATGAGAATGTCATCAATGAAGACGATGACAAATTTGTCCAAATAAGGCTTGCAAACGCGATTCATGAGATCCATGAATGCGGCAGGTGCGTTAGTGAGCCCAAAAGGCATCACTAAGAACTCATAATGACCATAACTAGTCCTAAACGCAGTCTTGTGCACATCTTCATCTCTAACCTTCAACTGATGATAGCCTGATCTCAAATCAATCTTGGAGAAATAGCTTGCTCCTTGCAATTGATCGAACAGATCGTCGATCCTGGGCAAAGGATACCTATTCTTGATAGTCACCTTGTTAAGCTCGCGATAATCGATGCATAGGCGCATTGATCCATCCTTCTTCTTAACAAATAAGATTGGCGCTCCCCAAGGGGACGAACTAGGTCTTATAAAACCTTTGGCTAACAAATCATCTAGCTGCGTCCTTAATTCCTTCATCTCTGTTGGTGCCAACCTATAAGGTGCTCTCGCAACAGGCGTTGATCCGGGGATGATATCAATTCTGAATTCCACTTGCTTATCTGGTGGCAAACCAGGTAGTTCTTCAGGGAAAACTTCAGGGTACTCAGAAATGACTGGAATATCTTCAATCTTGGGCTTCTGCTCGTCGACCGTTACTTGTGCCATATAAATGACACAACCCTTCTTCATGCACCTGGATGCTTTGAGCATAGACACTTGCTCCGGCAATCCGTGTTGGGTATCTCCTTGAATGGTAAGTGACTCACCAGACGGAGTCTTAATCACTACTTGCTTCTTGTTGCAGATGATCTGGGCTTGGTTATGCGATAACCAATCCATGCCCAATACTATATCAAATCCGGCTAACTTCAAAGGAAGCAAGGACAAAGGAAAAGAGTGGTTCCTAAAAGATATAACGCATCCATCTAACATGGTTGAGGCGGTTTCTAAGGTTCCATCGGCCAACTCCACCTCATATTTCATACTTAAGGTTTTAACAGGTATATTCAGCAACTTACAAAACTTGTTATCTATGAATGACTTATCAGCTCCTGAATCAAACAGTACTCTATCATATACATCATTTACGAGGAAAGTACCTGTGATCACATTGTCGTCCTGAATGGCCTCCTGCACGTTCATTTGGAAGACCCTAGCATTGGTCTTCTTGGCTTCCTCAGGCTTCTTAGCGTATTTAGGGCAGTTAGTCTTAATGTGCCCTTTCTCGTTACAGCCGTAGCAGGTAGCATCTTTAATTCTCTTGCAATCAATAGTCTTGTGCTCTCTAGACTTGCACAACCCACATGCAGGTGGTCCTGATTGAGACTTGGTCTCAAGCCTGCACTTTCCAAACTGGCGTTTTTGGCAAGTTGAGCACTTTGGCTTTTCCTCTGCCCGCTGACTACCTTTTCCAGACCCAAACTTCTTGGACTCAGTGTTTCCCTTGTGCTTCTTCTCCGACCCTCGTGAGTTATCCTCCTCACGCTTCCTCTTACTCTCTTCAGAGTTCTTGAGCGATCTTAACCTGACCGCATCCAAGGTGAGGGATAGAGATAGATCAGCAACCGATCTAAAAGTAGTAGGTCTAGAAGCCTTAACACTGGCTTTGATTTCTGGGGCTAGACCCCCAATGAAGCGAGCAATCCTCTTGGGCTCTGGTGTCACAAGGTAAGGGACCAATCTAGACATGGTATTGAAGCTGGTGAGGTAAGCTTGACAATCTAAATTCTTCATCACCAAAGATAAGAAGTCTGATTCAATCCTCTCCACTTCATGCTGTGGACAGTAGTTCTCCTTAATGAGAACAACAAACTGCTCCGATGACATATTATAGAGTGGGATCTTCCCAGCAGCTTGTATGAGAGACTTCCACCATGCCAGTGCCTCTCCTTTGAACGATTGGGATACATACTTCACTATGTCCCTTTCAGCACAACCGCTGATATCAACAATAGTCCATTTCATCTAACTAGGTCATACAATCAATTGCTCCTTTCTCCCCAGTGAAATCCCGAGGTTTGCAGGAAACAAAGTACTTATAAGTACAAGACTTGGTACGTGGCTCATCATTGAACACTATTCTCTTGGATGGAACACTATGTTGGTTTGAGGAATGTTCGACATTCTCTTTCTTAGGTCCATCCTTCTTCGAGGGTGGCTTGCTATGAGCTTCAGAATGATTCTTAGGAACAGACTTAGAGTGGGGTACTGAAGAAGTTCTACTATACGTCTCACTAACCTCCTTGAATTGCTCCTTCACAGCTTTAGACACAGCTGTATCAATCAGCGTACGGAGCTCTCCTTTGGTTATATTAATCCTATCATTATCGTCATTTTCCAGAGAATGACTGTTCACTTCCTCCGACCTTGCCATGTAGCTTTAATTGCTATATAAAATCAAATGAGGACGAGGTTTATATGGAAGCTTATACGGTTCTATTGTTTTAAACGATTTGTTAACCATGGTTTTTAATACACATTTTAGTTAATTATACAGGATGACCCTAAATTATATAATAGCACAAAAGGCCTAGTCACATAGACAGATTTAGTTAATAAACCAGGATTTTACAGAATCGAGGTATTAAGGTTCGAATCAAAGTTCATTACCTTTCCTTGACAGGGAGTTGCAGGCTACCACTGTCCTTAGTCCCAGAGGACGTTAATTATAGCCCGTGGGCACTTCATCCTTAAGGGATGATTATATAAATAAGGGAATTTAGAATAACCCCTTTTTAATAATGACTTATGTGATTTTATCGGATCACACTTTGTCAAGCATATAACATATCAAATGTTAATAAGGGTTGAATCCTTTGAATAGGTTTTACCATTTTGGCCATGTCTGCAATGACAATTAGGCTAGGTTTTACCTTTAAGATTCTTTTAATATTAAGCGCAGAGCAATCCTAATTTGAGATGTTAACAAGGATCTGAATCTAATTGAGGAACTACCATCTTGGCCCTGTCTTAGAACGACACTTGAGCTAGGTCTTATCCTTTTTAGATTTTGCCATTTTATCACAATGGTAGATCTTATAATATAGGAATCTAATCATCCCATTATATTTAGACAAGTATATGGTTGCTCTAAACGGGACTTCTATCAAAATGACTTGCCCATGCAAGGGCTAATCAGAAAAATAACAAAGGTAACAAATAAAGGACAAAACCAATCAGGAGTAGTCCTAAGTTCTTTGTCTAGACTCAAGAATGTGCAATTGTGTAACTGAGATTAAACACAAAGGGCTAGTGTTTAATTCACTCAGTGTTGGCTCTGATACCAACCTGTCACACCCCAATTTTTCCACGTGTCACCGGTGGGCCCGGTGGGGAGTATCGTGACGTCATTGATATCATCATAGTCAAACAACACAACATATAAATGCACAGCGGAAGCAAAAGATATAGATTTATTTCAACTGAATATATTGTAATGTTTAAGTATCACAAAACAGTCGAAACAGATCCACAGGCGGATCAAATAAAAAGGAAAACTGTTCAACAGACTTTGACATCTAAAGCTTGCGAGACTTGAGTAATGATGCCTGGAGTAGCCAGCCTATTTCGTCTAGAACCTGCACTTAGCCTTTTTGGAAAATACGTCAGTTTGCACTGGTAAATACAACTTAACTGACTCATTTTGAAAACGTTTAGAAAATTGATTTGAATGCACTTAGGCAAAAATATATTTTTAACTCGGGACAATTATTCAAAATAATCTTGTATACAGTTTTACTCATTTGTCGTCCATCAGGGCCGGTTTGTAGGGCCGGACTTAAGTTAACTGACGCACCACAGGTATAGTGCCCACAAGGTCGATTCCTTATAGTGGGATACCAGTTTTTACATAAGGCAGCTGTCAGGTGTACGCCTACACCCCGTGCTTAGGTCGTGGCCATTTCATGAATGATGCCAAGGATATCCGGGACATGGTCATTTAACCCCCAAGGGCCATACACCAAATAATACATATCAAACAGGTTATGTAAATACATAAATCACAATCCGATTTAAATGACTACATACACCCAACCAAGCGGTACTTTTATAGTACCGTATCCCAAGCCCGTATAGGGAAAATAAGTTAAGAGTATTTACCTGAGCAATGTATAAATCAAATACAGCAAGTGCACGTATCTTTTACTGGGCTCCTAATCTGGAACGAAGGTTTTTAATAACCTATTAGAATCCTAACGAGTCTTTAATTAAGCCTTGACTTAGACCGGTTAGTTTTCAAAGGAAAGACACGGTTCAAACGCATGACAAAGCGAAGACCGGTTTAGAATGTGGTTTTGACCCAACAAGCTTGAATACTTGTTTAATATGGGTAACTTAATCACATTCTGGATTTTGAGACGAAAACGATTTGGTTTGACCCGTTTCGGCTAATATATGCAAACTAGTCACACAAGCCGATCCGAACGCGAAACATGCGTAACGGGTAACCATAAGAGTCATGAACATGTTCCATAAGTTAATATTCCTTTGATATGTTGTGATATCAGTAGGATATCTTCCATTATGCCCAATATGAATTTAAAAACCAACTTAAGCCTCGAAGGGTATTTTGGTCATTTAAAAGGTTATAAAAGAGGTCAAATAGCAATCTGAGTTATAGGTCTGATTAAATCAGTACAAATACTTAATTTACTAAGTGACATCAGTAGGGTATAACCTATACGTGAAATTTATCACTTATAACCAAACTATGCATCTTAAGGGCATTTTGGTAATTTCACATAGGCTTAAAAAGGTCAAAACTAGAATTCTGAGTTTAAGACTTTTGCTTACTATTAAAGTATGAAAGTTTACTTAAGACATCAGTAGGTATCAAGTCTTATACACCTAAAATGGTTTTAATATATACTATGCGTTAAAAACGCTTAAATCGGTGATTTTGAGCTATTTCCGGGTTCTAAAAGGGAAGCTGATATTTTTATTATTCTAGAAGGCTCAAAATACTTTATTTATCATATTAGATCCGTATAAAAAGGTTTGGGGTCAAAAGGTTTTGTAAAACTCATTTTCTAGCCTAAAAGGGCAAAACCGGCAATTACCAAATCAAGCTTAGAACTCTAGGTTACGATCAGCCTAAATATAAATAAAAATCTTCAATAATCCCAAAATATTATATTACATCAGTGGGTAATAAGTTTGGTATCAACAATTGGGTTTAGATAGGCTATATGCTAATCGTACGGTTTATTTACCGAAAAGCTTCTTAATTACGCTAATGAGCATATCTCCTAATCTAGACCTCAAACTGATGTGAAATTTTATGGACATGCTTATAGATTAGTAATAAAGGTTTTAGTCCTTTCATATCTTCCAAAAATATTGTTTTAACATTAAAGGGCATTATGGTCACATTTAGGCATTATGGAAACATGCGATGGTCTTTAATTCTAAAGAACCAAGTAGTATAACTTTGGGAGGTTATACTATCATATAACATGATCACAAAGGACCCTAAGGCATAAATAAACTCAAGCTAATTCGGGTCAGAACTGAAAGTCAAAGAAAAGGTCAAACCTTGCGACTTTCGGTTGCGAACCGAGCCTATACTTAGAATTGTCGGGTTGAATCATGTTTAGACATGATCAACTAATATTTACCAAGTCATTAAAGTGACAAAACTGATTTTATGACTTTCATATTATTAGTTGTGAATTTTATTTAAAACAATCCCGAATGACTTTAATTTGACCCGACAATTAAACTAAGTAAACGTGGTAATTAGGAGATGCCCTTTAGAGGGTTAAACACCTACCTAATTACGATCACGTAGCCATGTTCAACGCGAACCATGGCTCAACCGATTAAAAGTCAAAGTGTTTATCGATAACGCTTGACTTTTCGGTTTAAAACGCTAAACAAATAACTAAGCATGAAAGGAATCACTTACAAAAGTCCAAAGGACTTGAAGATCACTCAAAAGGAGGTTCCCTTGACCAGGCTCCTCAGATTTGAGTGTTGGAGAGCAAAACCCAAGAATTGGTGTGAAATGAATGAATGAATTTCACCCCTATTTATAGTTTTCGGGAGTGCACGAGATTGTGACAAGTGTCGGAGTGCATAACCAGATCAAAACAAGTGTAAAGTGGTTTTACAAATCTGGTAGCAAGCCCCTAGATTCAAATGTGTGAGACAAGAAGCAAAACCAAGGCTGGTTTTCAGAATTCTGGAACTGGGCATGCTATACGGACCGTAAGGTCTTGTATACGGTCCGTAAGGATCTTGTCTGCACCAGGGAACTTTCAGCAAATGACAGATTTGGCCCCTGCACCCCCAAATGCCATTTCTGACACTTCCAAAGGCCGTTAAACCATTTTTAAGGCTCTACAATGATGCCTAAGCATAGGGAACATGAACCATGCTCAAAAATATGCCGGATGTCGGTTCGTTTGGTCGTACGGTCCCGTTGTTCGGCTAATTACGACGAAACGCGGACGGACGCTAAAAACGATCCAAATTACGCGACGAATGGAATTTTATCAAGCCAAACACTAAAATAAAATATTTTAGTGCTTACATAAATTTTTGGGTGTCCGGGGATATTCAAAATGCGAGATATGCGCGAAAGTGCAAACTTGTGCACTTTTTGACACTTTTAGTCCCTGCATGACATAAAAGTGTATTTTTGCGCACCAAACACCTCTAAGCCTATAACTAAGCTATCTAAAGGTTAATTATAGTGTACTAAACTCATGGTCATACTCCGGAAGGTTCGATTCCTTACGAATTGACATACTTTTGCGGTTTGACGCTTTTAACCCCTCGCATACGAATATTGTCATAACTTTCTCATACTTTATCGAAACCTTGTGAAATTTTTATCACACATTCTTGTGAGTATAATTAACCATTACAAAGCTTTGGGTCTGCTAAAAGATCACTCAGAGGTATACTTTAAACATGTTGACACATTTAGCCCCTGTAGTTTGTAATTCCTCACTTTCTTTCACAGTTGGCTTCGTATGATCGATGATTTATTCGTTTAAGGGTATAAACATCATGTAGGGTTATTGAAAGGCATATTTATCCGTTGTTGACATTTTGAACCCTTACGTTCACATACTTTCCTTGTTTGTCAACCTTAGTCCTTCATACGGAATCTTTCACCCGTTCAAAGCTTATGACACGTGTCAATACATTATTGGACATGAATTTTCGAGGTGTTACATCCTCACCCCCTTAAAATAAATCTCGACCTCGAGATTTACTGAAACAAATGAGGGTACTTTTCTTTCATTCTGGATTCTACCTCCCACGTGTACTCAGGTCCTCTGCGGGCATCCCATTTAACCTTCACAATAGGCACATGCTTCCTTCGAAGCTTCTTAACCTGTCGATCCTCAATCGACAAAGGTTTCTCCACAAATTTCAAGCTCTCATCTATATGCACATCTGTATGCGGTATGACTAGCGACTCATCAGCTAGACATTTCTTCAGATTGCAGATGTGGAAGACATTATGAATACCACTGAGCTCTTCAGGTAAGTTTAACTTATAAGCCACTGATCCTACACATTCGATGATCTCGAATGGTCCTATATACCTCGGGCTTAACTTACCTTTCTTGCCAAATCGCATCACTCCTTTCCAGGGTGATACTTTAAGCAGAACCTTATCACCAACCTCGAACTTGAGGGGTTTTCGCCTTTCATCAGCATAGCTCTTCTGCCTATCTCTGGCAGCTTTTAGGCGATCACGAATCTGGAAAATCTTGTCCGTCGTCTCTAAGACTATATCTGGCGCTCATAATTGAGCTTCTCCCACTTCTGCCCAACAAATAGGCGTTCTGCACTTTCTACCATATAGTGCCTCAAAAGGCGCAGCCTTAATGCTGGTATGGTAGCTATTATTGTAGGAGAACTCGATCAAAGGTAGGTGCTTATCCCAGCTACCCCCTAAATCGATCACACATGCACGCAGCATGTCTTCCAATGTTTGAATGGTACGCTCACTCTGCCCATCCGTCTGAGGATGGTAAGCCGTACTGAAGTTTAATCGCGTGCCCAAAGACTGTTGGAAACTTTTCCAAAAATGTGATGTGTATCTGGTATCTCTGTCCGAGATAATAGCCACAGGCACTCCATGCAAAGATACAATCTTATCAACATATAATTGGGCCAACATGTCAGAACTGAAAGTTTCCTTAATGGGTAGGAAATGTACTGACTTAGTCAGTCTATCTACTATCACCCAAATAGTATCATTTCCTTTCTTAGTCTTTGGCAACTTGGTGATGAAATCCATCGTCACCATTTCCCATTTCCAAGTGGGAATTTCAGGCTGTTGCAGTAATCCTGACGGTTTCTGATGCTCAGCTTTAACTTGAGCACACGTCAAGCATTTAGCTACATAAGTGGCTATAGACTTTTTCAAGCCTATCCACCAATAATTAGCCCTTAGATCCTGGTACATCTTATCAGCTCCAGGATGAACGGAATATTTGGAACTGTGGGCTTCCTGGAGGATAACATCCCGAAGTCCTCCATAAATTGGAACCCGTATTCGTCCATTCAACCTTAGGATTCCGTCCTTACCGTAGGATAACTGCTCCTCAGTTACTCCTAGCTTCTCATCAGAATAGTTAGCTTCCAGCACTGCTTCCTTCTGTGCTGCTAACAATCTTTCATTCATATGTATGGATGAACATCCTTTTATGGTTTAAATATGTTGTTTACTCGATTGATCGTAACGATTGCCGCTCTGGCCACACCTTGCAATACGCTTCCGCATAAACCGAAAATCGGGGTGTGACAAAATTGTACTTCAAGTGTGGGGATGGGGGAGTAGTAAAAATTTTTTGAGTAGTAAAAATTTTTCGATTTTGACCCGTTCATTTAAACACTACACATTGAGGACAATGTTTACCTCAAGTGTGGGGATGGGGGAAAAATTTCAAAAATTTTTCAAAAATTTCTTGTTTCAAAAGCGATCTTAAAAGCACAAGTAACCAAGTCAACGAGGGATGGCACAACCCATTTGGTCTTTTGTCATGGTCAAGTTCAAATTAATAGCATGACGGGTATTTAGCGGGTGGTTATTTGGGAATAATCCGCCTAAGAAACTAGTATATCATGCATATCACATATCATACCCTTATACGTGAGGTTTGAGCCACTTTTCTATCATAGAATTGCATTTACATGTTTCTTTGTTGAGTGGACCATTAGTCGCGTATTGTAGAACTTGCAACTTTTGATACGTTCGAGACCATAGACCGAATACAAGCACGAGAATGATTAAGGCATTAGGTAAACCTTTTCCTTTTACACCATTTTTATATCCTTACCCAAAAATTATCCCCTAGCAGCCAACTTCGAGCCTAAACCTTTCGTTTGACAACCCATCTAGCCCATAACCATAAGCCTTTTCTTTTTAAACCCGTGTGATGAAAATTCGAGTATAGGAGTTTTAGTTGTATAGTTGTGAATTATAAAAAAACAGAAAATGTTGCGAAAAAGAATGAAAAACCATTGAGAAAAATCCAAAAATGTGTGTTTCTAGTTATTGAATAAAAGGCGAAAATCATTGCCTTGGATTGATGTTTATAGTTTATTTGAGTTTAGAATAGTTGCGTTGTAATAAGAATCGAATTTTCATCACCTTAGCCACTTTAAAATAGCCTATTCCCTACCCTTAGCCTAGCCCCGTTACAACCCTTCAAAGACCTTTTGACTTGTGCTTAGTATTCGTGATCGGTGGTGGAGAATGATTGAGTTGCAAGCCTATGCGGGTACGTGTTCTAACCGGTTTTGAGCGATTAATTGATTTAAGTGCTAATACATTATACACATTAGCCGAATTATAAGCCGAGTGGAGAAAACATTGCGAGGGATATGCATGACTTGTTAGTTTTACGGGCGGGTTAATCTTGGATAACCATTATTATATGTGTTTATTCACTTTACCGGTAAATATTTGGAAATTGTAAAGAATGGGAACTTTTGTATGACAATAGACCTTAACCTTTGTCTCGTGAATGGGATTTGTATTCGTTGTTCGACCCACGTGAAAGTGAAAAACAGATTTGCTTGAGGGCAAGCAAAAGACAAGTGTGGGGATGTGATACGTGGTTGAAAACCGGTGTTCGTTATTGCTTAACTTTGTGTTTTTACATAAGTTTCAATCTTGAATGGCCTACTTTTAATAAGATTTGTGTTTATGCAGGTTTAATGAAGTTTAAGGAGCTTTTGGGAGCTTTACGGGTCACCGGGTCGAAAACCGGAGCACTAGGATGCATCACGGGTCAACCGGGAGTGTTGGAATCGAAAAATGGAGATCTCACAAATGAGAGCCCGTCGCCGACGGGGTCCAGACCGTCGGTGACGCCTTCCAGAAATGGTCGTCGGCACACATAAGCCGTATCCAGGAACATAACCCGTCGGACGAAGATAACAAAACCAAAGCCCGTCGCCGACGGGTTGAGGGTCGTCGGCGACGGCTTGTCAAAACTTGGAACGCGAATTTGTGTGATTTAGGGATTAAACTCGATTTCCATTGGCTCTTGGTCATTGATTTTCGGGAGTTACACACTTCTTTGAGTTTGAAAGTTCATCTTGGAGCCAAGATTCACCATCCATCACCTACCATTCAACTTTCTTGAACACTCTCAACCCGAATCATCAAGATTCATCACCATTCATCTACACAATCAATTCATCCATCCAAACCCTAGTTCTCCATCATCAATTATACCACCATCCTCCTTCACCAACCCATCATCATTCACCATTCCTTCATCCTACAAGCTTCAAGATGTCTTCACTCACGCTCCAACCATCCGGTGATCAAGCTTCTTCAACCATGAGCGGCTAATCATCTCGGTTTCACCCCGGCGTAGGTAGTTGTTAATTCTAGTGTTTCGAATTGTTCTTGTTTCATCTTAGTGACAATTTGTGTTTGTTTTTTCAAACTTTTGACAATGGTATTACATTTGTTACGAATTCGTGAATTGTTGAACGATGTTCAAAGTTAGGACTTTGCGAAACGGTGATATGTAATTGTACATTGTCGTTGTGAGGATTTACTTGTGTTGATTACAAAGTGTCTTTTTGTCCGTTCTTCGGGACGTTGATAGCTAGTAGCACCTAAGTCACGGTACACTAAATCCGTTAATCGAATGCATTTGAGTTGAAACTAAAACTTGTAGAAATCCTAGGTTAACAATTACCGAAACCGGGCGTGATTCCTTTTTATTATTATTGTTCTAGTAACCATTTTTATTGCAATCGTTAAGTAGTATTTGTCAATCATTCTCATCAATCCATTTAGTTAAAAATCATATCTCTCAATTAAACAAAAACATAAAAATTATTCTAGCAAGCTTCATAGATTGTGACACTTTTGATAATTCAATCGAATCCACACACAAACCACATACTCTTCGTGGTTCGACCCCTTGCTACCACTAGCTATTTGTTAAGGGTAAATAGGGCTTATAAATCTTATCTTTGACCGGAGCGCGACACTTCGATCAACAGTTCAAGATAAAATGGCTGACTCGGATGAAATAAATAGTCACCCAAAGGAGAATCAAAATGACGCCCGGATTAATATAGCAGGTGCGGAACTCCAAGCATTAGTTGACAATGCTGTTACAAAAGCATTGGATAGGCAGTATAGTGAGTCGAGCGGGACTCGGAGTATGTAACACCCCGTGTTTTCCAAAAGTCAAAGTCAAAGTCAAGTGTTGACTGTTATTGGAATTAAAGATTAATAAAGATTAATTTCATTTTAGTTTCATTTTGATTTTCGTATTATTTGGAGTAAGTGTTGTATAATCAAACTAATCGGACGATAATCGAACTGTGAATCAACGACCGACTGTGAATGATAGGAAGTAACAACGCAATAAAGCTAGTCAATCAATAATCAAGCTAGTCAAATCAATCATCAAACTCTAGTGTGGGGATTTTAATGCTTTTTATACGTGTGTGTGTGCCCTATGTGTTACTTGTGCATGTTTACTTTTATGTTAAAGTGTGTGGTGAATCAATCAAATCAATCAAGACTCAACGGTGAATCAAACTCAATGGAAATCGAACCCGAAATGGTTGTAAGGATGCTTGTATGTTAGATATAATAGTTGAGACTAAAAGTAATTTGATTAGGAATTCTATCATTCTCAAATCATCGTTCATCGAACTCGAAATATCGAAAATCGTCGCGAAACACTCTAAACCAGGCAAGCCGATCGAACAGGGCAACCTGATCGAACAGGCAAGCCGATCGAACAGGGCAACCTGATCGAACAGGCTAGCCGATCGAACAGGCTGTTCGATCGGACAGCTGCTCGATCAGGGATGCTGTTCGATCAGCTGACCCTTTCCTCTTTTAGAAGCCTATAAATAGGGCTGTCCTTGTCAAACTTTCCACTTTTGGAAAAGCTCTGACCGACCAGCCTCTTCTTCTCACTAAATCTCAGATTTCTCTCAAACCGGTAAGTATTTCACTCTAATCCTTGTACGTTTTTGTTCATTAATCGATTCTCCATCTTTCTATCTTTCAAAACTTGGATTTCATCCATGAAATCACCAAGATCTAGGCGTTCTTGAGTGATGTCATCATGTGTTCTTCAAGAACACTAAGTTTTGGCATCATTCCACCATGAATAACTTAGATCTAACCGGTTTCCACATAAATAACCTAAAATCTTCCAAAGATCTTAACATTTCACGGTGGAAAAGGATTGGAAGATGGGTTTTCATCTATCTTTCAACTCTTTTACACTCAAAAAGGTGAAACGAGACTTGAACCGACTTACAAATTAACCTAAACAAACACATGGTTCAAGATTCGGGTTCTACCGAGAGATATACCGATTTCGGGTTAAACGTTAAACTTAGGTTCCAAACCGTCTCTGACCAAGTTTGGGTGATTCCTGCTCGAGTCAGTAGACTAAGTAGGGACTTCAGCTTTGTGGTTCAACTCGTAGTCAAAATATCTCTAAAACATCAACAAATAACGGGAATAACCAAGTGTTAAGTGATAGGTTAACCGAATCGAGAAGCTGGCCGAACGGCTAGGCTGTTCGATCGAACAGCCCAACCGAACGACTATGCCAGCCGATCGACTAGGCTAACCGATCGACTAGCACTTAGTCCCACCAACTCACAAAAGTGTAGTATTGACGAGGTACTGTTCGATCGACTACGCCACTCGATTGTAATCATTACTGCTCGAATCATGAGATACTATACTTCAAAACACTTAGACCTTTCGAAACATTGGAATGTCACCGATCGAGCATGCCAACCGATCGAGTGACATATTTGAAAACAATGAAGTGCTAGCCGATCGGTTGGGCTAACCGATCGAACAGCTGTTCGATCGGCCAACCTGAAAGGTAGTACAAACCATCAAACACAAACACATCCTTCACATCAAAGGAAGAAACAATCCACTTGAAGGAACCAGCCGATCGAGCCAGCCGGCCGATCGAATGGATGTTCGAACGGACTTTCAAACCAATCGAACAGCCCACTCGATCGAACTGCTGTCCGATCGAATGGCCTACTCGATCCAAGTACATTGTTTACTTTTTCCGCGTTACTCATCGTTGTGTTATCGAACTATTCAGGCTAACCTATTCTCAGTGCTCCCTTCAATCCACAACCAACCACTGTGAGTATACTCGATCCCTTTTTGCTTTCAGCACTTTTGGGTGTTACATACGTAATCTATCAAAATCACAAACAACACAAACTATTTGAACGCTAACCTATTTGCATGTATTACTTGTCTAAATGATTGTTGTTTATTATGTTTACACGTGGAGTGCTATCTACCTGCTTTAGCAACGTAGTACTATAGTTTGGACTCAGCACCCGTTCACACGGGGGTTGCTAAGGACAATTACTTGCATGGATTACGGTGGTAATCATGTATCGCGAACTGTCTCGGACAGTCAACTCGAAGTCATTGGTATCGATGGTCCCATGTTGATAATTTACATGCATCGTTTGCCCTTGTGTACGTGCTTGGTTATGCGTAAACTATTCGAACTTTATATGCTATATCAAACTTGTGTACTCACCTTTACATTATATGTATTGACTTTTATATTAACGTATGTGACAGGTGTTTAAGCTACTAGCGTGCTAGGGAAGCGAGGCAATAATAAGCTTCTAGGAGCCAGTGACCTTAGGACAGTGTCCATATACCTGCTCCAGGGTTATAATTATCTGTAGATCTTGTACTGGCACCTGTAGTCAGTAAGATCTATAGTTAGTCGTCTAGAAGTCTTAAAACAATATTTAATTCGGTCTGTAATAATTAAGAATTTGAGTTGTCGGATCAGTTCCCATATTGTTTAGTTGATTTCTATGATAACTTGTTATTATTTGGGACACGGTATGGGACGTGTTATATAACTGAATTGTATGATAGTTGTTGTGGAAACTTCTGAACAATCTGTTTCGCTCAGTGTCGCGCCCCGATGATTCCGCCATCGGTTGGGGTGTGACAGATTGGTATCAGAGCCATAACTATAGGGAATTAGGTTAGACACGATCTAGTCCGGATCGCTGTCTTAGAGACCTAGACTATAGTTAGGAACCAAGAGACCAAGTTTATGTGCTTATTTTATGTTGTTTCCTTCTATTCTATCATTACATCCGAACTCCGAGCCAAATTTTGTAATTTGGACGGGATTAGGAGTGAAACCCGCAAATTCCTGCCTAAATTACAAATCTTTGCCGATTATTTTGTGCGATTTTCTATCAACAAATGGGAGGAGAATTATACCAAATTAGGGCTGAAACCCGTAATTTGATGAAAACTTTCCTCTAAAATTTTCTTAAAACAAGGAAGAAATTGCTGAGCTAGGGGTGAAACCCTAACCTTGGCAGTTATTCCGACTTTATTTTATCTCGCCAAGGCAATTGACGGACTCCAACGACCTGAACTCACGAGTATGGCCTAGAATGCGCATGCATAATGCCCAAGAATCGAGGCAGGAACATGTCCCCTAGAGTCGAAAGTGACGACAAGTCAACTGTGAATAGTTAAATTGCCATGGTTAGTCAAAGTCTAGTAGCCGCAGACAATCCATTTTCCGATTTTGAGTGTTGTTTTGTTGAATTTATATGATTTACCTGTTTACGTGTTTTAAGATTTGTTGGTTACTCCATTTGTTATCAATCTGCGTGACCTTTGTTGCTATCCTATCTCGATTCAAATCTCTGTTGATGTGATCTAAACGAAACCGGTGTGCTATGCTACGCTATACGACTAAGTTAGACGATACCATGTGATGCTATCCGATACGCAAAACGAACGACACTCGACTTGTGGTTATAGGTTTCTGTTTTCTGACAACCTCTGTGATAAAATTTTGTACGTGTTTAGGGAATTAAGTGCTCTATTTGCTTAATTGCTTATGTGCCCTAATTGCTTCTGTGCTTATGTGCCTCTATGATTATGTGCTTATGTGATTATATGTGTTACGTGACGAGAGATGCGACGTGATTCTAAGCTTTAGAGATCTAAGAACGTGTGAGACTCGAATTCGTTGTGTTGAGCCTGTGACGATGTCTATTGCAGACCATGTCGTCATCTGGACAACCTAGATCACGCTCGCGTCTTACCCGCCAGGAGAAAAGAGATCGACGTCTGGCTGCTATCATCTCTAAGACCGTGGCGAAGGCCGTGAGTGAGGTTTATGAGAACGCCAGCAAATCATCTGAGATGTCACAAGCTGATGCTCCGAAAGAATCCAGCAAGACTGCTTTTAGCTTCAAGCAATTCAAGGCATGTGGGCCAAAAGAGTTCACCGGCGAGGATGGTCCAACGGCTATGTTTCACTGGTTTGACTCGATAGAAGTCACCTTTCGTCAAAGTGGATGCCCAGATAATCTCCGGACTCTCAATGCTACTGGCGTCTTCCAGTCCCGTGCTTTGGACTGGTGGACTGCTGAAAGAAACAAGCGCGGAAACGACGCAGCCTATGCTCTGTCATGGAAGAAGCTGAAGGAAATCATGATCGAAGAATACTGTCCCTCCCATGAGCGTCATAAGTTGGAGGATGAATTCTGGGGTATTAAACAAGACAAGGGTGACAACGCCGGTCTCACTGCTCGCTTCAAGCAGTTAAGCATCATCTGTCCAGACCAGGTCAAGACTCCCGACATGACCATCAAAAAATACATCCGCGCTCTTCCTGACTGTGTAGCGGATTTTGTCCTAGCTTCAAAGCCCGCAACGATTGAGGAGACCTACCTGCTCGCCGCTGAGATTAATGACAAGCGGGTGAAGGCTGGTTTCTAGGATAAGCAAGTCAAGCCCCTGCATCAAGTCACCGCCGCATCAACCGACAACACCACCACTCAAGCCTCCAAGTCTTCGAGAAGAAGAAAGAAGAACAAAAGTTGCGCTGCCGCAACCACTGCTGCTCCACTACAGTCTGTACCAGCCCAGCAGCAACAGCCACAGCGTTCAGCGCCAGTGATCAATGCGCCGCCAGCGAAGCGTGCGTACACCGGCCCCCACCCACTCTGTGCTACATGTTCTTATCATCATCCGGTGGGTGTGGCCTGCCGTTTCTGTGTCCACTGCAACGTTTACGGGCATTTCACTGCAAACTGCCGCTATGGTCCTCGTCAAACGCAAGCTCAAGCCGCTGTTAACCAAGCCCTGCTACCTGCTCCTCAAGCTCCTCAAGCTCATCAAGCTGCACAGGCCCCGGCAAACAATGTTCGGACCTGCTTTGCATGTGGTGACCCTAACCACTTCGCAAACCGGTGCCCGAACAGGGTGGTGAAACAAGAAGCTCAACAACCCCAGCAACAACAACAGCAGCCTCAACAACAAGCCGCTCACGCCAGAACTTTCAACATCAACGCACGCCAGGCTCAAGCTGATAACAACGTGGTCAATGGTACGTTCCTTGTGAATGGTATATATGCATCATGTTTGTTTGATACTGGAGCCGATAACTGCTTTGTGTCATTTGAATTTGAGAAGCTTCTTAGACGTAAGCGCTCTTATCTTTCGACACCCTTCGAAGTAGAAATCGCTACCGGAAGAACCATTGCTGTCAATTCTGTGCTCCGTGATTGTACTCTCGAGCTCAACAATCATATATTCCCGATTAATCTCATTCCAATGCAGCTCGGAAGTTTCGATGTCATAGTAGGCATGGACTTTCTTCGTGAAAACCGTGCTGAAGTTGTGTGTTCCGATAAGATGATTCGTTTTGTGTTAGCCAGTGGTGATATTCTATGTGTTTATGGTGAAACTACTGCAAAAGATCTCAAGCTCATGTCCTGTCTTCAAGCTCGCAAATACCTCCGCAAGGAATATCGAGCCTTCTTGGCCAACATTGTTGTAGCAGAGACGGACAAGAAAAAGAAAGTTGAAGTCAAGGATGTTCCTGTTGTCCGAGAATTTCCTCAGGTGTTCCCTGATGATCTTCCTGGATTACCTCCTAGTCGTGATATCGACTTTCGAATCGACCTGATTCCAGGAGCCAACCCAGTGGCCAAAGCTCCGTATCGACTCGCTCCATCTGAGATGCGAGAACTCTCAAACCAACTCCAAGAGTTACTTGAAAAAGGCTTTATTCGCCCGAGCACTTCTCCATGGGGCGCACCAGTCCTTTTCGTTAAAAAGAAGGACGGGTCGTTCCGAATGTGCATCGATTACCGGGAATTGAACAAGCTGACCATCAAGAACCGATACCCCTTACCAAGAATCGATGACCTGTTTGACCAACTACAAGGTGCTCAGTGTTTCTCTAAGATTGATCTACGTTCAGGCTACCATCAGTTGCGGATTCAAGAGGAAGACATACCCAAAACCGCTTTTCGAACCCGATACGGCCACTATGAATTTGTTGTCATGCCTTTTGGTCTGACCAACGCACCCGCGGTCTTCATGGATCTGATGAATCGCGTGTGTAAACCGTTCTTAGACCGTTTCGTCATTGTATTCATCGACGATGTCCTGATCTATTCCAGATCGAGGGCCGAACATGCGCAGCATTTGCGATTGGTTCTCGAGTTACTTCAGGGAAACCAACTCTACGCCAAATTCTCCAAGTGTGAGTTCTGGTTGGAGGAGGTTCAATTTCTGGGTCACATTGTGAATAGTCGAGGTATACACGTTGATCCTGCAAAGATTGAGGCAGTCAAGGGATGGGTTACGCCAAAGACTCCGTCAGAAGTTCGCTCTTTTCTCGGATTAGCTGGTTACTATCGGCGATTCATTGAAGGATTCTCAAAGATTGCTGTACCACTTACCTCCCTTACTCATAAAGACAAGCCTTTTGTGTGGGGAACCGCGCAGGAGACTGCTTTCCAAACCCTCAAACACATGCTGTGTCATGCACCAGTTCTTACACTGCCGGACGGAAGCGATGACTTCGTTGTCTATTGTGATGCTTCAAACCTTGGACTTGGCTGTGTGCTCATGCAACGAGACAAGGTTATAGCTTACGCATCTCGACAGCTCAAAATCCACGAGAAGAACTATACAACCCATGACCTTGAGCTAGGCGCAGTTGTCTTTGCCTTAAAGATTTGGCGACACTACCTGTATGGTACAAGGTGTACGATCTTCACCGATCACAAGAGCCTACAACATATCTTTAACCAGAGAGAACTCAATATGCGTCAACGCCGATGGGTAGAACTTCTCAACGATTACGACTGTGAGATCCGTTATCACCCAGGCAAGGCGAACGTAGTTGCAGACGCCCTCAGCAGAAAGAATTACGTGATAGGTGTTCGAAACATCCAGGCTCAGTATAACCTCGAAGCTCTCATCCGCGAAGCACAACACGCTTGCTTTAACGAGCGTACGTTGAAGAAAGAACGGATCTATCACGATGGAACTCAGCTCGTGAGCAAAGCCAACGGGATATTCTATTATCTGGACCGAATCTGGGTTCCGAGGAGGACAGATTTGCGAAAGATCATCATGAACGAAGCCCACAAATCCCGATATTCCATTCATCCCGGTGCGGACAAAATGTACCAGGACATCCGCTACAAGTACTGGTGGCCTGGGATGAAAAGGGATATTGCTCTATATGTTGGTAGCTGTTTAACTTGTGCAAGAGTCAAGGCTGAACACCAAAGACCTTCAGGCTTACTCGAACAACCGCCGATACCCGTATGGAAGTGGGAAAGCATAGCTATGGATTTCATAACTAAGCTTCCGACCACGCCATCAGGTCACGACAGTATTTGGGTTATAGTCGACCGTCTAACCAAATCAGCCCACTTTTTGCCAATACGAGAAGACTATAAGGTGGCCAAGCTAGCCCAAATCTACACCGACGAGATCATTAAGAATCATGGTACGCCTCGAGACATCATTTCGGATCGCGATGCTCGGTTTACATCGAGATTGTGGGAAACTTTTCAAGCAGCTCTTGGTACGACGCTGAATTTGAGTACCGCATTCCACCCGCAAACCGACGGGCAGACTGAAAGAACGATTCGTACTATTGAAGACATGCTCCGTGCGTGTGTTATCGATTTTGGTGGTAGTTGGAGCAAACACCTACCATTGGTCGAATTTTCGTACAATAATAGCTATCACTCCAGCATCGAAATGGCACCTTTCGAAGCCTTGTATGGTAGGAGATGTCGCTCGCCTATTGTATGGCACGAGGTCGGTCATTCACAATTGACTGGGCCCGAGATTCTGCAAGAAACGACTGACAAGATCCACCAGATAAGGGAAAACTTGGTAAAGGCCCGGGACAGACAAAAGATGTACGCCGATAAACGACGCAGGCCCCGCGAATTTGCAGTTGGCGACTACGTGCTCCTAAAGGTATCGCCTTGGAAGGGAGTAGTCCGATTCGGCAAAAGAGGGAAACTTGCGCCTCGATTTGTTGGACCTTTTAAGATTCTGGAAAGGATCGGTAAGGTTGCCTACAAACTCGAATTACCGGAGGAACTCAGCAATGTCCACCCGACTTTCCATATTTCAAACCTTCGAAAATGCGTTGCCGACCACGACGCAATAATACCACTCGACGATCTTCAGGTCAACGAGACGCTACACTTCGTGGAAAAGCCTGTCGAAATCATGGACCGACAGACCAAGCAACTCAGACGCTCTCGCATTCCTATTGTAGCATCTTTAATTCTCTTGCAATCAATAGTCTTGTGCTCTCTAGACTTGCACAACCCACATGCAGGTGGTCCTGATTGAGACTTGGTCTCAAGCCTGCACTTTCCAAACTGGCGTTTTTGGCAAGTTGAGCACTTTGGCTTTTCCTCTGCCCGCTGACTACCTTTTCCAGACCCAAACTTCTTGGACTCAGTGTTTCCCTTGTGCTTCTTCTCCGACCCTCGTGAGTTATCCTCCTCACGCTTCCTCTTACTCTCTTCAGAGTTCTTGAGCGATCTTAACCTGACCGCATCCAAGGTGAGGGATAGAGATAGATCAGCAACCGATCTAAAAGTAGTAGGTCTAGAAGCCTTAACACTGGCTTTGATTTCTGGGGCTAGACCCCCAATGAAGCGAGCAATCCTCTTGGGCTCTGGTGTCACAAGGTAAGGGACCAATCTAGACATGGTATTGAAGCTGGTGAGGTAAGCTTGACAATCTAAATTCTTCATCACCAAAGATAAGAAGTCTGATTCAATCCTCTCCACTTCATGCTGTGGACAGTAGTTCTCCTTAATGAGAACAACAAACTGCTCCGATGACATATTATAGAGTGGGATCTTCCCAGCAGCTTGTATGAGAGACTTCCACCATGCCAGTGCCTCTCCTTTGAACGATTGGGATACATACTTCACTATGTCCCTTTCAGCACAACCGCTGATATCAACAATAGTCCATTTCATCTAACTAGGTCATACAATCAATTGCTCCTTTCTCCCCAGTGAAATCCCGAGGTTTGCAGGAAACAAAGTACTTATAAGTACAAGACTTGGTACGTGGCTCATCATTGAACACTATTCTCTTGGATGGAACACTATGTTGGTTTGAGGAATGTTCGACATTCTCTTTCTTAGGTCCATCCTTCTTCGAGGGTGGCTTGCTATGAGCTTCAGAATGATTCTTAGGAACAGACTTAGAGTGGGGTACTGAAGAAGTTCTACTATACGTCTCACTAACCTCCTTGAATTGCTCCTTCACAGCTTTAGACACAGCTGTATCAATCAGCGTACGGAGCTCTCCTTTGGTTATATTAATCCTATCATTATCGTCATTTTCCAGAGAATGACTGTTCACTTCCTCCGACCTTGCCATGTAGCTTTAATTGCTATATAAAATCAAATGAGGACGAGGTTTATATGGAAGCTTATACGGTTCTATTGTTTTAAACGATTTGTTAACCATGGTTTTTAATACACATTTTAGTTAATTATACAGGATGACCCTAAATTATATAATAGCACAAAAGGCCTAGTCACATAGACAGATTTAGTTAATAAACCAGGATTTTACAGAATCGAGGTATTAAGGTTCGAATCAAAGTTCATTACCTTTCCTTGACAGGGAGTTGCAGGCTACCACTGTCCTTAGTCCCAGAGGACGTTAATTATAGCCCGTGGGCACTTCATCCTTAAGGGATGATTATATAAATAAGGGAATTTAGAATAACCCCTTTTTAATAATGACTTATGTGATTTTATCGGATCACACTTTGTCAAGCATATAACATATCAAATGTTAATAAGGGTTGAATCCTTTGAATAGGTTTTACCATTTTGGCCATGTCTGCAATGACAATTAGGCTAGGTTTTACCTTTAAGATTCTTTTAATATTAAGCGCAGAGCAATCCTAATTTGAGATGTTAACAAGGATCTGAATCTAATTGAGGAACTACCATCTTGGCCCTGTCTTAGAACGACACTTGAGCTAGGTCTTATCCTTTTTAGATTTTGCCATTTTATCACAATGGTAGATCTTATAATATAGGAATCTAATCATCCCATTATATTTAGACAAGTATATGGTTGCTCTAAACGGGACTTCTATCAAAATGACTTGCCCATGCAAGGGCTAATCAGAAAAATAACAAAGGTAACAAATAAAGGACAAAACCAATCAGGAGTAGTCCTAAGTTCTTTGTCTAGACTCAAGAATGTGCAATTGTGTAACTGAGATTAAACACAAAGGGCTAGTGTTTAATTCACTCAGTGTTGGCTCTGATACCAACCTGTCACACCCCAATTTTTCCACGTGTCACCGGTGGGCCCGGTGGGGAGTATCGTGACGTCATTGATATCATCATAGTCAAACAACACAACATATAAATGCACAGCGGAAGCAAAAGATATAGATTTATTTCAACTGAATATATTGTAATGTTTAAGTATCACAAAACAGTCGAAACAGATCCACAGGCGGATCAAATAAAAAGGAAAACTGTTCAACAGACTTTGACATCTAAAGCTTGCGAGACTTGAGTAATGATGCCTGGAGTAGCCAGCCTATTTCGTCTAGAACCTGCACTTAGCCTTTTTGGAAAATACGTCAGTTTGCACTGGTAAATACAACTTAACTGACTCATTTTGAAAACGTTTAGAAAATTGATTTGAATGCACTTAGGCAAAAATATATTTTTAACTCGGGACAATTATTCAAAATAATCTTGTATACAGTTTTACTCATTTGTCGTCCATCAGGGCCGGTTTGTAGGGCCGGACTTAAGTTAACTGACGCACCACAGGTATAGTGCCCACAAGGTCGATTCCTTATAGTGGGATACCAGTTTTTACATAAGGCAGCTGTCAGGTGTACGCCTACACCCCGTGCTTAGGTCGTGGCCATTTCATGAATGATGCCAAGGATATCCGGGACATGGTCATTTAACCCCCAAGGGCCATACACCAAATAATACATATCAAACAGGTTATGTAAATACATAAATCACAATCCGATTTAAATGACTACATACACCCAACCAAGCGGTACTTTTATAGTACCGTATCCCAAGCCCGTATAGGGAAAATAAGTTAAGAGTATTTACCTGAGCAATGTATAAATCAAATACAGCAAGTGCACGTATCTTTTACTGGGCTCCTAATCTGGAACGAAGGTTTTTAATAACCTATTAGAATCCTAACGAGTCTTTAATTAAGCCTTGACTTAGACCGGTTAGTTTTCAAAGGAAAGACACGGTTCAAACGCATGACAAAGCGAAGACCGGTTTAGAATGTGGTTTTGACCCAACAAGCTTGAATACTTGTTTAATATGGGTAACTTAATCACATTCTGGATTTTGAGACGAAAACGATTTGGTTTGACCCGTTTCGGCTAATATATGCAAACTAGTCACACAAGCCGATCCGAACGCGAAACATGCGTAACGGGTAACCATAAGAGTCATGAACATGTTCCATAAGTTAATATTCCTTTGATATGTTGTGATATCAGTAGGATATCTTCCATTATGCCCAATATGAATTTAAAAACCAACTTAAGCCTCGAAGGGTATTTTGGTCATTTAAAAGGTTATAAAAGAGGTCAAATAGCAATCTGAGTTATAGGTCTGATTAAATCAGTACAAATACTTAATTTACTAAGTGACATCAGTAGGGTATAACCTATACGTGAAATTTATCACTTATAACCAAACTATGCATCTTAAGGGCATTTTGGTAATTTCACATAGGCTTAAAAAGGTCAAAACTAGAATTCTGAGTTTAAGACTTTTGCTTACTATTAAAGTATGAAAGTTTACTTAAGACATCAGTAGGTATCAAGTCTTATACACCTAAAATGGTTTTAATATATACTATGCGTTAAAAACGCTTAAATCGGTGATTTTGAGCTATTTCCGGGTTCTAAAAGGGAAGCTGATATTTTTATTATTCTAGAAGGCTCAAAATACTTTATTTATCATATTAGATCCGTATAAAAAGGTTTGGGGTCAAAAGGTTTTGTAAAACTCATTTTCTAGCCTAAAAGGGCAAAACCGGCAATTACCAAATCAAGCTTAGAACTCTAGGTTACGATCAGCCTAAATATAAATAAAAATCTTCAATAATCCCAAAATATTATATTACATCAGTGGGTAATAAGTTTGGTATCAACAATTGGGTTTAGATAGGCTATATGCTAATCGTACGGTTTATTTACCGAAAAGCTTCTTAATTACGCTAATGAGCATATCTCCTAATCTAGACCTCAAACTGATGTGAAATTTTATGGACATGCTTATAGATTAGTAATAAAGGTTTTAGTCCTTTCATATCTTCCAAAAATATTGTTTTAACATTAAAGGGCATTATGGTCACATTTAGGCATTATGGAAACATGCGATGGTCTTTAATTCTAAAGAACCAAGTAGTATAACTTTGGGAGGTTATACTATCATATAACATGATCACAAAGGACCCTAAGGCATAAATAAACTCAAGCTAATTCGGGTCAGAACTGAAAGTCAAAGAAAAGGTCAAACCTTGCGACTTTCGGTTGCGAACCGAGCCTATACTTAGAATTGTCGGGTTGAATCATGTTTAGACATGATCAACTAATATTTACCAAGTCATTAAAGTGACAAAACTGATTTTATGACTTTCATATTATTAGTTGTGAATTTTATTTAAAACAATCCCGAATGACTTTAATTTGACCCGACAATTAAACTAAGTAAACGTGGTAATTAGGAGATGCCCTTTAGAGGGTTAAACACCTACCTAATTACGATCACGTAGCCATGTTCAACGCGAACCATGGCTCAACCGATTAAAAGTCAAAGTGTTTATCGATAACGCTTGACTTTTCGGTTTAAAACGCTAAACAAATAACTAAGCATGAAAGGAATCACTTACAAAAGTCCAAAGGACTTGAAGATCACTCAAAAGGAGGTTCCCTTGACCAGGCTCCTCAGATTTGAGTGTTGGAGAGCAAAACCCAAGAATTGGTGTGAAATGAATGAATGAATTTCACCCCTATTTATAGTTTTCGGGAGTGCACGAGATTGTGACAAGTGTCGGAGTGCATAACCAGATCAAAACAAGTGTAAAGTGGTTTTACAAATCTGGTAGCAAGCCCCTAGATTCAAATGTGTGAGACAAGAAGCAAAACCAAGGCTGGTTTTCAGAATTCTGGAACTGGGCATGCTATACGGACCGTAAGGTCTTGTATACGGTCCGTAAGGATCTTGTCTGCACCAGGGAACTTTCAGCAAATGACAGATTTGGCCCCTGCACCCCCAAATGCCATTTCTGACACTTCCAAAGGCCGTTAAACCATTTTTAAGGCTCTACAATGATGCCTAAGCATAGGGAACATGAACCATGCTCAAAAATATGCCGGATGTCGGTTCGTTTGGTCGTACGGTCCCGTTGTTCGGCTAATTACGACGAAACGCGGACGGACGCTAAAAACGATCCAAATTACGCGACGAATGGAATTTTATCAAGCCAAACACTAAAATAAAATATTTTAGTGCTTACATAAATTTTTGGGTGTCCGGGGATATTCAGAATGCGAGATATGCGCGAAAGTGCAAACTTGTGCACTTTTTGACACTTTTAGTCCCTGCATGACATAAAAGTGTATTTTTGCGCACCAAACACCTCTAAGCCTATAACTAAGCTATCTAAAGGTTAATTATAGTGTACTAAACTCATGGTCATACTCCGGAAGGTTCGATTCCTTACGAATTGACATACTTTTGCGGTTTGACGCTTTTAACCCCTCGCATACGAATATTGTCATAACTTTCTCATACTTTATCGAAACCTTGTGAAATTTTTATCACACATTCTTGTGAGTATAATTAACCATTACAAAGCTTTGGGTCTGCTAAAAGATCACTCAGAGGTATACTTTAAACATGTTGACACATTTAGCCCCTGTAGTTTGTAATTCCTCACTTTCTTTCACAGTTGGCTTCGTATGATCGATGATTTATTCGTTTAAGGGTATAAACATCATGTAGGGTTATTGAAAGGCATATTTATCCGTTGTTGACATTTTGAACCCTTACGTTCACATACTTTCCTTGTTTGTCAACCTTAGTCCTTCATACGGAATCTTTCACCCGTTCAAAGCTTATGACACGTGTCAATACATTATTGGACATGAATTTTCGAGGTGTTACATCCTCACCCCCTTAAAATAAATCTCGACCTCGAGATTTACTGAAACAAATGAGGGTACTTTTCTTTCATTGTGGATTCTACCTCCCACGTGTACTCAGGTCCTCTGCGGGCATCCCATTTAACCTTCACAATAGGCACATGCTTCCTTCGAAGCTTCTTAACCTGTCGATCCTCAATCGACAAAGGTTTCTCCACAAATTTCAAGCTCTCATCTATATGCACATCTGTATGCGGTATGACTAGCGACTCATCAGCTAGACATTTCTTCAGATTGCAGATGTGGAAGACATTATGAATACCACTGAGCTCTTCAGGTAAGTTTAACTTATAAGCCACTGATCCTACACATTCGATGATCTCGAATGGTCCTATATACCTCGGGCTTAACTTACCTTTCTTGCCAAATCGCATCACTCCTTTCCAGGGTGATACTTTAAGCAGAACCTTATCACCAACCTCGAACTTGAGGGGTTTTCGCCTTTCATCAGCATAGCTCTTCTGCCTATCTCTGGCAGCTTTTAGGCGATCACGAATCTGGAAAATCTTGTCCGTCGTCTCTAAGACTATATCTGGCGCTCATAATTGAGCTTCTCCCACTTCTGCCCAACAAATAGGCGTTCTGCACTTTCTACCATATAGTGCCTCAAAAGGCGCAGCCTTAATGCTGGTATGGTAGCTATTATTGTAGGAGAACTCGATCAAAGGTAGGTGCTTATCCCAGCTACCCCCTAAATCGATCACACATGCACGCAGCATGTCTTCCAATGTTTGAATGGTACGCTCACTCTGCCCATCCGTCTGAGGATGGTAAGCCGTACTGAAGTTTAATCGCGTGCCCAAAGACTGTTGGAAACTTTTCCAAAAATGTGATGTGTATCTGGTATCTCTGTCCGAGATAATAGCCACAGGCACTCCATGCAAAGATACAATCTTATCAACATATAATTGGGCCAACATGTCAGAACTGAAAGTTTCCTTAATGGGTAGGAAATGTACTGACTTAGTCAGTCTATCTACTATCACCCAAATAGTATCATTTCCTTTCTTAGTCTTTGGCAACTTGGTGATGAAATCCATCGTCACCATTTCCCATTTCCAAGTGGGAATTTCAGGCTGTTGCAGTAATCCTGACGGTTTCTGATGCTCAGCTTTAACTTGAGCACACGTCAAGCATTTAGCTACATAAGTGGCTATAGACTTTTTCAAGCCTATCCACCAATAATTAGCCCTTAGATCCTGGTACATCTTATCAGCTCCAGGATGAACGGAATATTTGGAACTGTGGGCTTCCTGGAGGATAACATCCCGAAGTCCTCCATAAATTGGAACCCGTATTCGTCCATTCAACCTTAGGATTCCGTCCTTACCGTAGGATAACTGCTCCTCAGTTACTCCTAGCTTCTCATCAGAATAGTTAGCTTCCAGCACTGCTTCCTTCTGTGCTGCTAACAATCTTTCATTCATATGTATGGATGAACATCCTTTTATGGTTTAAATATGTTGTTTACTCGATTGATCGTAACGATTGCCGCTCTGGCCACACCTTGCAATACGCTTCCGCATAAACCGAAAATCGGGGTGTGACAAAATTGTACTTCAAGTGTGGGGATGGGGGAGTAGTAAAAATTTTTTGAGTAGTAAAAATTTTTCGATTTTGACCCGTTCATTTAAACACTACACATTGAGGACAATGTTTACCTCAAGTGTGGGGATGGGGGAAAAATTTCAAAAATTTTTCAAAAATTTCTTGTTTCAAAAGCGATCTTAAAAGCACAAGTAACCAAGTCAACGAGGGATGGCACAACCCATTTGGTCTTTTGTCATGGTCAAGTTCAAATTAATAGCATGACGGGTATTTAGCGGGTGGTTATTTGGGAATAATCCGCCTAAGAAACTAGTATATCATGCATATCACATATCATACCCTTATACGTGAGGTTTGAGCCACTTTTCTATCATAGAATTGCATTTACATGTTTCTTTGTTGAGTGGACCATTAGTCGCGTATTGTAGAACTTGCAACTTTTGATACGTTCGAGACCATAGACCGAATACAAGCACGAGAATGATTAAGGCATTAGGTAAACCTTTTCCTTTTACACCATTTTTATATCCTTACCCAAAAATTATCCCCTAGCAGCCAACTTCGAGCCTAAACCTTTCGTTTGACAACCCATCTAGCCCATAACCATAAGCCTTTTCTTTTTAAACCCGTGTGATGAAAATTCGAGTATAGGAGTTTTAGTTGTATAGTTGTGAATTATAAAAAAAACAGAAAATGTTGCGAAAAAGAATGAAAAACCATTGAGAAAAATCCAAAAATGTGTGTTTCTAGTTATTGAATAAAAGGCGAAAATCATTGCCTTGGATTGATGTTTATAGTTTATTTGAGTTTAGAATAGTTGCGTTGTAATAAGAATCGAATTTTCATCACCTTAGCCACTTTAAAATAGCCTATTCCCTACCCTTAGCCTAGCCCCGTTACAACCCTTCAAAGACCTTTTGACTTGTGCTTAGTATTCGTGATCGGTGGTGGAGAATGATTGAGTTGCAAGCCTATGCGGGTACGTGTTCTAACCGGTTTTGAGCGATTAATTGATTTAAGTGCTAATACATTATACACATTAGCCGAATTATAAGCCGAGTGGAGAAAACATTGCGAGGGATATGCATGACTTGTTAGTTTTACGGGCGGGTTAATCTTGGATAACCATTATTATATGTGTTTATTCACTTTACCGGTAAATATTTGGAAATTGTAAAGAATGGGAACTTTTGTATGACAATAGACCTTAACCTTTGTCTCGTGAATGGGATTTGTATTCGTTGTTCGACCCACGTGAAAGTGAAAAACAGATTTGCTTGAGGGCAAGCAAAAGACAAGTGTGGGGATGTGATACGTGGTTGAAAACCGGTGTTCGTTATTGCTTAACTTTGTGTTTTTACATAAGTTTCAATCTTGAATGGCCTACTTTTAATAAGATTTGTGTTTATGCAGGTTTAATGAAGTTTAAGGAGCTTTTGGGAGCTTTACGGGTCACCGGGTCGAAAACCGGAGCACTAGGATGCATCACGGGTCAACCGGGAGTGTTGGAATCGAAAAATGGAGATCTCACAAATGAGAGCCCGTCGCCGACGGGGTCCAGACCGTCGGTGACGCCTTCCAGAAATGGTCGTCGGCACACATAAGCCGTATCCAGGAACATAACCCGTCGGACGAAGATAACAAAACCAAAGCCCGTCGCCGACGGGTTGAGGGTCGTCGGCGACGGCTTGTCAAAACTTGGAACGCGAATTTGTGTGATTTAGGGATTAAACTCGATTTCCACTGGCTCTTGGTCATTGATTTTCGGGAGTTACACACTTCTTTGAGTTTGAAAGTTCATCTTGGAGCCAAGATTCACCATCCATCACCTACCATTCAACTTTCTTGAACACTCTCAACCCGAATCATCAAGATTCATCACCATTCATCTACACAATCAATTCATCCATCCAAACCCTAGTTCTCCATCATCAATTATACCACCATCCTCCTTCACCAACCCATCATCATTCACCATTCCTTCATCCTACAAGCTTCAAGATGTCTTCACTCACGCTCCAACCATCCGGTGATCAAGCTTCTTCAACCATGAGCGGCTAATCATCTCGGTTTCACCCCGGCGTAGGTAGTTGTTAATTCTAGTGTTTCGAATTGTTCTTGTTTCATCTTAGTGACAATTTGTGTTTGTTTTTTCAAACTTTTGACAATGGTATTACATTTGTTACGAATTCGTGAATTGTTGAACGATGTTCAAAGTTAGGACTTTGCGAAACGGTGATATGTAATTGTACATTGTCGTTGTGAGGATTTACTTGTGTTGATTACAAAGTGTCTTTTTGTCCGTTCTTCGGGACGTTGATAGCTAGTAGCACCTAAGTCACGGTACACTAAATCCGTTAATCGAATGCATTTGAGTTGAAACTAAAACTTGTAGAAATCCTAGGTTAACAATTACCGAAACCGGGCGTGATTCCTTTTTATTATTATTGTTCTAGTAACCATTTTTATTGCAATCGTTAAGTAGTATTTGTCAATCATTCTCATCAATCCATTTAGTTAAAAATCATATCTCTCAATTAAACAAAAACATAAAAATTATTCTAGCAAGCTTCATAGATTGTGACACTTTTGATAATTCAATCGAATCCACACACAAACCACATACTCTTCGTGGTTCGACCCCTTGCTACCACTAGCTATTTGTTAAGGGTAAATAGGGCTTATAAATCTTATCTTTGACCGGAGCGCGACACTTCGATCAACAGTTCAAGATAAAATGGCTGACTCGGATGAAATAAATAGTCACCCAAAGGAGAATCAAAATGACGCCCGGATTAATATAGCAGGTGCGGAACTCCAAGCATTAGTTGACAATGCTGTTACAAAAGCATTGGATAGGCAGTATAGTGAGTCGAGCGGGACTCGGAGTATGTAACACCCCGTGTTTTCCAAAAGTCAAAGTCAAAGTCAAGTGTTGACTGTTATTGGAATTAAAGATTAATAAAGATTAATTTCATTTTAGTTTCATTTTGATTTTCGTATTATTTGGAGTAAGTGTTGTATAATCAAACTAATCGGACGATAATCGAACTGTGAATCAACGACCGACTGTGAATGATAGGAAGTAACAACGCAATAAAGCTAGTCAATCAATAATCAAGCTAGTCAAATCAATCATCAAACTCTAGTGTGGGGATTTTAATGCTTTTTATACGTGTGTGTGTGCCCTATGTGTTACTTGTGCATGTTTACTTTTATGTTAAAGTGTGTGGTGAATCAATCAAATCAATCAAGACTCAACGGTGAATCAAACTCAATGGAAATCGAACCCGAAATGGTTGTAAGGATGCTTGTATGTTAGATATAATAGTTGAGACTAAAAGTAATTTGATTAGGAATTCTATCATTCTCAAATCATCGTTCATCGAACTCGAAATATCGAAAATCGTCGCGAAACACTCTAAACCAGGCAAGCCGATCGAACAGGGCAACCTGATCGAACAGGCAAGCCGATCGAACAGGGCAACCTGATCGAACAGGCTAGCCGATCGAACAGGCTGTTCGATCGGACAGCTGCTCGATCAGGGATGCTGTTCGATCAGCTGACCCTTTCCTCTTTTAGAAGCCTATAAATAGGGCTGTCCTTGTCAAACTTTCCACTTTTGGAAAAGCTCTGACCGACCAGCCTCTTCTTCTCACTAAATCTCAGATTTCTCTCAAACCGGTAAGTATTTCACTCTAATCCTTGTACGTTTTTGTTCATTAATCGATTCTCCATCTTTCTATCTTTCAAAACTTGGATTTCATCCATGAAATCACCAAGATCTAGGCGTTCTTGAGTGATGTCATCATGTGTTCTTCAAGAACACTAAGTTTTGGCATCATTCCACCATGAATAACTTAGATCTAACCGGTTTCCACATAAATAACCTAAAATCTTCCAAAGATCTTAACATTTCACGGTGGAAAAGGATTGGAAGATGGGTTTTCATCTATCTTTCAACTCTTTTACACTCAAAAAGGTGAAACGAGACTTGAACCGACTTACAAATTAACCTAAACAAACACATGGTTCAAGATTCGGGTTCTACCGAGAGATATACCGATTTCGGGTTAAACGTTAAACTTAGGTTCCAAACCGTCTCTGACCGAGTTTGGGTGATTCCTGCTCGAGTCAGTAGACTAAGTAGGGACTTCAGCTTTGTGGTTCAACTCGTAGTCAAAATATCTCTAAAACATCAACAAATAACGGGAATAACCAAGTGTTAAGTGATAGGTTAACCGAATCGAGAAGCTGGCCGAACGGCTAGGCTGTTCGATCGAACAGCCCAACCGAACGACTATGCCAGCCGATCGACTAGGCTAACCGATCGACTAGCACTTAGTCCCACCAACTCACAAAAGTGTAGTATTGACGAGGTACTGTTCGATCGACTACGCCACTCGATTGTAATCATTACTGCTCGAATCATGAGATACTATACTTCAAAACACTTAGACCTTTCGAAACATTGGAATGTCACCGATCGAGCATGCCAACCGATCGAGTGACATATTTGAAAACAATGAAGTGCTAGCCGATCGGTTGGGCTAACCGATCGAACAGCTGTTCGATCGGCCAACCTGAAAGGTAGTACAAACCATCAAACACAAACACATCCTTCACATCAAAGGAAGAAACAATCCACTTGAAGGAACCAGCCGATCGAGCCAGCCGGCCGATCGAATGGATGTTCGAACGGACTTTCAAACCAATCGAACAGCCCACTCGATCGAACTGCTGTCCGATCGAATGGCCTACTCGATCCAAGTACATTGTTTACTTTTTCCGCGTTACTCATCGTTGTGTTATCGAACTATTCAGGCTAACCTATTCTCAGTGCTCCCTTCAATCCACAACCAACCACTGTGAGTATACTCGATCCCTTTTTGCTTTCAGCACTTTTGGGTGTTACATACGTAATCTATCAAAATCACAAACAACACAAACTATTTGAACGCTAACCTATTTGCATGTATTACTTGTCTAAATGATTGCTGTTTATTATGTTTACACGTGGAGTGCTATTTACCTGCTTTAGCAACGTAGTACTATAGTTTGGACTCAGCACCCGTTCACACGGGGGTTGCTAAGGACAATTACTTGCATGGATTACGGTGGTAATCATGTATCGCGAACTGTCTCGGACAGTCAACTCGAAGTCATTGGTATCGATGGTCCCATGTTGATAATTTACATGCATCGTTTGCCCTTGTGTACGTGCTTGGTTATGCGTAAACTATTCGAACTTTATATGCTATATCAAACTTGTGTACTCACCTTTACATTATATGTATTGACTTTTATTTTAACGTATGTGACAGGTGTTTAAGCTACTAGCGTGCTAGGGAAGCGAGGCAATAATAAGCTTCTAGGAGCCAGTGACCTTAGGACAGTGTCCATATACCTGCTCCAGGGTTATAATTATCTGTAGATCTTGTACTGGCACCTGTAGTCATGAAGATCTATAGTTAGTCGTCTAGAAGTCTTAAAACAATATTTAATTCGGTCTGTAATAATTAAGAATTTGAGTTGTCGGATCAGTTCCCATATTGTTTAGTTGATTTCTATGATAACTTGTTATTATTTGGGACACGGTATGGGACGTGTTATATAACTGAATTGTATGATAGTTGTTGTGGAAACTTCTGAACAATCTGTTTCGCTCAGTGCCGCGCCCCGATGATTCCGCCATCGGTTGGGGTGTGACAGAGTAGGACCCGATCCGCACCACATTCTAAGCCCAAGACTCATTCTGAGGCGCATAGCAAGCCTCCTTCCAAGAAAGAAGAACCAAAGAAAGATGATGACGATCGTCACTCTTCAAACCATCATAGTGTCCCATCTCAAGGTATTGTGCTGAATCAAGGACCCCCAAGGGTTGCTCCTACAAATACTTTGTTTCATGCAAGCCCCGGGATTTTACGGGGGAGAAAGGAGCAATAGACTGCATGACATGGTTGGATGAGATGGACACAGTGGTTGATATCAGCAGGTGCGCTGAGAGGGATATAGTAAAATTTGTGTCTCAATCGTTTAAGGGTGAGGCCTTAGCCTGGTGGAGGTCGTTGATTCAGGCAACTGGAAAGGTCCCACTGTACAGTATGTCATGGGAACAATTTGTTGCTCTCATCAGAGAAAACTACTGCCCTCAGCATGAGGTAGAGAAGATTGAGTCGGATTTTCTGTCATTAGTGATGAAGAATCTGGATTGCCAAGCTTACCCTACGAGCTTTAATACAATGTCAAGGTTGGTTCCTTATCTGGTGACCCCGGAACCCAAAAGAATAGCTCGTTTCATAGGGGGCTTAGCTCCAGAGATTAAGGAAAGTGTAAAAGCCTCTCGGCCAGCTACATTCAGGTTAGTAGCTAATATATCCTTATCTCTCACACTGGACGCGGTCAGGCAGAGATCGCTGAGGAACAAGGATGCCGAGAAAAGGAAGCATGATGATGATGACAACTCGCGTCGATCAAATAAGAAGCACCGAGGAAACAGTGACCACAGGAAAGGATCTGGTTCAAGGAAAGATGGGCACCAATCTGGAGATAAGCCCAAGTGTAAGACTTGTCAGAAATACCATTTTGGGAAGTGCAGACTTGACACAAAATCCCAATATCAGACAAGGCCTTGCGGGATTTGCAAATCCACGGAACATAAAACCCTAGAGTGCAAGAAACTGAAAGACGCAACATGCTACAGTTGCAAGGAAAAGGGGCACATCAAGACAAATTGCCCAAAGAATGCCAAGAAAGCCGATGAAGGGAAGAAGACCAATGCTAGGGTCTTCAGAATGGATGCAAAGGAAGCTGTGCAGGACAATAACGTGATCACAGGTACCTTTCTTATAAATGATGTTTATGCGAGAGTGCTATTTGATTCAGGAGCTGATAAATCATTTGTAGATAATAAGTTTTGCAAATTGCTGAATATACCTGTCAAAACCTTAAGTGTGAAGCATGAGGTGGAATTAGCAGATGGCACCTTAGAAACCGCCTCAACCATATTAGATGGATGTTTCATATCCATTAAGAACCACTCTTTTCCTTTGTCCCTACTTCCTTTGAAGTTAGCCGGTTTTGACATAATTTCGGGTATGGACTGGTTATCTCATAACCAGGCCCAGATTGTCTGCAATAAGAAGCAAGTAGTGCTCAAGACTCCGTCTGGTGAGTCACTTACCCTTCAGGGAGATACCCGGTATGGACTATCAGAGCATGTATCTATGCTCAAGGCCTCTAAGTGTTTGGCGAAGGGATGTGTCATCTACATGGCACAAGTAACTATCGATGAGCCGAAACCCAAGATTGAAGATATCCCTGTCATTTCTGAATACCCTGAAGTTTTTCCTGAGGAACTACTTGGTTTACCACCAGATAGGCAAGTAGAGTTCAGGATTGACATTATTCCAGGGGCAGCACCTGTTGCAAGAGCACCCTACAGATTGGCACCAACAGAGGTGAAAGCACTGAGAACACAACTGGATGAATTGCTAGCCAAAGGTTTTATTAGACCTAGTTCGTCTCCTTGGGGAGCACCAATCTTATTTGTCAAGAAGAAGGATGGATCGATTCGTCTGTGCATCGATTACCGTGAGCTTAACAAGGTCACTATCAAGAATAGATATCCATTACCTAGGATCGACGATTTGTTCGACCAACTTCAAGGGGCAAGTTACTTCTCTAAGATCGATCTGAGGTCAGGCTATCACCAACTGAAGGTTAGAGATGAAGACGTACACAAGACTGCATTTAGGACTCGTTATGGTCATTACGAGTTCCTAGTGATGCCTTTTGGGCTCACTAATGCGCCATCAGCATTCATAGATCTCATGAACCGTGTCTGCAAGCCATACTTGGACAAGTTTGTTATCGTCTTCATTGACGACATCCTCATCTACTCAAAGGACCAAGCTGATCATGAGAAGCATCTTCGATGTATTCTTTCACTACTTCAATAGGAGAAGCTTTACGCCAAGTTTTTGAAGTGTGAATTCTGGCTTCGAGAAGTCCAATTCCTTGGACATATGGTTAGTGGGCGTGGTATCCAAGTGGATCCCGCTAAGGTGGAAGCTGTCATGAATTGGCAAGAGCCGAAGACGCCCACAAAAATTCGCAGCTTCTTGGGATTGGCAGGTTATTACAGGCGCTTTATTGAAAATTTTTCAAGGATTGCTGCACCCCTAACTTCTTTGACTAGAAAGAATATTAAGTTTAACTGGGGCCCTAAGCAGCAAGAAGCTTTTGATATCCTTAAGCAGAAGCTAAGCAATGCACCCGTGTTGACATTGCCTGATGGAATAGAAGAGTTTGTAGTATACTGTGATGCATCACACACCGGGATGGGATGTGTGCTTATGCAGAAAGGCAAGGTTATTGCCTATGCTTCACGTCAGTTAAAGGTGCATGAAAAGAATTACACCACCCATGACTTGGAGTTGGGTGCCGTTGTATTTGCACTGAAGCTATGGAGGCACTATTTATATGGCATCAAATGTGTGATCTATTCTGATCACAAGAGCCTCCAGCATCTGTTCAACCAAAATGATTTGAACATGAGGCAGCGAGATGGATGAAAACTTTGAATGATTATGATTGCGAGATAAGATACCATCCTGGCAAGGCGAATGTAGTCGCCAATGCCTTGAGTCGAAAGGAAAGAGTGAAGCCTATTAGAATCAATGCCAAGAGCATTGAGATAAAGAATAGTTTGAATGAAAGATTGTTAGCTGCGCAGAAGGAGGCTGTGCTAGAAGCTAACTATACTAATGAAAAGCTAGGAGTAATTGAAGAACAGTTATCCTACGGAAAGGACGGAATTTTAAGGTTAAATGGACGAATATGGGTTCCAGTTTATGGAGGACTATGAGAAGTTATCCTCCAGGAAGCCCACAGTTCCAAATACTTCGTTCATCCTGGAGCTGACAAGATGTACCAGGACTTGAAGGCAAACTTTTGGTGGATAGGCTTGAAAAAGTCTATAGCTACCTATGTAGCAAAATGTTTGACTTGTGCGCAAGTCAAAGCTGAACACCAAAAGCCGTCACGTTTGCTACAACAGCCTGAACTTCCCACATGGAAGTGGGAGATGGTGACGATGGATTTCATCACCAAGTTGCCGAAGACAAGGAAAGGAAATGATACGATATGGGTAATAGTTGATAGGTTGACTAAGTCAGCACATTTCCTACCCATTAAGGAGACTTACAGCTCCGACATGCTAGCCCAATTGTACGTAGATAAGATTGTATCTCTACATGGCGTACCTGTGTCTATTATCTCTGACAAAGATACTAGGTACACATCTCATTTTTGGAAAAGTTTCCAACAATCTTTGGGCACGCGCTTAAACTTCAGTACGGCTTACATCCTCAGACAGACGGGAAGAGTGAGCGTACAATCCAAACTTTGGAAGACATGTTTCATGCATGTGTGATTGACTTAGGTGGTAGTTGGGATAACCACCTGCCATTAATCGAGTTCTCGTACAACAATAGCTACCGTACCAGCATTAAGGCTGCGCCTTTCGAGGCCTTGTACGGTAGGAAGTGCAGGACGCCCGTGTGTTGGGCGGAAGTTGGAGATGTTCAACTGACAGGACCAGAAATAGTCTTTGAAACGACGGACACGATTGTCCAAATTCGGGAACGCCTAAAAGCTACCAGGGATAGGCAGAAAAGCTACGCAGATTTAAAGCGCAAACCTTTTAACTTCGAAGTAGGTGACAAGGTACTGCTTAAAGTATCACCCTGGAAGGGAGTGATGCGATTTGGTAAGAAAGGCAAGTTAAGCCCGAGATACATAGGACCCTTCGAGATCATCGAACGTGTCGGATCAGTTGCCTATAAGTTAAACTTACCCGAAGAGCTCAGTGGTATTCACAATGTATTCCACATCTGCAATCTGAAGAAGTGTGTCACTGATGATTCACTAGTTATACCACACACAGATGTGCACATAGAAGAGAGCTTGATGTTTGTTGAAAAACCTGTGTCGATCGAGGATCGACAGGTTAAGAAGCTTCGAAGGAAGCATGTGCCGATTGTAAAGGTTAAATGGGATGCCCGTAGAGGTCCCGAGTACACGTGGGAGGTAGAATTGTAGGTCCCCTTGAGTCTATGGATCGTCACAGAATCGTCTTTCCAATCAAGAGTGCGGAATCCTCTTGATCAGAATTAGCAGAAAAAGTGTAGAAACAGAAATCAGCAATCACTTTCAAACCGGGTTTTATTGATTATCTATCAAGATTGATTACAATCAATCAAACCCTAAACACAAACCCTAATTTCGTCCAAGACTTCTCTCTCACGAAATTCTATCTCTCACAACTGTTTTGGCTGATTAACCTAAACCCTAATGTCTAACCTTGTTTATATAACACAAGGTTTACAAGTGGGCTAGGTTTACACTCCTGGGCTGCGAATTGGACAGGCCCAATTCGCCCCCATCACCCAATTCCTTGGGTTTAGTTAGCCCAAACATAACAACTAACTATTACAAAGCTAAACCCGCTAACTGTTTATCATTTAACTAATTACAAGATATCCAAAGACCAAATCTAAGCTGTTGTCACAAACATGCACCAACAAACTCCCCCTTGACAATAGCTTCATAAAAACTTTGTCTTGAGTCAAAACTTTGTCTTCGGTCTTCTTGCAGTCTTCAAGTAATGTTGCACTGTCTTTGGTCTTTGGATAGCTTCAGCTTCAACAGCTTCTGTCAGCAACAGACTCCCCCTAAGCTGATGCATCCAATCACCAATTCTTCAACACGTTAGCGTTTGAGTAAACTCCAGTTCAGCATTTGCACAGCAATCTTCAAACTCTTCAATCTTGTCTGCAATATAGAAAGGAGGTTCTACCATGCAGCCAATCAAACTCTCATCTTCATACTTCACAGCAACTTCTCAGCAACAAACTGCTTCAATCTGTATACTATAAAACAAACATCTCGAGAAACCATAAGAATTTTTCAACAAAGTTAAATAAATTATTATTTTTCGAGAGATTAGTTAAACTGTATTACAGATTAAGCATTTTCAATTTCATCACCAACACGCAAAAACGTTTTGTTCAACACACAAGAACAACCTGTCTGATTGAAAATTTTGAACTCACTTTCTAACACCGTCTCCCCCTATCAGTAACAATTCCTCCAAGAATAACAGTTTTCCGTACATTAAGAATTTTAACAGAAAATGACACTATTTTTGGATTTTTATATTTTCTGAAAGAAAGTAAATAACAAAAACAATAAACACTCTATTTTTGTGAGAATCACTGGTAAGAAGATCATATCAACATAAGCAAACTGTTTCACACAATCATATAATTCTTTATTTTATTTTTCGTGAAAAGCAGTTCAAGACGATTACCAGTATGTTTGTCCACTTAAACAAAATGCATGAATATTTCAAGTACCATTATCATATGATATGTTAAGGTAATTTTATTTTCTGAAATACGAGCGTGTCCCACAACAGGATATACCCCCACGATCAAGGTATGCACAAAGATTCATCGTAGTAGGTGAGTATACTGAATTCATACTTTAAGATATCCAGACTGTGTCTAGTTCTGCATATAAACTGTTTTATCATTTTTTAATTTGCTTAACTATGAACACCCAAATAAATACTAATCAAATCCTGGAAATATAAACAGCACACTCTATCATGCAAGTATCTTTCCTACCACATATTTCACAAGTCCAATCCAGATTTCTGAAATCTTAACTGGGAATAGGTTGAGAAGAGAAAAGAATAGATCTTTAGTAGAGATGGTATAATATACAGATCAAATGAGATTTTCTCAATTTGATATAGGTTTCTTGGGTTTCTTTTGGGCACTAGAGGGCCTCTTTCGGGTGTATTAGATCTATAGCGCGACAACGAACAGCTAGGTCAGCATGTATCTGGATGCAGCAGAAGCTGTCGTTGCCTAGCACCTCCAGGTCAGCATATATCTGGATGCAGCAGAGGAGGTACACGACTTTTTTCAGAGAAGATTTCAGAATCAGATCAAAATTGTGTGTATCGGGAAATATACAGACATTCAAATAGAAATGAGCTAATTCCAAGTGACTATCTTTTCTGGGGTCATGTACAATTTTAGTTCTAACAGACAGACAAGATATCCCTAGTTGAAACAACAGTATAAAGACCCAAAACTTCAGATTTTGGCAATCTATCAACGCAAGAATTAAGGTTATTACACCATACACCACTGATGCGTTCCCCACTCATATTCAGTTCATTTATGTTTATATCACATTGGTAAGTTGATTATTTCATGCTTTTGCCTACTGGTACATCATATGATGAAGCTGCTATCACACTAAAGCAATTTATGATTCAGTTTCAGTGTGACAGTCTAACTTGCTGATGTACTATCATCTCTTCTTTTTCACACAATGATAACTCATTTTTTATTTTCTATATTTTTTTTATGTTTTTGATTTTTCAATTTTTTTATTTTTTTATTTTTGAGTTTTAAGAAAAAACAGTAAACTATTTACAAAAATTCTTATGGAAAACCAGTTATTCAGGATTCCTCATCCCGTTGAGTTCGACTAAATGTTCAAAGCGAGCCCTGTCAAATGCTTTAGTATAAAGATCTGCCAGGTTATCTTCTGTGTCGACTCAGCACTTTGAACTTCAATTTAAATCATTTAAAAAAAATATATCATTAATCTCACATCCCCCGACCTGTGCCTGAAGCAGCCATTATCAACATAAGTTAATAATCCTCCTTAGCAGCTCCTGCACACACTAACTTAAGAAATTAGTTAGATTGGGGGACCCAAGCCTTAATGGTCTTGGGTCGTCCAAATTCACCAACAACTGGAACATCCATCCAATATCCATTACTCCTAACTGGAGTCTTGGATCTTAGACCTGTTGGAATTTGATTTTGATTTCCACTAGGCCTTTGGTCCTAAGGGTTCCTATATACATTTGGACAATTTGACCTTTGGAAATTTTGATTTTGAAACCTACTTCTACCATTATCATACCATGAATTCTTGAAAAATTTTGGATGTTGTTGAACATTTGAGTTACAAAAACTCCTATGTTCATTTCTTCTTTGAAAATTTTGATTACAAGAAGTCTGGTATCGATTTTGATATCCGAAATTTTTATCTTGACTTTGAAATCGATTTGATTTACCATTATAATGACTAAATTGTGGAGAAATACTTCTTGGTCTATCAAATCTTTTCGAAGTTGAAGGTTTAGATTGAAATTCAGGTTTCTTTGTCTGACAACTTGATTTTACATTATTGCTTGATCCAACCTGATTCCCTTCTTTCACCACATCAACTTTTTGCTTACCTTTCTTCAAAGGACAACAACTCGCCACGTGCCCTTTGTTGTGACATTTAAAACAGGATCTTTTCTTGTAATTTTTCTTTTTGTTTGATCCCTTTTTAAATGTGTTGGCCTTTTTGTCTTTAATATCCTCATCCACTTTATGAGGTGTACTGTTAGACCCAACAGATTCTTTCAAAGAAACTGGACTACTTGGCAAGTCCACAGCTATCGGATCCACTACATGTGCAGTGGTTACAAAATCAGTTAGCTCATCTTCAGTTGGTAAAAATGAGTAGTCAGAAGATGAAGCTTTAGTAAACCCCACCCCTGTTTTATCATTACTTCTTTTTAAACCTTTTTGAATTTGAGTTCTGACTAACGAAGAATTCCCAAAATTATGTAACTTCCCCTGAAGTTCTACAATTTTGGCTTGTGCATCAGGCAATTCTGTGCACTTTTCTGAAAGCTCGTTATTCGTTTCTTTCACAGTTTCACGAGCCAAATCAATGACCTGTAACAGTTCATTGACTTTGCTTGTTAAACTGCTAATTTCCTGTTCATTGACTTTGCTTGTTAATCAAAAGAACATTTAACTCTTTTCGGTTTTCCAAATCAGCCAACAAAATTTTGTTTTGTTTCGATAGTCTGTCAACTTCACCCTGTAGTTCAGTGCAATTATGACACGTATGACTTACAGGTTCTGGTGTTACCTTCACCTCTGTTGTAAGTTCATTCACACCATCCATGCACTTTGAAACTTCTGCAGCCTTCTTCTCAACCTTCTGTTCAAGAGCTTTCTTCGTCTCTTCTTTCACAGCAACTGCTTCTTCATCTAACGCACGATCTCCTACACTCTGTCTTGATGAATTCTGATAACGTTTTCGTAAAGCTTCCCACAGATCATAAGAATTCCCATAGTGCTTGATGGTATGTTTAATTCCCTCAGGCAAGGACATCTTTATCACTGCTAAAGCTTTCTTCTCAGCATCAACCATCAGTTTCTCAGATTCATCCATCTTGTCATAAGAAATCACTTTTGTCCTTCCTTCAACACGACGTGTAGGAGCCATGTATCCATCTATAATACAATACCACATTCTGGTATCTTCGCTCTTCACAGCCAATTCAAACTCCTCTTTCCAGACAGCATATTCGTTAACATTTGTAAGCTTTGGCCACTTCTCGACATTGTCCACTTTAATCATCTTTAAACACGTTTTACCGTAACCGTACTGATAAAACCGTACAAAAGTTGTCCGAAAACAGTGGTTACCAAATTATACCGTTAGAATCGTCTCGAAAAGACGAATCCAATGATATATAATGTCAAAAACCGAATTCGGGATTTTCCAGATTTTTTTTTTCCTAAAAATAACACGAGTTCAACGGTCCAAACGGTTCTGTCAGACGAGTTACGGATCAATTTCTATTTGCAAAACACCGAAAAAATTCCGACGCTTGCCAACTGAAATTCCACCCCTTAAATATGCTACTAAATTCGCTGGTTATGGCTTAAATTCGCTGGCCAGTGGTTAAATTCGCTGATCAGTTTAAATTTGCTGGTTAATTCGCTGAACTGTTAAATTTGCTGGTCAAATTCGCTGCCAATTTCGCTCAGATTAATTTCGCCGGTTAACCAGTTCACTATTATAACGACTGGTAGAATCGCTGAAACCGTGATAATTTCGCTGTGGAAACTAACACGATTACCAAAGTCGCCTTTGGATTTTAAATTCGCCGATCACCGTGAAATTATATCCCAAATTCGCTGATAAATATGCTGGATCAGTTAAATTCGCAGGTCCAGCGAATTTACTAATTTCGCCAGGCAGCTTATGGAAATTCAATCTTTTTCAATTTTCGGAGATTTTCTAAGATTTTGTAACAGTTCCTGCAAAATCGAAACAAGCAGATTATCAGTGATTTTCGAAAATCAACAAGAAACAGAATGAAGAACGCGAAGAACACGAAGAACAATCTTCGAATCTTCAAGTGTTTCCAGCCAAAATCCTTCAAACAATCAACCAAAAACAGTCCTGCAAACCCTAAAACCTGCAAAACAGCAATCAAACAGACCAAAATATCAAAACAGCCAACAAATTTTCGAAAATTTTATCAAACACCTAAAAATTTTCGAAAATTTTAAAACCCTAATTTTCAGGTTTCACCAAAATTCGAAAATTTCTTCTGCCAAGCACAATTCTGAACCGAGCAATCAAGAGCCTAACGCTCTGATACCAATTGTAGGTCCCCTTGAGTCTATGGATCGTCACAGAATCGTCTTTCCAATCAAGAGTGCGGAATCCTCTTGATCAGAATTAGCAGAAAACGTGTAGGAAACAGAAACAGCAATTCAATCAAACCGGGTTTTCTATTGATTATCAATCACAAGGAATTACAATCAATCCAAAACCCTAACACTCTCTCAAATTCGTCCAAACCCTAATGTTCTCACGAATTTTGCTCTCTAATAACTGTTTTGGCTGATTAACCTAAACCCTAATGTCTAACCTTGTTTATATAACACAAGGTTTACAAGTGGGCTAGGTTTACACTCCTGGGCTGCGAATTAGACAGGCCCAATTCGCCCCCATCACCCAATTCCTTGGGTTTAGTTAGCCCAAACATAACAACTAACTATTACAAAGCTAAACCCGCTAACTGTTTATCATTTAACTAATTACAAGATATCCAAAGACCAAATCTAAGCTGTTGTCACAAACATGCACCAACAAGAATCCACAATGAAAGAAAAATACCCTCATTTGTTTCAGTAAATCTCGAGGTCGAGATTTCTTTTAAGGGGGTAAGGATGTAACACCTTGAAATTTTCTGTCAAATGAAATAACGACACGTGTCACGTGCGACAAAAGTATTATAAACCCAGATTTAGTTAAAGATGTATGGCAGGATTTTTGAACATGTCGACATGTTAATTTATACCTCTGAACGACTTCATTTTAAATCCCAAGACCCTAACGTGATTAATAAACATCTAGTATACCTTTAATCCGGTGATTACTAATAATAATGGATGTCCAAATTTGCAAGAATGGATCCTATGAAAATAATGCTCAATAAAGCCTTCGTTTGTGAATACTATCATTGTTCAACCCAATAATATTGCAAGATAGGTAGACACAACTGATCAAGCATGGGTAAAAAGGCCTCATACTGACATTTTCCTGGCTCAAAATAATGTTATGCAAGTTGCCTGTTCAATGCATGAAAGGTTAATTTTTTTGCTTTCTGGCAAAGGCTTACGGACCGTAAAGGACCTGCCTTACGGTCCGTAAGGGGTGCCCAGCGACAACAGCTTGGCTGTTGGCTGTTATAAACGTTTAACCGACTTAGTAAGATATTTTCAGCAACATGGGCGACCCCTAACAGTTCCTAGGCACTAGGAAACACTTGTAAATGATCTGGGATCAATGATAGACCTAGTTGTCATGATCTCAATGGATTAAGAACACTATATAAAGCCACATTGTTGCAACATTGTGTTCATTCCTTCCTTCTGCATTTGTGGAGCTTTCTGGAGCACAAGTGTCTTCCCTAAGCCTTCCTAATCGTGCATAGGACTTCAGTAAGTATGCTTGACCTTTCTTAGTTAAGTTTTTGCTTAGTTTTAGCTTAAAAGTCAAACCGTCGTAATTAACGGTTGACTTAACGATTAATCATTAATGGTCCAGTGATTAATCGAATCAAAGGTAGTTATAAGTTGGTAATCATGTGGGCATTAAACCCTTAAAAGGGCACCCTCTGATTCCCACTCTAACTAGTTCAAATATCGGGTCAAAGTTGCTTAGAAAAAGTCAACAGAAGCTTAATTTTCGATTTAACGCATAATTAACAATGTAGAAGGCATATAACATATTTTATCGCTCATATAACTCGATAATAAGTATAAGAACTGGTCTAAGCTTGTTTGACCCGACCATTTACTGTTTTGACCCGGTTCGGAACCGAAAGTCGCAAAACATTGACTTTTGCTTTGACTTCAGTTCTGACCCGTTTTTTTGTATGACTTGGATATGCCTTAGGACTTCCTTGGGACCAGGTTACATGATGGTATGACCCTCTATGACTGGTTCGTTGTTTGTCCGAGTCATTTGCACATTTCCGTTATATGCTTAAAAGTTGACCATAATGCCTTTTTGACCTTAAAATGAGAATTTTGGATATGTGAAAGGACAATAACCTTAGCTACAGATTTCTAAACATGTCCCTAAAATTTCATGTCAATTCGAGGTCTAGAATAGGAGTTATGCTAAATAGCGCAATTAAGAAAACTTTTGTTAATTAAACGGCGCACTTAGCATAAAGGCTATCTAAACCCAAATTTCGACATCAAACCTTTTACACACTGATGTAATATAATATTTTGAGATTTTTAAAGATTTTTAATTAATTTTAACATGCTCATAACCTAAGGTTATGACCTTGATTCGGTAAATACCGATTATACCCTTTTCGGACATAAAATGAGTTCTACATAGTATTTTGACGCCAATCCAATTGCTACTGATTTTAAATAATAAATAAAGTATTTTGAACTTTATAACCTGATCAGAAAACTCAGATTTCCTGTTTAACCCGGAAATCGCTTTTATAATCTTTAAAATGACCAAAATGCCCCTACGGGGCGTATATTGTGATTAAACTCGTTTTGGGCATAATGGAAGGTATCCTACTCATATCACAACATATTTAGAGCATATTGACTTAGGAAACCTGTATAGGACTCTTACGGTTACCCGTTACGCCATTTACGCGTTCGGTTCGGTTTATGTAACTAGTTTACATAAATTAGCCGAAACGGGTCAAACCTTGTCGTTTTTATCTCAAAATCCAGAATGTGGTTGGATTACCCATATTATACAAGTCTTCAAACTTGTCGGGTCTAAATCACATTCTATTCCGGTCTTCGCTTATTCGTGCGTTCGAACCGTATCTTTCGTTAAAACTAACAGGTCTAAGTTTAGGCTTAATTAAAGACCCGTTAGGATTCTAATATGTTATTATAAACCTTCGTTCCAGAATAGGAGACCCGGTAAAAGCTACTTGCAATTGCTGTTTGTGAAATATACTTTGCAAAGGTAAATACTTTTAACTTAATTTCCCTTATACGGGCTTGGGGTACGGTAAAATACCACTTGGTCCAGCATTGAATCTTTAATCAAATAGAGATTAAATCACTGATATGCTCTGTTTTGAAATGTTTTGTTTGCTTAAAGACTTTGGGGGGTTAATGACCATGTCCCGGATATCCTTGGCATCATCTTACGAGATGGCCACGACCTGAGCACGGGGTGTAGGCGTACACCCGTCAGTGCATAAATGAATAAATAATGTGGTGTGTCTATTGATCTTTAACCCGGTCTATGGATCGGGCTACTGAACGCATAAGAAACATGTAATTCGTTTACAAGCATTGTATTAAAATAATTATCCCAAGTTATAAAAAGTTTGTGCCACGTGCATTCAAATCAATTTTATTAAACATTTTTCAAAAGTGTCGGTTGAATGTATTTACCAGTGTAAACTGACGTAATTTCCCAAAAAGGTTAAGTGCAGGTACTATGCGAACTAGGCTGGCTTTCTCCTAGCGTCCACAATAAGTCTCGCAAGCTTAGATGTCAACTGTTGAACAATATTTCCTATTTATTTTTGATCCCCTGTGGATTATTTTCAACTATTTGTGATACATGATATTACAATAATATTCGGTTGAAATATATCTATCCTTTTGCTTCCGCTGTGCATTTAAATATTGTGTTGTTTGACTGTAATGTTACCAACTACGTCATGATAATCCCCCACCGGGCCCATCGGTGAAACGTGTGGAAATCGGGGTGTGACATAAGTGGGGCAGATCTTTTAATTATGATGTCACATAAGCTTTTCTATGGCTGCCACCTCATCCTTGATGACATAAGAAAAGGCTTGTTGGACATGCTCTCTAGCTGAGACATCAACTTTTCTTATGTCACTTGGATTTCTCCTTTTATAGAAAGTATAGATAGATTTGATGATATTATCTTTTGGGATGTTATTGATACTTGGGAAACAAAAAAAATAAAATGCACGAATAGTTCATCTGATTTTTCAAAGTAACAACTTTAGTCCCTGACTTTAAATGATTATACTCATGTTTTACGTGGTTCGCTCGATTGTTATTTGGATGTCAAATACTGTTAGTTTTATCAGTTAAGTCCAGGTAAAATGACAAAAATGTCTTTAATATAGAAATTCACAGTCACAATCACGTATAAAGTCCACCTAAAGTGTAAGTATATCTAAGTCTCTAATCCAAAGCTAAGGCACAATTCCTACATCTCCATGACCACGTATCATGGATCATGTTCTAATAGAGGTGCAACTCTAGAAAATAACGTCTAATTCGCTCATCCTAAATCAATTTAGGTCTACCTCTACTCCTCCCCTCCACAATGAGGGTTTCCATTGCTCTAACTGGTAATGTCGTCTCCCTCCTTCGCTCATGTCTAAACCATCTCAATTTTCTCTCATTTATCTTATCCGAAATAATAGTCACTCCTAACATTTTCCAAACAAAAAAAACTTATTTCTTATCCGATCTAACCTTGTGTGCCTACACATGCGCCTTAGCATCCTCATTTCTACGACCTACATTTTGCATGCTTGTATCTTTTTGATGGCCCAACATTCCATATAAAATAGCACGTCTAACTGCAATCCTATAAAATTCCCCTTTAGTTTTGTAGGGAACAACCTGTTGCACAACCTCGGTGGCGGCTCTCCACCTACATCAGATAGTCTGGATGCGGTGGGCTACGTCTTTATCTATCTCTCCATTACATAATAGGTGCTTAATCTTAGAGCGACTAATCTTTAAACCATTGTCTCTAAAGCTGCTCGCCACTTTTATACCCGCGTATTTAGGCTCTGTTTAGACTCTGCAACTAACACAATATTAGCAGCAAAGAGCATGCACAACGGGATTGTCTCCTGAATCGGCATGGACAACTCATCCAAAATAACCTCAAAAACAAACGAACTCAATATAATCGGTCAATATAATATTTCTACACTAATGAATGCTACTGGTTGGTTTAAAATCTGCTTTTTGATGTTTTAAGTAACAAATTAAATTCATTACCTGACCCAAAGGGATTTTAAATTGCCTCAACAATTGAAATGAGTTAGAATCAATTTATCATTGGATTGTTTACCATTAAATTAGACATGCACCTTCAATTTTACATGTTTTCTCACTACAACCACATGATAGAATTTTCTGGAGGAACAATTTCTATGAGGGAGTCAAATGAAGATAAATATTTTGACCAAGTAATCATAAAAGTCACTTGGCAAAGATGTTGTCGATGGTCCCCCAAGTTCCACGTTAAATTAACTTTCCAACAAATTTTGGGTTTTCTGACAAGTTTTATCCGAAAAAATTGACTTTTGTTAACCTTATTGTAAAATTTAATATTTTAAAATATAATGTAAATATCTCTTTAAATAAATTGTAATATTGCTCTCGGATATATTATATAGGAAATTTGGATGTTACAACGGGTTATCATTTATGAAATTTGGATGTTACAGCGTTGGTGGACCTGGTTGTAAGATGGCAGTAAAATAAAGTTGTAATTAGAGTGTAATAATAGAAACCAATAAGATATAACCAAAGTTAAGGGTTAAAGCAAAACTAGTTAAACGTATCTATCATGAAATATAGCAAGGGTAAGATTTACTTGTGGACTATGATAATCAAACAAATGATCAAAGTACGCATTTATATATTATCAATTTACAACATACTCGTACATTGAGTTGTTGTACCTCTAGCTAATTAGATGTTATGTGTAAATATGTGTTGTACTCATGCATATTGTGTTTGTACCTTCTGTGTGTTTATAAATGCCCTTTCTCTTTTTAGGGTTTTATTTGCTCACTTCCACTTTTGAACACCACCATCGCCACCGCTTTCCTCCACCGTATCTGGGCTCCGGTGAGTGTCCTTTGTTGGTTGTTTCTATTGTTGAAACCATCTTTGATAGGTAAACCCTTGAATAATCATTTGTTTGTTGACTGTATTTTTTACCTAGTAGCTTTCCGGTGTTTGGCTTAATGTGTATAACCGGAGTTTCGGTTTATGTTTGTCGTGTTTTCTAAAGATTGTTTTTGTTTGTGTGGCTCTTTGGTATTTTTGTTTTCATGTCGTTCTTGCGACATTTAACAGCTTAGGCCGTACACTTCTGTGGTGTTTTGTTGGTTTCGTTGTTCTTTTTCCTTTTCAAAATTTTTGGGTTGCTTTGACTTACTATGACCCGTTTGTTAACTGTATGGACTGCTATTTATGAAGATGAGACCTTTGTGTTCAATTGAGATCTTATTTTTTTAGCATATTAGATAAATTTGTTTCTGTTCTGTTGAACGGATATAGTTGATTTTGTGCTCGATGAAGATGTATCGTTATTCATTTGAGAGTTATGGTTGTGATGCGGCTTCTTATTAGGCATGGTAGTTTGTCTTGCAGCCATTTGAGGCTTTTGACCATGTATTATCTTAAGATCTGATGTCAGGCTTACAACAAATGCCCTTTGATTTACATATGAACATTTGGCTAGATTTTCTTGCCTTAGGTTTTTGTGCATGTATAATAGCCTTTTCGATTTTGGTTATATTCATCTGTAGGCGATGATTGTGCTTATTATTTGGCTTGGCATATAAACTTGCAACCATTTTAAGGTTCTGAACTTAGTTTTCTTAGAGTTATGTTGTCGTGTATGGCTAACAATGTAACGCTTCGCATTTTGCACTTTCCTTATATAGATAGTGTAATCGTATTTCTATTTATGGAAATTTGTATTCGTATCATGTTCGTAATTCTTTTCTATACTTGTAATCCGAGGAGACTTCGATCGTAACGAAAATTCACTTTTATTCTTATACTTGTTATACTTATCTTATACACAATTCAACTTTGGATACACATTTGCATGCAAACGAGACTTATTACACGCTTGATTTATCATTTATACCTTTGCATGAACTTACCTTTGCACGAACTTACCTTTACACGAACTTACCTTCGCACGAACTTACCTTCGCACGAACATGTCACCTTTGTACAAACCACTCATTCGCACGAACGGAGCTGGCGACGGGATTTCAGGCAGAAAACGTAAACAGTCGCGTTTTTACCGCGTTTTTACCGCTTTTTCACCTTTTTCCAACCACCAACTACTTCATTAATGACCTAAACCCTAATCCTATCTTATAAATAGGAGCCTCCATACACTCCTAAACACTTTCCAAACACTTAAATCACTCTCAAATCTTCATATTTTCTCTCTAATCTACAAGACTTGGCAGAAAGTTTCAAGCCTTCTAAGTGAGTTTTAGCTCACTTCTCTTCCTATTTCTTCATGTTTTCTTCTTTCATTTTACTTGGATAACCTCTAGGAAGGTTTTCACAAGTTTGTCATGGCAAACTAAGGTGAAACCTCACCATATTTGAGGTCCAAAGTATAGATAAAATTTTGCTTTCACTTATGTTGTTATAACTTGCATTTGTTCACAAAAACTTGGTGAAATCTTGTACCCACCAAGCACCCAACTAAGTTCATAGTTGTGGGTTTGTGTTGTGGTTGATTTCTACCAAGAAACAAGTTCAAAAACTCTTTTAAATTATGCTTATACATGTTCCAAGTGTTGAAACAATCCAAGATTCACCATCTTCAATATGGATGAAGTGTGAACCGTGGGAGCCTTGGCTTTCTAATCTAGTTCCACTACCTCACTTATGGACTTGTGTATGAACATCCAAGTAGCTTCCAAGACTCAAAGTAAGACAACCCCGCCGCACCTCCAACATTTTCCATGATGGGTATGGAACACCGGGTTGATCTTACTTGGCTACTTGGCAATATTTGTTAGTTTATGTTATTCTTATTCATGACCAACCAGGTTTATCAACTATGTTGATAAACCTTGTGCTTTGATGAATATTACAATGAGGTTATTCATGCCTTCATGCTTGACTTATATGACACTACATGATACTAAATGATGGACCAATAATCTAAACTATATAATATATAATATAAAATATATATTAACCGAATTCTTGATGATAACCAGATTATGGTTATAGGTCATGAACATAGGTTATTTTATCTTCGTTCTAAACTCCTCGATTTTGATTCTAATGGGCAAATTAGGACCCATAAAATCACTTAAAAACTTATTTTCAAAACGAGTATTTAGACAATATATACTTTCATGTATTTATACTTTTTATACTTAAAATTTTGAATCTGAACTCTCTACCAAATCCGATACTTACACACCTCCGTTTCCCTAATGTAGGGTAACTTCGGTGTTCTCGACTCTTAACGCATCACTCATGCACGCGGGATTTATACGCAAAACCGTGAGTATACCCGATCCCATTTTCCGTTTTATACACTTTGGGTGCAACATGTACACATATACAAAAATCACGAATCACGATTAAACTTGTTTACGCACATGCTCTATCCATTAATAACATGATACTTGTATTCTCCTTGTTAATCGCATGCTATGTTATACTTGTGTTCTATATGTTCATTAACTTTGCAGCTTACCTTAACAATTATAGCGTTATAGGATTAACGCATCGCCCGTATTCTTGTGGTATTATTAAGTAAACTATTTTACAACCTTGTCGTTTCGGTGACAGTGGTATTGTGTTTAGTTAGATTAAATTAATTAGTTAAAAAATAAATATTGTAGACCTTGGGGCGAAATGGTAAAAAAAAAAAGGATCAAGGATAAAAAAAAATAAACCTTCAATGGTGTATGAAGAGCCGGGTGGAGGTCACGTTCACTTTGGAAAATCACAGAAAGCGGGAAGGGATGGTATTAGTGACACGCTGGGGCAGGCTAATGGAGGCCCGCAGGGGTGCCAGTTTTTCACTCGTAGTGTTTAGTTTTACCTAAATTTTTAGGAAAAAAAAATTGTAGTGCAAAAAATTGACCTTTTAAGATCCCGACCCCGTCAATTTAGATTTTGAAAGTTCAGTCTCCACTGAGTTTTTCGTTTAAATCCCGCCACTGATGACACATTAATTAAACAAATAATCATAGTACACAATTTAATTGGTTGAAACGGCTAACACAAAAATAGAGGGAGACTACATTTGCTCATTTCATAATATGTCGGTCAACTAATTGGATTTTTTAAATGACTATGGCTAGTCACAGATACAAGATTTTTTTTTTTTCACTGGAGTCCTATTTTTTGGTGTTGAGACTTTTTACAATCAAACATTAAAAATTTCGGGTCGTTCGCCGGTCGGGTTGGGTTGGGGGCAGTTTGGCGGCATAATTTTAATAATACGAACTTTTTAAGTTGAAATAATTTTTTTTATTAACTCGAATCAAATCAAACTGAACTCAAATTGCAAATCAAACCGAACTCAATTTGACTTTTAAACTCGGTTAAATTGTTAATTCGAATTCAACTTCAAAGATATAAAACTCAAACAAAATGAATCGATTACTCAAGTAACTTAATATTTGATTGTTTTAATACATTTAAACAAACTTATAAATTTCAGAATTACCTTGATTTTTCATACATAATAGTTTCGTTTATTATTTGTTTTATAGTACCATCTAAAACTAAATAATAAAGTTGATCCACCTGATTGCTAGAGTGCACCTTTTTTAGGGGGTGGCAACAAGGGTGAAGCCAGTTGTGTTTTGAATCTGAAGAGGCAACAAGGATAAAAGTAAAAAAAAAAAGGGAAAATGATATATGGTGAGAATAGAACCCGTGACCCTTCAGTTATAAGATAAAGGACACACCTAACTATGTGTTTCATCTAATTATTTTTATGGAGTCCAAAAAAAATTAACAGACCCTCTCTACTAATTTTTTTATAAAACATTGAGGTCCCAAGACTTCAACCCGCATAGTATGGGTCCGCCCCTGACTGTGGCCTTTCAAATGGATAAGAGTTACCCAATTTAATTCCTCAAGATTACTGCATTGTTATACAGTGTAGGTGAAGAGCAATGATGGGGTATTGTGTGACAGAAGGTTTCCAACTAAATTAAAAGGAAAATTTTATAGGGTTGTAGTTAGACCTACTATGTTATACGAGGCAGACTGTTGGGTTATCAAGAAGACACATGTACGTAAGATGGAGGTAGCAGAGATGAGGATGCTGAGGTGGATGTGTGGGAACACGAGGTTCGACCAGATTAGAAATGGGGTTTTTAGAGAAATGTTAGGAGTCACTAGTATCTCAGATAAGATAAAGGAGGGGAGGTTGAGATGGTTTGGACATGTGAAAAGGAGACAAACGACGGCACCCGTTAGAGGAGTGGAAACCCTCACCGTGGAGGGGAAGAGGTGTAGAGGGAGACCCAAATTGACTTGAGATGAGCGTATTAGACTTGATTTGTTACAGTTGCACCTCTCTAAGGACATGGTCCAGGATAAGATTTCGTGGAGACGTAGGATTAAGGTTAGAGATTTTTAGGGATGAGAAACGTTGTGGCTTAGCGTTGTGTTAGGAGCTTAGATATTCCTACTCTTTAGGTGGACGCTTCTTGTGATTGTAGCTGTGTACGTATGCATATATGTTGTTTTATGATGTTATACCAGCTCTGTCTTTTACTATGTTACACTTTCACCACTTCTTTCGTTTTTATTGTCATTCGTAAATTTGTTATTTCATCATCTTTAGTTTTGTTTCGTCGTTGTGTTGGAGCCGGGGGTCTCGTTGGAAGTAGTCTCTCTATTCCTATGGATAGAGACAAGGTTTGCCTACATCGCATCATCCCCCAACCCTACTAATAATTCTGTTGTTTGTGTGATTTACTGGGTACGATTGTTGTAAGATGAGTAGATGACTGCATTGAAAACAACAATGAACCCTTAGCTTGTGCCGAGCATATTAAGCTTCCGACATTTATACAAATATATTTTATTTTAAGACCGTATTACATCATACAAACCATTATATCTCTATCTCTGGAAAAAGTTCTTTATTATAGCAATATTGATACATCGATTCCGACTCAACATCAGTACCATTATCGTTATTATCAGAACCGTTACTAGAACCGTTACTGATATTCATTTTTATGTTTTCAATTTGACGTAAAGTTTAGATACGTTTTTGGGTATATCACTACTTTGTGGATTACTCTTTCGATTGCCATGCCAAGCGTGAGTAGTACTAGTGCCGTAACAAACCGATACCAACCGAGATGTTACTTTTAACATCGTGTCTACATTTCCATCTACATTTTGTTTATAATCTGTTTGCCACGCCACGAATCATGAGTAGCATGTGTTGGTATCCTAACATGTACAATAAAGACGTGGCATCCCAGGTACACAGCCCAAGTCATATGCAAGAAACCAAACACGATTTATATATGTAGATTGACACAAACACAACCCGGTAAAACTAATAGTTTATTCTTTTTGAAGATTAATACCACTCTACAAATACAATTTTACAACAAACAAAACAAATGTGTGTAAATAAAGTAAATTTAGATTATACAACATGATGCCCGTTTAACTTCTAAATTTTTTCATCAAAATGCCAATCATATAAAACACTAGGATATAATCCCGTGTATTACACGGGATGAATAAATGAATTTTTATATACTAAATAATAAAATAATATATTTTTAAAAACCTACTTTATTGCACAGTTAAACAAATGTAATTTTATATATTAAATAATAAAAAGTTATATTTATAAAAACCATATTATACGGGTTGAATAAATGTAATTTTATATACCAAATAATAAAAAAATATATATCTTTAAAACCAATTGTATTACACGGGTTGAATAAATGTAATATTGTTTACTAATTAATAAATATATCTTAAAAAATACTCGTGTATTATACGATTTGAATAAATATGATTTTATATACCAAATAATAAGAAAATTATATTAAAAAAATTAATGGATATACTCGGTACGCGATAGATATGGTGATTGCGGAGATGATTATTGAAAAGAAAATACAGTGGTCAAACATGTTACTCAAGAAGTAAATAAGCAGCCATTTTGGATGAAAATGACAAAAAAATCACAAAAGTGAAGGACTATATGATACAAAAAAAGTTGTTTTTGATGAAAATTGCAAACATACCCAAACCTCAGGGATGATTTTGGCAATTTACTCTAAACTAAATAATAATTATCTATAAGATATTAAAATAAATAATATTTATTAGGAGAGTTATCTATAATTAATTAGAAGAGATTAAACTAAAATAATAATTATCCACAAGATATGGCCTAATATGATGACAAGTGTCCCATAAATGGTTTCTTTTATTATAGAGCATAGATTCTTATATAAAAATAAACAAGTCAACCCACGAACCTGCTAGGAAACGTTTGGCTAAAAGTGAGTTTGACCGAAACTGAACCAAACCCGATTTGCGTCGTGTAAGAAAATTTAAACCCTACAATGCACAAGTCCCTTTAGACTTTAGAGACTTGCAAGGGAATCAAGCTTGATTGCTTGAATTAACAAATTTTAATTAACCATCTTTCTTGATGTAAGCTTGAGCTCCATTAAAAACGAATCAATCTTTATTTGAGATCTAAAATGTGATAATTCGGCTCATTCAATACAAAGGGGTTAAAACACGGAAATGGGGTTGTCCGCGTACCTACAAAGCAGGTTCGGCTCTAAAGTTGGGGCTAAAAAGCTCTTGTTAGGTCCCGAATATTTTGAAAGTTCTTGAAAATGACTGATTTCAAAGTTTTCTTTAGGCCTCCAAAAAGGTAGCGCAGCACCTGCGACAAAGATATAACACAAACATCGACCATCGTAGCAATATGACCAATAGTGTCACCTATCGGCAATCGTAATGGAATCTAGATTAACCATTAATACAATGTGTATAAACCTATCAAAAAAAAAAAAAAACACAAAACGAGTTGTAGGCATACCCGCTACAAAGGTCGCGCAACAAAACCCCTACTCACCATCTTCTCCACCAATTCTTCGTGTTTCTTAATCTGCCCAGCATTCCTTAACTGCCCCAAAACCATTTCATAATCACCATGACTCGGCTTCAAACACTTCTCCTCGATCATTTCCCGAAAAAACTTATACGCATTGTTCCAATGCCCCATCGCACAATACAACCCAATCAAAATCCTATAGCTATTCACATTAAGCTCCACTTCATTCTCATCCATCTCCTCTTTCAACTTCACCACCATATCAGCCGATTTCGAATCCGCAAACATCCTCATCAAAAGATTATACGTAACCGTATTCGGCTTACACTTCAACCCCTTCATTCTCCCAAACAACCTATGCGCGCTATTCACATCGCGCGCTTTCAATATCTCCCTAAAAATAGGGTTAAAACTACCCGCATTCGGCTCACACCCTTTCTTCACCATCGAATTCAAAACCTTTATCGCTTCATCGCGATTCTCGTCTTTGCAATGACTCTCTATGAGAAAATTGTAAGTAATCAAATCCGGTTCACACGAAAGCCGCTTCATTTGATTATAAACCTGCAAGACCTTCTCAGTCCGACCCGCTTTCACATGAACACGCATTAAATTATTATAAGTTATCGAATTCGGCACAATTCCTTGGTCAAGCATTTCAGCGAACACGTCATGTGCACGCGTTATCTGACCCATTCTACACAACCCATCGATCACAATCGTGTAAGTATACACATTCGGCTTAATCTCATTCTCTTTCATTTCATGAAACACCCTTTCTGCTTCTTTAAGGTTCCCCGCACGACACCACCCGTGAACCAAACTAGTGTACACTACAACATCCGGATCGAATTTACATTTCAAGCTATCGAAAAACGCCTGAGCCTCTTCGGCTCTCCGTTTCTTGCATAAGATACTAATCACAACCGAAAACGCAATCCTATCCGGCTTACAATTATAATCCTCCATTCGATTAAAGGCGTGAACCGCTTCGGCTGCCATCCCAGCCCGAACATACCTCCGGATCAAAACCGAAAACGTATCGATTGTTATTTCGACGTTTCGGGCTTTCATCCTGTTAATTACCTCCCACGCTACATCAAATTGGCGAACTTTTCCGGCGAGATCAATCATTTCATTGTAAGGTTCTGGTGAAACAAATGTTTCGTTGACCGACCAATTAAAGAAAGCTAGGGTTTGGGGAAAGGGGATACCGTGGCGTACGGCGGCGCATTTTTGGATGACGGAGGAGATGACGGCGGCGGAGAGGGGGTGGTGGCGGGAGACGGTGGAGAAGTCAGTTGAGAGAGAAGGGATGTTAGTGTTAGGGTTTTGACGGTGGTGGTTTTTGATTAGAGAGTGGAGTTTTTCGGAAATTAGGGTTTCTGAGGGGGAGAGTGTCTGGGTGGTTTTAGTGACGGTGGTGGTGGTGGTGGTGTCGGTGTGTGGGTCGGGATGAGAGGTGGAGACGGCGGCTGAAGAGGAGGTAGAGAAATGGTTGATGGTGGTTAGGGTTGAGATACGGCGGAGGTAGGGTTTTACGACGGCCATTGGTGGCGGCTCAGATTTTTCGGAAGGAGAAGGTGTTGTGTGTGTGTGTGGAGGATGGAAGTGACTTCAAACTTTGTGTATTAGTATAAGATGAGCGATGCGACGAGAAACACAAATACTTTTAGGTAGGGATAAGCATGGTACTGTTTGGTATCGAATCGGTACCGGTACTGTCACACCCCTAAAATCCACATGCGGAGTACCACTGCTTGGAGGCGTGACTGACCAGGATCTTAACCATCAATCACATTGAACTCATAGGTATAGGTGAATAATACTTTCATTTATAAACAATAAGTGTTACAATATTAGTTTCCATCGCGGCCTCCCAGGCAGGTATGCGAAGATTAGGGGATGTCTTTCCCAAGTATTCTAGACTAGGTTTAATTGTATCGCGGCCTCCCAGGCAGGTGTGCGAAGATTAGGGGATGTCTTTCCCAAGTATTCTAGACTAGGTTTAATTGTATCGCGGCCTCCCAGACAGGTGTGCGAAGATTAGTAAATTTAGTTCGCAGCCTTCCTAAGGCAGGTGTGCGAAGTCAGTCATAATATCGCGGCAAACCCTTGGCAGGTGTGCGAAGATCAGTTCAATAAGTGTTACTAGTCTAGCCGTATCTTATCGTTAGGTTCTATCATCTGAGTATATACAATAAGTCATCCAATCCCATTCCCACCCGGGAACCCCATGCCTTGGCTGTGTGAACTCACCTTGGTTTGCTCGGTTATGCCAAAATTACTTGCTCACAAATAATCAATCACGACCTATTATATGCACGTACGCCAGATCAGTTTATGTTCATAACAATTCATATGCAACTGGCCTCACAATATAACACAGAGTGTGCTTAGCATCTTGTATCGTATAAACAGTTAATCAAACGCACGCAACTTCACGCTTCGCCTAACAGTTTTTCTCAATTCTTTCTAACATGGATTATTCGTTAATAGTGATGATAAACTTAACAGTGTTAAAAGCGTTAATCAGGACCAATGGAAATACCCTACATAATGAAGTTTCATAGTTAACGTTTGTCAATATGCACAACAGGGTTAACTCACTTAACAGTGTTGACAAGCTAACGAGAAGTTAATAAACTTGGCAGTGTTAACAACTAAAGGATTCAACATGTCACACCCCAACCGATGGCGGAATCATCGGGGCGCGGCACTGAGCGAAACAGATTGTCCAGAAGTTTCCACAACAACTATCATACAATTCAGTTATATAACACGTCCCATACCGTGTCCCAAATAATAACAAGTTATCATAGAAATCAACTAAACAATATGGGAACTGTTCCGACAACTCAAATTCTTAATTATTACAGACCGAAAGTAAATATTGTTTTAAGACTCCTAGACGGCTATCCGTAAATCTTACTGACTACAAGTGCCAGTGCAAGATCTACAGATAATTATGGCCCTGGAACAGATACGTGGACACTGTCCTAAGGTCATAGGCTCCTAGAAGCTTATTATTGCCTCGCTTCCCTAGCACGCTAGTAGCTTAAACACCTGTCACATACGTTAAAATAAAAGTCAATACATATAATGTAAAGGTGAGTACACAAGTTTGATATAGCATATAGAGTTCGAATAGTTTACGCATAACCAAGCACGTACACAAGGGCAAACGATGCATGTAAATTATCAACATGGGACCATCGATACCAATGACTTCGAGTTGACTGTCCGAGACAGTTCGCAATACATGATTACCACCGTAATCCATGCAAGTAATTGTCCTTAGCAACCCCCGTGTGAACGGGTGCTGAGTCCAAACTATAGTACTACGTTGCTAAAGCAGGCAGATAGCACTCCACGTGTAAACATAATAAACAGCAATCATTTAGACAAGTAATACATGCAAGTAGGTTAGCGTTCAAATAGTTTGTGTTGTTTGTGAATTTTTGATAGATTACGTATGTAACACCCAAAAGTGCTGAAAGCAAAAAGGGATCGAGTATACTCACAGTGGTTGATCGTGGATTGAAGGGAGCACTGAGAATAGGTTAGCCTGAATAGTTCGATAACACAACGATGAGTAACGCGGAAAAAGTAAACAATGTACTTGGATCGAGTAGGCCATTCGATCGGACAGCAGTTCGATCGAGTGGGCTGTTCGATTGGTTTGAAAGTCCGTTCGAACATCCATTCGATCGGCCGGCTGGCTCGATCGGCTGGTTCCTTCAAGTGGATTGTTTCTTCCTTTGATGTGAAGGATGTGTTTGTGTACGATGGTTTGTACTACCTTTCAAGTTGGTCGATCGAACAGCTGTTCGATCGGTTAGCCCAACCGATCGGTTAGCACTTCATTGTTTTCAAAATATGTCACTCAATCGGCTGGCATGCTCGATCGGGTGACATCCCAATGTTTCGAAAAGTCTAAGTGTTTTGAAGTATAGTATCTCATGATTCGAGCAGTAATGATTACAATCGAGTGGCGTAGTCGATCGAACAGTACCTCGTCAATACTACACTTCATGAATTTTGTGGGTCTAAGTGCTAGTCGATCGGTTAGCCTAGTCGATCGGCTGGCATAGTCGTTCGGTTGGGCTGTTCGATCGAACAGCCTAACCGTTCGGCCAGCTTCTGACATGGTTAGCCGTTCACCTAACACTTGGTTATTTCCCGTTACTTGGTGATGTTTTAGAGATATTTTGACTACGAGTTGAACCACAAGGCTGAAGTCCCTACTTAGTCTACTGACTCGAGCAGGAATCACCCAAACTCGGTCAGAGACGGTTTGGAACCCTAGTTTAACATTTAACCCGAAATCGGTATATCTCTCGGTAGAACCCGAATCTTGAACCATGTGTTTGTTTAGATTGATTTGTAAATCGGTTAAAGTCTCGTTTTCACCTTTTTGAGTGTAAAAGAGTTGAAAGATAGATGAAACCCATCTTCCAATCCTTTTCCACCGTGAAATGTTAAGATCTTTGGAAGATTTTAGGTTATTTATGTGGAAATCGGTTAGATCTAGCTTATTCACGGTTGAATGAAGTCAAGAACATGAAGTTCTTGATGAACACCAAGAACACCATGATGACATCACTCAAGAACACCTAGATCTTGGTGATTTCATGGATGAAATTCAGATTTTGAAAGATAGAAAGATGGAGGATCGATTAATGAACAAAAACGTACAAGGATTAGAGCGAAATACTTACCGGTTTGAGAGAAATCTGAGATTTAGTGAGAAGAAGAGGCTGGTCGGTCAGAGCTTTTCCAAAAGTGGAAAGTTTGACAAGGACAGCCCTATTTATAGGCTTCCAAAAGAGGAAAGGGTCAGCTGATCGAACAGCATCCCGGATCGAGCAGCTGTCCGATCGAACAGCCTGTTCGATCGGCTAGCCTGTTCGATCAGGTTGCCCTGTTCGATCGGCTTGCCTGTTCGATCAGGTTGCCTGGTTTAGAGTGTTTCGCGACGATTTTCGATATTTCGAGTTCGATGAACGATGATTTGAGAATGATAGAATTCCTAATCAAATTACTTTTAGTTCCAACTACTATATCTACATACAAGCATCCTTACAACCTATTTCCAAAGTCGGTTTCGATTGAGTTTGATTCACCTTTGAGTCTTGATTGATTTGATTGATTCACCACACACTTTAACATAAAAGTAAACATGCACAAGTAACACATAAGGCACACACACACGTATAAAAGTACTAAAAATCCCCACACTTGAGTTTGATGATTGATTTGATTAGCTTGATTATTGATTGACTAGCTTTATTGCGTTGTTACTTCCTATCATTCACAGTCGGTCGTTGATTCACAGTTCGATTATCGGTCGGATTAGTTTGATTATACAACACTTACTCCAAATAATATGAAAATCAAAATGAAACTAAAATGAAATTAATCTTTATTAATCTTTAATTCCAATAACAGTCAACACTTGACTTTGACTTTGACTTTTGGAAAACACGGGGTGTTACAGTCTCCCCTCCTTTAGGGAATTTCGTCCCGAAATTAGGCCGAGAACCGTACATCGCCGTGTGATTTTACCAATTTGATGCTTCAGATCTATCTGAATAACTGCGGGTACTTGGCCTTCATGTCACTTTCGAGTTCCCAAGTGAACTCCGCGCCTCGTTTGCCTTCCCATCGTACCTTTACAATAGGAATGCGAGAGCGTCTGAGTTGCTTGGTCTGTCGGTCCATGATTTCGACAGGCTTTTCCACGAAGTGTAGCGTCTCATTGACCTGAAGATCGTCGAGTGGTATTATTGCATCGTGGTCGGCTACGCATTTTCGAAGGTTTGAAATATGGAAAGTCGGGTGGACATTGCTGAGTTCCTCCGGTAATTCGAGTTTGTAGGCAACTTTACCGATTCTTTCCAAAATCTTAAAAGGTCCAACAAATCGAGGCGCAAGTTTCCCTCTTTTGCCGAATCGGACTACTCCCTTCCAAGGTGATACCTTTAGGAGCACGTAGTCGCCAACTGCAAATTCGCGGGGCCTGCGTCATTTATCGGCGTACATCTTTTGTCTGTCCCGGGCCTTTACCAAATTTTCCCTTATCTGGTGAATCTTGTCAGTCGTTTCTTGCAGAATCTCGGGCCCAGTCAATTGTGAATGACCGACCTCGTGCCATACAATAGGCGAGCGACATCTCCTACCATACAAGGCTTCGAAAGGTGCCATTTCGATGCTGGAGTGATAGCTATTATTGTACGAAAATTCGACTAACGGTAGGTGTTTGCTCCAACTACCACCAAAATCGATAACACACGCACGGAGCATGTCTTCAATAGTACGAATCGTTCTTTCAGTCTGCCCGTCGGTTTGCGGGTGGAATGCGGTACTCAAATTCAGCGTCGTACCAAGAGCTGCTTGAAAAGTTTCCCACAATCTCGATGTAAACCGAGCATCGCGATCAGAAATGATGTCTCGAGGCGTACCATGATTCTTAATGATCTCGTCGGTGTAGATTTGGGCTAGCTTGGCCACCTTATAGTCTTCTCGTATTGGCAGAAAGTGGGCTGATTTGGTTAGACGGTCGACTATAACCCAAATACTGTCGTGACCTGATGGCGTGGTCGGAAGCTTAGTTATGAAATCCATAGCTATGCTTTCCCACTTCCATACGGGTATCGGCGGTTGTTCGAGTAAGCCTGAAGGTCTTTGGTGTTCAGCCTTGACTTTTGCACAAGTTAAACAGCTACCAACATATAGAGCAATATCCCTTTTCATCCCAGGCCACCAGTACTTGTAGCGAAGGTCCTGGTACATTTTGTCCGCACCGGGATGAATGGAATATCGGGATTTGTGGGCTTCGTTCATGATGATCTTTCGCAAATCTGTCCTCCTCGGAACCCAGATTCGGTCCAGATAATAGAATATCCCGTTGGCTTTGCTCACGAGCTGAGTTCCATCGTGATAGATTCGTTCTTTCTTCAACGTACGCTCGTTAAAGCAAGCGTGTTGTGCTTCGCGGATGAGAGCTTCGAGGTTATACTGAGCCTGAATGTTTCGAACACCTATCACGTAATTCTTTCTGCTGAGGGCGTCTGCAACTACATTCGCCTTGCCTGGGTGATAACGGATCTCACAGTCGTAATCGTTGAGAAGTTCTACCCATCGGCGTTGACGCATATTGAGTTCTCTCTGGTTAAAGATATGTTGTAAGCTCTTGTGATCGGTGAAGATCGTACACTTTGTACCATACAGGTAGTGTCGCCAAATCTTTAAGGCAAAGACAACTGCGCCTAGCTCGAGATCATGGGTTGTATAGTTCTTCTCGTGGATTTTGAGCTGTCGAGATGCGTAAGCTATAACCTTGTCTCGTTGCATGAGAACACAGCCAAGTCCAAGGTTTGAAGCATCACAATAGACAACGAAGTCATCGCTCCCGTCCGGCAGTGTAAGAACTGGTGCATGGCACAGCATGTGTTTGAGGGTTTGGAAAGCAGTCTCCTGCGCGGTTCCCCACACAAAAGGCTTGTCTTTATGAGTAAGGGAGGTAAGTGGTACAGCAATCTTTGAGAATCCTTCAATGAATCGCCGATAGTAACCAGCTAATCCGAGAAAAGAGCGAACTTCTGACGGATTCTTTGGCGTAACCCATCCCTTGACTGCCTCAATCTTTGCAGGATCAACGTGTATACCCCGACTATTCACAATGTGACCCAGAAATTGAACCTCCTCCAACCAGAACTCACACTTGGAGAATTTGGCGTAGAGTTGGTTTCCCTGAAGCAACTCGAGAACCAATCGCAAATGCTGCGCATGTTCGGCCCTCGATCTGGAGTAGATCAGGACATCGTCGATAAATACAATGACGAAACGGTCTAAGAACGGTTTACACACGCGATTCATCAGATCCATGAAGACCGCGGGTGCGTTGGTCAAACCAAAAGGCATGACAACGAATTCGTAATGGCCATATCGGGTTCGAAAGGCGGTTTTGGGTATGTCTTCCTCCTGAATCCGCAACTGATGGTAGCCTGAACGTAGATCAATCTTGGAGAAACACTGAGCACCTTGTAATTGGTCAAACAGATCATCGATTCTTGGTAAGGGGTATCGGTTCTTGATGGTCAGCTTGTTCAATTCCCGGTAATCGATGCACATTCGGAACGACCCATCCTTCTTTTTGACGAAAAGGACTGGTGCGCCCCATGGAGAAGTGCTCGGGCGAATGAAGCCTTTTTCAAGTAACTCTTGAAGTTGGTTTGAGAGTTCTCGCATCTCAGATGGAGCGAGTCGATACGGAGCCTTGGCCACTGGGTTGGCTCCTGGAATAAGGTCGATTCGAAAGTCGATATCACGACTAGGAGGTAATCCAGGAAGATCATCAGGGAACACCTGAGGAAATTCTCGGACAACAGGAACATCCTTGACTTCAACTTTCTTTTTCTTGTCCGTCTCTGCTACAACAATGTTGGCCAAGAAGGCTCGATATTCCTTGCGGAGATATTTGCGAGCTTGAAGACAGGACATGAGCTTGAGATCTTTTGCAGTAGTTTCACCATAAACACATAGAATGTCACCACTAGCTAGCACAAAACGAATCATCTTATCGGCACACACAACTTCAGCATGGTTTTCACGAAGAAAGTCCATGCCTACTATGACATCGAAACTTCCGAGTGGCATTGGAATGAGATTAATCGGGAATATATGATTGTTGAGCTTGAGGGTACAATCACGGAGCACAGAATTGACAGCAATGGTTCTTCCGGTAGCGATTTCTACTTCGAAGGGTGTCGAAAGATAAGAGCGCTTACGTCTAAGAAGCTTCTCAAATTCAAATGACACAAAGCAGTTATCGGCTCCAGTATCAAACAAACATGATGCATATATACCATTCACAAGGAACGTACCATTGACCACGTTGTTGTCAGCTTGAGCCTGGCGTGCGTTGATGTTGAAAGTTCTGGCATGAGTGGCTTGTTGTTGAGGCTGTTGTTGTTGCTGGGGTTGTTGAGCTTCTTGTTTCACCACCCTGTTCGGGCACCGGTTTGCGAAGTGGTTAGGGTCACCACATGCAAAGCAGGTCCGAACATTGTTTGCCGGGGCCTGTGCAGCTTGAGGAGCTTGAGGAGCAGGTAGCAGGGCTTGGTTAACAGCAGCCTGAGCTTGCGTTTGACGGGGACCATAGCGGCAACTCGCAGTGAAATGCCCGTAAACGTTGCAGTGGGCACAGAATCGGCAGGCCACACCCACCGGGTGATGATAGGAACATGTAGCACAGAGTGGGTGGGGGCCGGTGTACGCACGCTTTGCTGGCGGCGCATTGATCACTGGCGCTGAACGCTGTGGCTGTTGCTGCTGGGCTGGTACAGACTGTAGTGGAGCAGCATTAGTTGCGGCAGCGCAACTTTTGTTCTTCTTTCTTCTTCTCGAAGACTTGGAGGCTTGAGTGGTGGTGTTGTCGGTTGATGCGGCGGTGACTTGATGCAGGGGCTTGACTTGCTTATCCCAGAAACCAGCCTTCACCCGCTTGTCATTAATCTCAGCGGCGAGCAGGTAGGTCTCCTCAATCGTTGCGGGCTTTGAAGCTAGGACAAAATCCGCTACACAGTCAGGAAGAGCGCGGATGTATTTTTTGATGGTCATGTCGGGAGTCTTGACCTGGTCTGGACAGATGATGCTTAACTGCTTGAAGCGAGCAGTGAGACCGGCGTTGTCACCCTTGTCTTGTTTAATACCCCAGAATTCATCCTCCAACTTTTGACGCTCATGGGAGGGACAGTATTCTTCGATCATGATTTCCTTCAGCTTCTTCCATGACAGAGCATAGGCTGCGTCGTTTCCGCGCTTGTTTCTTTCAGCAGTCCACCAGTCCAAAGCACGGGACTGGAAGACGCCAGTAGCATTGAGAGTCCGGAGATTATCTGGGCATCCACTTTGACGAAAGGTGACTTCTATCGAGTCAAACCAGTGAAACATAGCCGTTGGACCATCCTCGCCGGTGAACTCTTTTGGCCCACATGCCTTAAATTGCTTGAAGCTGAAAGCAGTCTTGCTGGATTCTTTCGGAGCATCAGCTTGTGACATCTCAGATGATTTGCTGGCGTTCTCATAAACCTCACTCACGGCCTTCGCCACGGTCTTAGAGATGATAGCAGCCAGACGTCGATCTCTTTTCTCCTGGCGGGTAAGACGCGAGCGTGATCTAGGTTGTCCAGATGACGACATGGTCTGCAATAGACATCGTCACAGGCTCAACACAACGAATTCGAGTCTCACACGTTCTTAGATCTCTAAGCTTAGAATCATGTCGCATCTCTCGTCACGTAACACATATAATCACATAAGCACATAATCATAGAGGCACATAAGCACAGAAGCAATTAGGGCACATAAGCAATTAAGCAAATAGAGCACTTAATTTCCTAAACACGTACGCAATTTTATCACAGAGGTAGTTAATGTCACGTAATTCCTCCTAACAGTACTTAGTAGCACACTTAGTTTCCTGACTACCTCTAAGTTTTGAATATAGCGGTCACATACAACACATCGAGTAGCTTAGTATGGCGTAGTGTAGCATACTGGTTTCGTTTAGATCACGTCAACAGGGATTTGAATCGAGATAGGATAGCAATAAAGGTCACGCAGATTGATAACAAATGGAGTAACCAACAAATCTTAAAACACGTAAACAGGTAAATCATATAAAATCAACAAAACAACACTCAAAATCGGGAAATGGATTGTCTGCGGCTACTAGACTTTGACTAACCATGGCAATTTAACTATTCACAGTTGACTTGTCGTCACTTTCGACTCTAGGGGACATGTTTCTGCCTCGATTCTTGGGCATTATGCATGCGCATTCTAGGTCATACTCGTGAGTTCAGGTCGTTGGAGTCCGTCAATTGCCTTGGCGAGATAAAATTAAAGTTGGAATAACTGCCAAGGTTAGGGTTTCACCCCTAGCTTAGCAATTTCTTCCTTGTTTTAAGAAAAATTTAGAGGAAAGTTTTCTTCAAATTACGGGTTTCAGCCCTAATTTGGTATAATTCTCCCCCATTTGTTGATAGAAAATCGCACAAAATAATCGGCAAAATTTGTAATTTTAGGCAGGAATTCGCGGATTTCACTCCTAATCCCGTCCAAATTACAAAATTTGGCTCGGAGTTCGGATGTAATGATAGAATAGAAGGAATCATCATAAAATAAGCACATATACTTGGTCTCTTGGTTCCTAACTATAGTCTAGGTCTCTAAGACAGCGATCCGGACTAGATCGTGTCTAACCTAATTCCCTATAGTTATGGCTCTGATACCAATCTGTCACACCCCAACCGATGGCGGAATCATCGGGGCGCGGCACTGAGCGAAACAGATTGTCCAGAAGTTTCCACAACAACTATCATACAATTCAGTTATATAACACGTCCCATACCGTGTCCCAAATAATAACAAGTTATCATAGAAATCAACTAAACAATATGGGAACTGTTCCGACAACTCAAATTCTTAATTATTACAGACCGAAAGTAAATATTGTTTTAAGACTCCTAGACGGCTATCCGTAAATCTTACTGACTACAAGTGCCAGTGCAAGATCTACAGATAATTATGGCCCTGGAACAGATACGTGGACACTGTCCTAAGGTCATAGGCTCCTAGAAGCTTATTATTGCCTCGCTTCCCTAGCACGCTAGTAGCTTAAACACCTGTCACATACGTTAAAATAAAAGTCAATACATATAATGTAAAGGTGAGTACACAAGTTTGATATAGCATATAGAGTTCGAATAGTTTACGCATAACCAAGCACGTACACAAGGGCAAACGATGCATGTAAATTATCAACATGGGACCATCGATACCAATGACTTCGAGTTGACTGTCCGAGACAGTTCGCAATACATGATTACCACCGTAATCCATGCAAGTAATTGTCCTTAGCAACCCCCGTGTGAACGGGTGCTGAGTCCAAACTATAGTACTACGTTGCTAAAGCAGGCAGATAGCACTCCACGTGTAAACATAATAAACAGCAATCATTTAGACAAGTAATACATGCAAGTAGGTTAGCGTTCAAATAGTTTGTGTTGTTTGTGAATTTTTGATAGATTACGTATGTAACACCCAAAAGTGCTGAAAGCAAAAAGGGATCGAGTATACTCACAGTGGTTGATCGTGGATTGAAGGGAGCACTGAGAATAGGTTAGCCTGAATAGTTCGATAACACAACGATGAGTAACGCGGAAAAAGTAAACAATGTACTTGGATCGAGTAGGCCATTCGATCGGACAGCAGTTCGATCGAGTGGGCTGTTCGATTGGTTTGAAAGTCCGTTCGAACATCCATTCGATCGGCCGGCTGGCTCGATCGGCTGGTTCCTTCAAGTGGATTGTTTCTTCCTTTGATGTGAAGGATGTGTTTGTGTACGATGGTTTGTACTACCTTTCAAGTTGGTCGATCGAACAGCTGTTCGATCGGTTAGCCCAACCGATCGGTTAGCACTTCATTGTTTTCAAAATATGTCACTCAATCGGCTGGCATGCTCGATCGGGTGACATCCCAATGTTTCGAAAAGTCTAAGTGTTTTGAAGTATAGTATCTCATGATTCGAGCAGTAATGATTACAATCGAGTGGCGTAGTCGATCGAACAGTACCTCGTCAATACTACACTTCATGAATTTTGTGGGTCTAAGTGCTAGTCGATCGGTTAGCCTAGTCGATCGGCTGGCATAGTCGTTCGGTTGGGCTGTTCGATCGAACAGCCTAACCGTTCGGCCAGCTTCTGACATGGTTAGCCGTTCACCTAACACTTGGTTATTTCCCGTTACTTGGTGATGTTTTAGAGATATTTTGACTACGAGTTGAACCACAAGGCTGAAGTCCCTACTTAGTCTACTGACTCGAGCAGGAATCACCCAAACTCGGTCAGAGACGGTTTGGAACCCTAGTTTAACATTTAACCCGAAATCGGTATATCTCTCGGTAGAACCCGAATCTTGAACCATGTGTTTGTTTAGATTGATTTGTAAATCGGTTCAAGTCTCGTTTTCACCTTTTTGAGTGTAAAAGAGTTGAAAGATAGATGAAACCCATCTTCCAATCCTTTTCCACCGTGAAATGTTAAGATCTTTGGAAGATTTTAGGTTATTTATGTGGAAATCGGTTAGATCTAGCTTATTCACGGTTGAATGAAGTCAAGAACATGAAGTTCTTGATGAACACCAAGAACACCATGATGACATCACTCAAGAACACCTAGATCTTGGTGATTTCATGGATGAAATTCAGATTTTGAAAGATAGAAAGATGGAGGATCGATTAATGAACAAAAACGTACAAGGATTAGAGCGAAATACTTACCGGTTTGAGAGAAATCTGAGATTTAGTGAGAAGAAGAGGCTGGTCGGTCAGAGCTTTTCCAAAAGTGGAAAGTTTGACAAGGACAGCCCTATTTATAGGCTTCCAAAAGAGGAAAGGGTCAGCTGATCGAACAGCATCCCGGATCGAGCAGCTGTCCGATCGAACAGCCTGTTCGATCGGCTAGCCTGTTCGATCAGGTTGCCCTGTTCGATCGGCTTGCCTGTTCGATCAGGTTGCCTGGTTTAGAGTGTTTCGCGACGATTTTCGATATTTCGAGTTCGATGAACGATGATTTGAGAATGATAGAATTCCTAATCAAATTACTTTTAGTTCCAACTACTATATCTACATACAAGCATCCTTACAACCTATTTCCAAAGTCGGTTTCGATTGAGTTTGATTCACCTTTGAGTCTTGATTGATTTGATTGATTCACCACACACTTTAACATAAAAGTAAACATGCACAAGTAACACATAAGGCACACACACATGTATAAAAGTACTAAAAATCCCCACACTTGAGTTTGATGATTGATTTGATTAGCTTGATTATTGATTGACTAGCTTTATTGCGTTGTTACTTCCTATCATTCACAGTCGGTCGTTGATTCACAGTTCGATTATCGGTCGGATTAGTTTGATTATACAACACTTACTCCAAATAATATGAAAATCAAAATGAAACTAAAATGAAATTAATCTTTATTAATCTTTAATTCCAATAACAGTCAACACTTGACTTTGACTTTGACTTTTGGAAAACACGGGGTGTTACACAACAAACTGAGTAAACATGCCAGACCACTTCAACGAAATCCCCATTTGGGCCGAAATCCCTTTCTGGGCCGAAATCCCCAAGTTGTTTTCGTTGGGATGGGGGTTTTCGTCAGGCATCAACATCATCAATTACATTCAACACCAATAACCTAATCATCACTAACCATCTTCGACAATTTAAATCAAGCAAATCGTTCTCAGATGATATATGATCACATATTGATCAAAAGTAATCCCCACATAACAAACAGTATACAAAGATCCGATTATTTATCTAACATCATTCCGTTTTACAACCACCCCTTACATCATCAGTTTAATCGTGGGTAGGCACACAACACAAACAATCGTATTATCAGATTACAATGATCTCTAACATACAAAACAATTCAAATCGCATGATTACAATCGTTATGCGTTAACAGTTAAATTCTTACAGCCAACAATAGTAAATCTTGTTTTCAATCATACCATCATCAAGTCAACCTACAAATCTGTGCCATCGAACTACCCTATATAATATAATACTATCTCATAGTTCAACAAGTTATAATTTCAGTATGCGTGGAACACATATATCCATTTCAGCATATTATATAATTTAAGAACACAAATAGCAACCACATGGTTTCTGACACACACATGCAAATATAAGAATGATAGCCGACATTTATGAAGGATCCTTATCTGATTGATTGCATTTTCAAGGCATCAAACATGCATTAAATCACCACTCATCATTTGTATCATAGTCCAGATCATGTTCATAGTATAGCCATACATTAAGAATGAAAACAAACTTAAACAAATAAAACACTAACCGAACTAGGTATGGTAAAACACGAGGAATCTGGCTTCGGATGTAGAGAGAGTTGGATGGAAAGAGAGTTGCCGTCGTACACAGAGAGGCTCTAGGGTTTGCCGAATAAAACTTCCCGTAAAAGTTGTGATCCGAATATACATATACGTGATTAACTATTGGGCCTAAAGCCCATTTTGATTCCACTGACTATAGTGGACGAAAACAGTTGGGTGTTTTCGTGAGGGAGGTGATTTCGGATGGGGGTGTTTGGCATGAGCTCCATATTTTATTAACAATTAATCAAACCTCTTATCATATACACATTTACAATACACACCAAGGATATAACATATCAATCACAGTACAATTTAACGTATTACAACGTGTACAGTTGTGAAACAATCAAGTCGTGTAAACAAACAATCTAAACAATTAACGCGCAATAATACGAAGATGGAATCTCAGAAACTCGAGTTGTCACAGGTACTGCAAACGGGGAAAATGGGTACTGATACAAAAAACAGAAAAAAATGAGTATCGATATCGAAAAACAAGAAAAATGGACACCGATACCGAATATACCTGGTTTGGTTCTTTTAATTTCGGTTAATAGCCAAAACCAAACTTGAGCTAAATGAACATCGATATCGAAAAACAAGGAAAATGGGTACCGATATTGAATATACTCGGTTTGGTTCTTTTAATTTCGGTTAATAGTCAAAACCAGACTTGGGCTAAGAGGTTGTTTGTTTAGCTATTAATGAGAGTCTTAATGGTTCAGACTTATTATTGGTTCAGTACTTAATGGTTCAGACTGTTTGTTTCACGAGCAGATGTCTGAATGGTTCAGATATTTGCCTCTGAATGGTTAAGTATTATACCGAGTCTGAATGGTTAAAACCTCTAATCCGAATTGGCCAGACATTTGCCTATGAATGGTTAAGCATTATACTGGCTCTTAATGTCTCAGACCGCTTACTAGTTCAGCACTTAACCATTCAGAAGTTGTCAAACAGCCCCTAAAACTTTTTGCTTTAAAATACATGAAACTGAGGTTTAAATACATGAAATGGATATATAAATACTTGAAATTGAAGTATAAATACATGAAATGAAGATATAAAATATGAGATACATGAACTGGTGGTATAAAAGTTAGAAATATATGAAAATATGAATGGATTTGTTTGGTTAAATGAGGGTACAAAAAAACGAGTTTTTTTTTTTGTTAATTCGGTTTTCAGTTAATCAGTTATCAATTAATGTAGTATTTGATTGATTTCGGTTCGGTTTTGTTTGTTTTGATTCAGTTTTGATTGATGATTCAGTTGTTGCTCACCCCTAGACACTATCATGTAAAATATAATTTTTTAGTTAAAAATATAGAAATACTATACTTAAATTAAAAAAAATCTCCTTTTTACAGTAAATTTTATTTTTTAAAATATTAATATACGGAAAAGTTATTGTCGTTTAATAATCGTCGGGTAATTAGTATTTCATAATAATAATTAATTAATCAGAATTTAGTTTAAGTTGAGGGATTAAAGTGTAATAAGGATGAAGGATTTAAATGTAATTAGCATTTGGAAAACTAATATACCCTCATTTTAAGGTTGTACTTTATGCGTTAAGTTAAAAAAAATTAACTTTTGGGTATCTTAAAATACATTTCCCTTATGCATTATATATAGTATAAATTAGGACACGGGTGTTGCGACGGTACCGTCGGTTAGTAAAAACGTTGAAACGAAAAATTTATAATAAAACGTAAAACACTTTTTATAACTAAGTTGAAACGAAAAAAAGCCAGGCAAGATGGAAAATAAAAAATAGAAAAAAACCTTAACGTGTTGTGAAACTAGCCTATTGACACATATATATAAGAAGAAATATAGGAAGAAAGAACTGATATTTTATTGATCAGGTGTATTCATACAATAGATACAATAAAGTATATATAGGGTAAAGAAACTTGGATAATAAGCCTAATCTGTTTTAGGCCTTAACTACCACAATATCAATATATTTATAACCCCCCCCCCACTTGGTTATCAACTTCATACGCTTTGAGATGTTGCCTTGTTAAAAACCTTCCCAGGAAAACCCAATGGGACAAAACCTTAGCTAAAGGAAAAAGAGTGCAGTGCGTATTGTCTCCCCCTGATACTTTTGGATCAGGTACGTTGACTCATTAAAAACCCAATTAAGAAACCCAATGGAATAAAACTTAGTTAAGGGGAAAAAGTACAACTTGTATGATACTCCCCCTCATTTTTACATGTATCTTCTAAGTGACTCGTGTTGGTCTTCCGTGAAAAGTTCCCCAAACTCTGTAATGACTGATTTGATGCTTGATCTCTTTATGTGCATTTCTTCAATAACAATGATGTATGACCTTCATGTAAGAATTCTATAGCCTCCTCTCGTAAACAAATACCATAAGATCCTGTGAACGGGTTATAGGATCGAATTGAACTCCCGAAGGATTGCGAAGAACACGTACGACATGCGGAATCCATGCACGTGTGTGGATCGAACACAAGAACGTAATTAACAATGATTCTATTCAATGATCTGACAATGTTTACACCTTGAATCACCTTATTTGCTACTTTCTCTCTCTAGATCTTCAAAGCTCTCCAAAGATACAAAGTGGCAAAAGTTCTAAAATGAAACATAACAAATGCTATTTATAGGGGCTAGACAAATGAGGCACTCCTTCACCTAAAGCCTCCATCCGGCCAGATGGACAAAACTCCATCCATCCGGATGGACTTTACCCTATATATAATATTCTTCAAAGCTTGTCTTGTTCTGTTTCTGCTACGATGTACGATTGACGAAAGTGATAGACATTATGCACTCACAGACTCCCCCTTGGATATTACTGCAGTCAATCTCGTAGCTTTCTGTCTTTTCTCTCTCTCTTTGAGTCTTTACGAAGGCTTTGACATCTTCAGCAACTACAGACTCCCTCTTCAATCTTCTCTTGATTCTGCGTTCTTGTCACACCCCAACCGATGGCGGAAACATCGGGATGAGACGAAGTGTGTATAGATTGCAAGAGACGTCATAACACTATGTGACAATATTTAAATAAATTCAAATTTCATTGCAATACTAAATGTCATACAAGATTCAAAAAGAAATAACAACATTGTTTCATAACATAACATAACAATAAAAGATAGATTAATCTAGGTGTGTATCTAGTCCACCCTAAATCTCGTTTCATCATGTCCATACTTCAACAATTAACCTGCAACATGTATTAAAATAGAGTTCAATGCAAAAGCAAAGGCGAGTATACAAGTTTATTTACATAGCATAATAGAATAAAAACTCATATCCAACATGTTACTATGTGAATAAATTTACTAGCAATGCAATTTTGGCGTACCATATGATCAAACCCATGAATACAACGCATAAAATAGCCTAATCCCAATAGTTTCGCGGGGTGGTAATGTTTAACTTAACAATACCCAAATAGAATAGCGGGCGGGGCGTTAATCCTATAGCGCTACAATTGTTAAGGTGGGCGAGCAAAGTTAATGAGCATATAACGTTCCAAATCGTTCATAGAGCATACGAGCATAGCAAATATTCACAATAGTTTCATGTTTCGTTCATGGATAGAGTATGTTTTGTTTTAAGCATAAAAGTTGTTTTGTATAGTCATACATGTTGTATCCCAAAGTGTAAAAGGGGAAAAAGGGATCGAGTATACTCACGGTTTACAAGTCTTGACTTGGAAGATCCGAGAGTAAGTTTGGTGGATGATTTAGCTTGGAGCACCTAGTCCTTCCACACGAGGAAACGTAGGTGTGTGAGTTTGGCGTTTACGGAAGATTAAGAATATGGAATAACTTAGCATAAAGAAAATATATATGCATAAAATAATCATCTTTTAAACCTTATAACCATCATATGACACTAGGTAACCAATATGGTTATTTAATGTTTTTCATGGGGAGAATACCCATTAGAATCATATTAAGGTTTAGGTCTTAGATGATGTTCTACTTCTTTAACATGTAAACATAAGTTTAACATCAAAGGTTCGAATGAGTATGTGCTTATACTTAGGCTAAATATTACATATTATTTAGGTCCAATATTTCAAGTAGGACGTAGAAGATTTAATCTCCATTTAGGCACCTCTTAGTTACAAGGATGTCATGTATGGGGTAGGAAGACTAAGCTTCCATTTAGGCACCCCTTTGATGTTCACCACTTCACTTGATGTAAAGACAACCAAGGAGGGTCACGAACTAAGGTTTATACAAGTATGTAAATGAACTAAGCTAAGAGAAATCATCAAATCATGTGAGGATTGTATGTTTGGACAACCCAAGTTGTTCCATAATCACTCATGTATCAAAGTCTAAGTTTGACATGACTTGTGGGTTAAAACCATAAACAAAACACCAAGTTTATGAGGTTTAATCCTCTGATTTCAAGTGTCTCAACCATGTTTTTAAGCTTACCCAACCATAAGAGAAGTTGTAAGCATTAGGACATTGGTGTGAGATGTGTTAGACACAAGTTGGATGAAGTTTAAACAAGTTTGAAAGTGTATGTAACAAAACAGAAAGTTCTTGGACCATTTCAGAGCAATTCCAGGTCTGATTTCTCTAAGGAGAAGTCAAGGAATCAAACTCCATGATTATCCAAGCAAGTAGGAAGAAGAATCAAGTAATTTCGTTAAGAAATGAGCAAGTTATACTCATTTTAGTGCAAGAGTATGAATCTGTCCGAAAATGCAGATTTGTAACTAATTTGAGAGTGAATTTGTGAGTTGTAGAGAGTTGTGAAAGTGTAAAAATGCTTGGAGAGGGTGTGTGTTTATAGTGGAAGAGGTTAGAGGTGATTGGAGGTGGATTAAAGGTGATTGGGGAGTGTTAGAACTTGGGATTTCGTGCAAAATCGCGTTAAAATGCAGCTGATTACGTTTTCTGCAGATCTGAGGTCCATGCGGCCTGCCTAAGATATCAGGGTAAGTCCACGCGGGCCGCCCGGGCTTGTTTATCCGAAATAAGTTTCAAAAAGTTACAATTTAGCCCCTAGACTTGTTATTTTGATGATTTTAGGTCTTTTAAGGACTATAAATGCCACAAAAACATAGTTTAAGATGAATCCAAGTATGAGGAATATATCCCAAGTATAATTACGCGTATGAGTATCAAAACCAAGTGTCGTTCACGTCCAAGACACGTTTGATGCATAAGTTTGGGTCAATTACAAATTTGGCACATAGTTTCCAAGAATAACAATTAAACATCAATTGATTCCCCAATTCGAACATACGAGCATATATGAGGTGCCTATAACATATTTGTAACAAAATACGAGTTTCATTAATGATCCAAGTCTCGGTTTGACAATGATTACAAAGAAGGGAACGATTACAAGAATACAAAATAGAAATACGAACAAAACTTTCTATAAATGGAAAGTACAAAAGAGTCGGGCGTTACAGTTCTGAATTAGCTCCCCCTTTCAATTGACTCTTTTCCAGGCTCCCCCTTTCGTTAAGCTTCCGTGCTTTAGGATTGACATCTGGTTCTTTGATTACAAGCTCCCCGTTGCGTTGAGCTCGTCTTCAGACTCCCCCTTAGTCTCAGCTATCGGGATTGTGATCTGGAATAATTTCTGCACATCTCAAACCATTTGTAAAATATTTGACAATTTACGTTTAGGATAAAAAACCTAGCTCTAAACATTTAACATGAATAAGCTGCAGCATTTCAAATATGTGAATGCACAGGACATCGTTTGTACACAGAAATCTGGATTTTACATTTAATAGTGAAAGATTTTTGATTTTACAGAATCGATGACCTGGCTCAAAATATATTAAAATCGAGTACTTGACTCTAAGCATCAAAATATGACACTTTTAGCATCCAAAAACCTCACTGATAATCATCCAACTCCAAATTAATGACCCTGGAGATTTCACAAAGTGTTTTTGATTTTTCCTTTTAAAATATTCAAGTTTCAAATTAATGAACTTGTTTATTTTTCAGAAACATGTTCAGCATACTCAGATTTTGAAACTCGGCATTCATACATCGGTTGTGGAAAATAAAGCGGAAACAAAATATTTTTGTATTTTTCTGAAACATAAAGCAGTAAAGAAATATTTACAGACAATATTTTTGTCTGAGTTTAAGTCAGAGGATCAAATCAGTTTATGACGAACCACTAGCACCGTTGAGCTATAAACACTTTAAGTTCTAAACGATTCACTTAGATTGTCAGTATACTGATCCACTTAAATTCTTACACAAAGTCCAACTGATTCGAGATACGAGATTTAGTATTTTAAGCACTTAACTTATTCGCGTGTCCCACCTCATAATATACTCCCGTATCAAGATTCCCTAGATTCAGTCTTACATGTGAATATACTATGTTGATATCTGTACTCTGGGTTAGTGCGAGACCTTGAGAGCTGAGGTATGAATTACCGTTCAATCAAAGAGATGAAGGCTCGACTTTGAGGTGTGTCCCACTTAGGGATCTTCTTTACAACTGCACTTGAATTGCATCTTTCGATATTTTTCAATTTTTATGCAGAGGGGAAAACTTTAAGCACAAAAAGTATTATACGAGGTCTAGACCATTGCTGACGCAAAATCAGAAGACCAGGTATAATACCCTAGATATCAAACAGTATAAAGACCTAGTATCTCAGAATCAGTCAACCTCTCAAACGAGATTTCGGGGGTTACCCATATATCCGAGAGATGTTCCCCACGAGATAAGTATGTTATTGTTATTTTGGTTTATATCTCGAAATCAATCCACTGAATGTGTAAAAAAACCTACTGGTATATTATCAGTGAGACCGTTTATCACATTTGATTTTCCATTTCTTTAGCATGCTATGATTGGCTACTGATGTACTATCATTTCCTCTTTTTACACAACAACTCTTTTTGGATTTTATCATGTTTTTTGGCTTTTTCAAATTTTCAAATGTTTTTGTATTTTCAAAATTTTTACTCCCCCTAAAATTCAAAACATTTAAAGAAAATTTGACAGCCCGATGTAGACAGCTTTATCTCGCCATCCATTTCTGCTTAACATGCTCTGTTTTGCAGAAAGTACCCCCATGATTTACAACACATTGATTTATAACAATGTTAAAACCATTTAATCACTTGTGAAATAATCATGTTTGTTTAGCCATGAGGGTTTCGGCATATTCAATCAAAATTTAAAAACAAACATATTTTTTTTTATTTTTCAATTTTTATCAAAGTAAAGCATATTTTTGGTTTTTAAATTTTCTATTTTTAGGGTTCTTTAATTTAAGATTTATTTATGTACAAAAACAAACTCCCTGTTTTTCAAATGCAGGACCTGCAGCCTCCTGTGCCAGGCTGTTATTATAAATTTTGGATGATGTTTTTTATATCGAAAAACATGTAACATGTATTTTAATGCTTTATAAATTTATTAGGTGTGATGTTTTTATTAAATGTCATATTAATGTATCATGTGTATTGTTGTAAAATAGTATTTATGAATTTATGAATACTCCTGCAATTCGTAAAGAACAATGTATAGTGATTTGTATTTTTAATAAATTTTTGTATGGAAATTCTCTAAAGGCTACATGTGTTTTTAGATGTTACATAAGTGTAAATCATGTAAGTTGTTATCGAGTATTTATTAGTGTATGATTGTTATGCAATCTGTAAAGTACAAACCTAATAAGTTATGAATTTAAAAACACACATGATCATTCATTACAATCTCATGGTAAAATGAGCTAAAATTACATTTTTTGCGAGCTCAACAACCTACTAACATCTGTTTTCCCTTTTAACGTCTGTTTCCTAATGCTCTTAACGTCTGTTGACTAATCCTTTTAATATGGGTTAACTAACATCTGATACTTAACATCTGTCAACGTGGCAACCTCTGTTGGGGATAATGGAGGAACAGTTGTGAAGGGGTATGGTCCCAAAAAGCCGCGCAGACTGTAACACCCCGTGTTTTTGAATGTCAAAGTCAAAGTCAAAGTCCAAGTCAAGATTGACTCCTTTGACTGAATTTAGTTTATTTCGTATTTTTGTTAGTTGTATTATGTGGAGTAAGTGTTGTTAATCGAAGTGATCGAATTAATCGAAGTTTACTTACCGACGCGAGCCGCTAAACGACTGTGAATAGTAGGAAGTAACAATGCGATAAAGTCAATCAATTAATAATCAAGCTAATCGAATCATCAATCGAACTCGAAACTCAATTATGCGACTTTGGTGTTATTATACGTGTGTGTGCCTTACGTGTTACCTGTGCGTGTTTACTTTATGTTATGTGTGGTGATCAATCGAATCGAAACTCGAACTCAATCGAAATCGAATTATGATAATTGGTAAAGAAGAGACGGTGCAAGATGGAGATGCTTGTATGTAGATATAGTGGTTGGGATTAAAAGTAATTTGAATAGGAAATTCTATTGTATTTATATCGCCTTCAATCGAAATCGAAATATCAGAAATCGTCGCGCCGAACGTTCAAAACAGGCTGTTGATCGATCAGGCTCCTAGCCGATCGAACAGCCCAGCCAATCGGACGGACTGTCCGATCGAGCAGGCTGTCCGATCGGGATGCCTGGCCGATCGGCCAGCTCCTTCCCCTTTTGGAAGCCTATAAATAGGCCTGTCATTGTCATTCTTTCCACTTTTGGAAACTCTCTGACCGACCAGCTTGTGTTCTTCACTATTTCTCAGATTTCTCTCAACCCCGGTAAGTTTTCATCCTAAATCTTGTACTTTCTTGATCAATACACACTCCTACACCTTTCTATCTTTCAAATCTTAACTTTTAACCGTGAAATCATCAAGATCTAAGTGTTCTAGGATGATGTCATCATGGGTTTTTGAAGAACTTCATGTTTTGGCTTCAATCCACCAAGAATCACTTGGATCCAGCCGATTTCCACATAAATAAACAAAGATCTGTTATAGATCTAAACATTACACGGTGTAAAGGATTGAAAGAAGGATCCTCCAACTTTCTTGCAACTCTTTTACACTCGATGCCTTCAAACCGGTAGAAACGGAGCTTGAGCCAACTCACTAATCATTCTAATAGTTGAGTGGTCCAAGATTCGGATTCTATCTACGAGGTTCACCGATTTTGGGTTAAACTTAAAACTCCGTTCCGAACCATTCACCGGCCGGACTTGGGTGATTCATGTCCGAGCCAGGGAAACAAGTAAGAACGAAGGTTCCATGGTTCAACTCGTTGTCAAAATACTTCGATATCACGTCAAACCATCAGAACAGCCAAGTGTTAGACAACAGGCCGACCAGGTCAGGATGCTGACCGATCGGACAGGCTGTTCGAACGAACAACCCAACCGATCGGACATGTCAGCCGATCGACCAGGCCAGCCGATCGGCTAGCACATGGCCCCACACTTTAACAATTTCATGAAGTCTAGTATTGAACGAAGTGCGGTTCGATCGAACTACGGTTTGGGTTGAATTACTCTTCGGATCATGAGATACTATGCTTAAACACTTAATCGATTTTTCAACTCGTTCGACGTATTGGAGTGCCACCCGATCGAACATGTTGTCCGATCAGGTGACATCCTGCTGAGGACTTACTACTGAAGTATCTAACCAATCGGTTAAGCCGGCCGATCGAACTGCCCGTTCGATCGATCGACCTGAAAGGTAAGAACACTTCAATGTTCTCAAATACTACAACGAAAACCTCAAAAGGACAAGCCATCATACACAACCACATCCTACTCAAAAGGAAGAAGCAATCCACTCGAACAGTCCAACCGATCGAGCCTACCGGCCGACCGAACAAGACTGTCCGAACAGACTGCCAAACCGAACGAACAACCCGTCCGATCGAACCTACCGTTCGATCGACCAGGCTGTTCGACCCACCAACACTTGTTTTCGTTTTACGCGTTACTCATCGCTATGCTATCGAACTATTCAGGCTAACCCTACTCTCAAGTGCTCCCTTCAATCTATCAATCGCTGTGAGTATACTCAATCCCTTTTTGCTTTAGCACTTTTGGGTGTTACGTACGTTACTTATCTAAACCACAATCGAACACATTACTCGACTATTTAAAATGCTAACCGTTCTGCATGTATTACGTGACTAAATGAATGCTTGTTGTTATGTTTACACGTGGAATGCTGTCTACCTGCCTTAATGACGATAGTACTATAGTTTGGACTCAGCACCCGTTCACCCAAGGGTTGTTAAGGACAATTACTTGCATGGATTACGGTGGTAATCATGTATTGCGAACTGTCTCGGGCAGTCAACCCGCAGTCATTGGTATCGATAGTTCCATGTCGATAATTAACATGCTTCGTTTTCCTCTGTGTACGTGCTGGTTATGCGTAAACTATTTCGAACTCTATATGCTATTATCAAACTTGTATGCTCACCTTTACATTTTATGTATTGACTTTATTTTAACGTATGTGATAGGCAATTAGGATGCTTATCTGCTAGGAAGGCGAGCTTAGAATAAGCGTCTAGACCATAGTTATCTGTAGATCTTGCAGATCGAGTCTCTAGAGGCATCTGAACAATTTTTATATTTATATTTGGATCTGAGTTGTCGGAACAGGACATTTGACTAGTTGTTATCTGTAATAAATTATTTTACTATTTGGGATACGGTATGGGACGTATTATTTAAACTGAATAGTAATGATAGTTTTTGTGGAAACTTCTGGACAATCTGTTTCGCTCAGTGCCATGCCCCGATGATTCCGCCATTGGTTGGGGTGTGACACATACCATTTTAGGTCGCGCGCCGGACCATACTCCTTACTCAGCAAGCTGATCAATCTTTAGACCCGCGCGGGCTGCTCAAGCAGAACCTGGCCTCGCGCGAGGTTGAAACAAGAGATAACATCAGTTTTAACACTTGTGTTCTGAATAAGAGCCTTCATCTCCTACAACCCTGCGCGGGCTAGTTACGTGCACAACAAGGGTTGCGCAGGATTTACGGCGCAAGGCCACTTCAGAAAGAACAAAAGGTACAAGTGGCAGAAGAGTGAGCCAATCAGCGTCCACCAGGCTGTGCTCTATCGTGCTCCACGATCGTCTGACGTGCAGGAGACAGAGAGTACACAAGGACGCCTACGTGGCACCAATCAGGAGGCGGCGATATCTGCCCCATGATCTCCACTTACATGCTAATGGCAGAGGGACAACGGGGCCGACAACTGGGACACGTGGCTCCAATCACGGTGCGCCAGCACCGGAGAGCTTCTAGAAGACACTAACGGTCGATACCAGTGAGACAAGGAGGATATTCCCTGGTTGCCGCCTTCCGGCCCAAGGCCCATCAGCCCATCTCCTCTTACACCTCTCCGGCTATAAATAGAGACCTTTATGCATAGGTTAAACATTCCATTCTCTCTTCTCTCACTCTTAACACACACTTATTTCCTCAAAGCAGTTACTTATTCTCACGTCGGAGTCTGGTTAAGAGGGAAACCCCCATATTCCCCTCTTAACGAGCTAACAGTGTTTCTGTTTTGCAGGAAGAAAGGATCACATCGGAGCTCAGGAAAGTTTAAGAAGATTAACCCTCATGATTGAAAAGTAAACCAAACTAATTAACCCCAAAATTAGTTCTGTGTTTCTTCAAGTTGTTAGGAAACCTCTGTTGGAAAGCAATAGAAGTTTGTGAAACGTTGATACCAACCTGTGTTTGATTCTTGATGATAGATGAAGAAAAAGTTGCCAGACTTGCTCTGCATGAAGCCTATCCTGAGAATACATGCTGCGAAAAATGTTCATATCTGGTGTTTTAGTAACAAGTTCCCATGTCTCATTTTTAATGAGAGCACTAAATTCATCGTTCATAGCATTATCCTCTTAACATCTGTTGACTAACCCTTTTAACATGGGTTGATTAACATCTTATACTTAACATCTATCAATGTGGCAACCTCTGTTGGAGATAATGGATGACAGTTGTAAGGAAACCTCAGTTGGAAAACAACAGAGCTTTTTAACAGTCGATAGACAACAGTGGTTAGGTTACCAACATAATGGAACTCCTGCTGACTAAACCTGTTGACCATTAGTTTATATCAATTTTGTAAGTCTGCATTAATTATCTTTTTACTTTCTATAAAATGTGTTATGTATGGTTTTCTAAAAACTATCCGTGTTTGCACACGGATTTTTCTACTAATAATATTTAAAAAACAATCAATACATCGCTCTATATATGTCTTGTGTGTTTATCGGCTCTAATCCCCATCAAATAGATTGTCCTTTGTATCGTAAACCCACATTCCTAGGCAAAATTAATACGGATGAAACGTAAACCAAACTCATGTTTAAAATAAATTTATTAAAATAATATATGTTTTACTGATAATACGTTAATTATGTTAGAACTTACACGATATGCAGAGCCGATTAAAGATGAGAATTGGCACCGAAAATAAAACTGAAACGACTTGGATTCTCTTGGAATCGTGATACACTTTCAGATCAAACATTTGATGGTACACTCAAAGATTTGATCGGATAAGACCAAGAGTCGTCAAGAACGAATTTGATTTTTGATGAGAAGTACAAATCCCGTACCCTTTCTGTTCGTAATCTTCGACCAAGGAAAACCGTTTTTTCTTTTTCTCTACTGATAGTGTGCGTCCCCCCACCAATTCTTATGGATTTCTTGTTTTGAAACAAAACACCCCAAAAGGCCAAAACCAATGGATCCATTACCAGTGGCCCACTCATTATCATAGTTGTGTATTGTTTTAATAAAACAAACATATATCATTTTCAGCCCAACACATAAAATTGATAACATGTGTATGATCAGGCCCATGATTAAAATATATTTATATAATTGAAAGTAGAAACCGATAAAACGCTAAACCTTATTAAATTAAAACGAGCATGCACTCCCGCATCTCCTAACTCGTTTAATATTTAATAAGATTAACTTGGTCGACAAGTTAATCCAATATCACCAAAATCCGTTGATAACACTAAAATTACCAACATTCCTCCCCCATTTTAGTGATATCCATGATTAACTTAAAACACTTCTCAACAAACACAAACTTATGCATAAATGAAATATCGCGACGATTGAATTTCACATTAGTATATTACACATTCCAAATATTCGAATATTAGGGTGTCGCTATGGATTGAACCCTTTCTATTCATAATGAATACATGAAGATAATATACACATAAGTTCACAAATTCATATGTTCTTACTTGACACAATATTTTACTAGCCTGTGTCCTATCCTTCAAAGAGTATATCAAAGCCAAGTCCAAGCTTCTTGAAGCGGCTAAACTTCATACTCTTATAGGTAGTTCTTTTATTCTCGCACCTGCAAATGCAATTTTTCAAAGAACTATTAAGAAGTTATACTTCAACCTCCTTTATCTTGCAGTCTGAACACAACCATGGGATGATTCTAATCATGTGTTCCAATATCTCTATGACAAGCTTTCCACATTGAATTCTGCATCTAACGTTGTATTAGATGGGAATTGGGTATCTTGACATAGGATATTAAAGTGTGGACTTTAAACTCATCCCTATGACTGATTTATTCACGAGATCTCTCCTAACTCTTTAGTTAGTTAATCAGCCAAATTAAACTCAGATCTTAAAATTCAACAGATATCACTTTATGCATGATGAGCTCATGAATCATGCTATGTATAACACATAACCGTCTAGACTTTCCATTATACACCTGACTATAATCCTTAGTCAGCACTATCACATCTGATAGATATTAGTGATATCGGTTTTGACCACAAAGAATCTCAAAGATCAAATTTCTTAGCCATTCAGCTTCTTTTCCAGCTGCTGCTAAAACTACAAATTCATATTCCATTGTAGAATTTGTAAGCAAGTCAGCTTCTTTGAAGCCTATGAGATAGCACCTCCAACAAGTAGGAATACCATCCATTTAGTTATACAACTTGCATCAGAATACCCTTCTAAAACTGAAGGAAAACTTTAATAACACAAACTAGATCATGGTTCTTTTCAGGCATTCAAACAATTTATTTACCGCTTGTAAATGCCAAGTACCTGGATTACCGGTAAATTTACTCAATATCCCCAAACATATGCTATATCAGACCTTGTACAAATCATAACATACATTAGGCATCCATCGCTTTATATAATTCATCTGTGAAATAGATTCACCTTAATTACGCAAAAGTCAGATATTAGGAACTAGAGGAATATTAACCGGATAACAAAGTAATTGAATTTCTTCAACACTTTCTCTATCTAATGAAACTGTATATTAATATACTCTTGTTCCTCCATCTTATCCTCGTTCATAGGATGACAACATCCTCCTCCAAATCCTATACACCAATCGATTACTCCTTTACCAGAGGAATCAAGATTGCTACATAAATAATTATCTGCTTGGTTCAGAAAGAACCCGTTAGATAGGATCATCTCAACAATGCTTGTTCAAGGTTTTGCTCAGGAGTTGATCATCTTCAATATTAAAATAATATATTGATCCTGATGTCCAACTTAACTTCTAGTCCTTTCAACTAAATAAAGATGAAAGTCAGAACCAAAATACTTAGTTGTTCTTTTTCTCATGCTTTTTCTAGGTTGAGAAGGAATAGATACACTGTCATTACCAGCAGTTGATGCTTTATCAGAATCAACGACATTCTCAATAGGATCAGAAGCCCTGTTATGAGAATTACGGATGATATCCCTTGATTCTATGACAGTTTTTACACACACTCAGTCATTAATTCTATGACGTAGAACCAATAGGCTTATGAATTTTAGCATAGCATATGAATATATACTCTATTCCTTTCTCACCTAAACTCTTTCTTTTAGGTTCAGTAAGATGCACAATAGCACTACCACCCCCAAAATATTAGATAACTCAACTCCAGGCTTATGTATCTAAATTTATTAAGGGCAGTCTAATTCCTTTTGTTAGGAACCCTATGTAGTTAACACTAGGCTATTAACATAGCCTAAAACCTTTCACATAGACATGAATGAGATAACACAGAGTTAACCATTTTTAATAAAATACTCCATGTCAAACAAAAGTAACAAGGCATGCTTAGCAATAGAAATATACACGAGTTAATATATCTAAGTGGCTCAAACTCTTCCAACTAAAAGAACCACTAATTATCCCGTTCAGTCCAGATATCAAACATGCCAATTAGCCTTATTTCATTCATATTGCATATAAGATGATATAATTTAACATCAATTTCCTTTATTTTGCTACCTAGTTCTTGTTTGTGTTTCAACAAACACCTAGTGAACAGATTACCTTTAGTCATATATCATGCTTGTTTTATAAAATCGTCTACCACATATATAGAAGGCGTTCATACAAATCATGTTTTCCATGTCAAACATTCTAGATTATTTACAATATGAGAACTCACCTTATAGATAGTTAATCAAACATTACTATGAGTTAGATACGAAATTAGTAGGAACATAACAAGTATCATGTTAACATAATTCTTTAATCATGCATAAGGACAAAACCGACAACCTTCAAAACGACTCTTGTAACGCACAAGACGATACAACCGCAACGGTGAACCCTACGCACCGAGCACGTAAAATTCCGCCATACTTACCCGGTTCAATTCACATATATGATCCGTTAAACAAACAGATCACAAGTGTCTCGATTTCTATCAAAACACGTTACATGTTCATGCTTCAGCACATAAAATTTATGCATAAAAGGAAATAACTTATCTGTAATTTGAGACGATCACACGCAAGAAGGCCATTGTTCCTTCAGTTTGTATCAAGAAATAACCCATTAAACGCTCAATGATTGTAAGACCGCGTGTTTCCCTTCTTTGATTTCCTCTTGCTAATTACAACACTCCACGGGTTTTTCTTCTGCTCGTTATTTACGACACAAGTGTCATTTTTGGTTTCACTTCGGTTGACAAACAGACAACAAAATCCCATGTGCCAACGACCAAATATCAAATCGCTACTTATATGTGTGTGTAAAAGAACCTTCAATGATCACAACGTACACCCATGTATGTCCTCATGCACCACATAGACACACATCTCTATATGTGTGAGAGATATAGATAAATAGAAGTATGTCTCTGCACATGCAGATTCATCCCATGGGTTATATATAGACCAAAAGATATGTATCTGTATGTAGACACACACATATATATGCAACCATCGATGACTCCCATTTAGAGAAACCCAAACAACTTATGTCCATGCCATGTATTTAGTGAATGAGGAACACATATACGCAAGCCTATGTGTATATGCTCGATCACGCGAGAAAGATCCCATGCGCAGGTCCGATTCAGCGAGAAAAAGAAATAACCGGCACTTGTTGTGTCATTGATTTTCGTGGGGTTGTCGAACCCGGTTTCGATGTCCGTCGTGCCAGCCGCGAGGCTCACTGTGTCCTCCCTTCGAGCAGAAGAGAAACCATGACATCAATCACTTCTTATCTTTTCCTATCTAGTTATAGTCGAACCAAGATTAACTGACAACATCCCCGATCAAGGCCGACATTTCAAACAAAATCGAGGCTGTCCGTCATCACTAAACCATCAAAGCACGCAACCGACTATTATCCGATTCAGCCATGAACGCTGAAATAGCTTCTTCTTTTCGTCTCGATTGAATACGACCGAAAAGCACCATACAAATATTTCTTATTTAGGAATTTGCAAATCCACAAGAACCCGAATTCAATTGTTAATTGAAATTCAAAACTAACAAATTCGTACTAGTTAGCCGAACCGTGAATCCCTTCACAAATCAACCAGACCCAATTCTTTCTATAAAATCGCATATAGATAAGTCTATATCCTGAAGGCTAAAGGTCGACATATAGTCCCATACCAAACTCACGGATGATTTAATAAGTATCATCACTTACAAGTTACTAGGTAATTGTGAAATTCACCACCAAAAAGCCAAAACACCATATATTATAATATGTGATCACTAGATTATTATTATTAATTTTCTTTTCCTTTGTTGAAAAGTTCGCAAATACATGAACCCAATTTCAAGATTTAAAACACAAGATCACTTAGATCTGTTGCCGTTTCAAATAATCGGGTGCAATTGGCAATTAGATTCAGAAAATACATTTAAAAAAACGGATGCAATTCGCAGTTAGATTCAGAAAATAAACAAGTAACCGAAATGTTTGATCTTTGTTAGAACTTACACGATATGCAGAGCCGATTAAAGATGAGAATTGGCACCGAAAATAAAACTGAAACGACTTGGATTCTCTTGGAATCGTGATACACTTTCAGATCAAACATTTGATGGTACACTCAAAGATTTGATCGGATAAGACCAAGAGTCGTCAAGAACGAATTTGATTTTTGATGAGAAGTACAAATCCCGTACCCTTTCTGTTCGTAATCTTCGACCAAGGAAAACCGTTTTTTCTTTTTCTCTACTGATAGTGTGCGTCCCCCCACCAATTCTTATGGATTTCTTGTTTTGAAACAAAACACCCCAAAAGGCCAAAACCAATGGATCCATTACCAGTGGCCCACTCATTATCATAGTTGTGTATTGTTTTAATAAAACAAACATATATCATTTTCAGCCCAACACATAAAATTGATAACATGTGTATGATCAGGCCCATGATTAAAATATATTTATATAATTGAAAGTAGAAACCGATAAAACGCTAAACCTTATTAAATTAAAACGAGCATGCACTCCCGCATCTCCTAACTCGTTTAATATTTAATAAGATTAACTTGGTCGACAAGTTAATCCAATATCACCAAAATCCGTTGATAACACTAAAATTACCAACAAATTACAGTTGTCACACGGAATCGTGTCAACTACATGTTTAATCACGTAACTCTTATATTGAATTTTTACTGAATAAATCATAGATTGACCGCTCACGTCACATCCCAAAACTAACTACTTTTGTATTTTTATCCGATTTTATCGATTGAGATAACTTTTGTGCGTTACTAGGACGCCCACAAAATCAATAAAATTAGGTAGTTGAGTGGAATAACACGTGGGCGTTAATATATACAAGTACAACGCATATATATACTCCAACACATCATCACCACTTTGTCCCCATCTCTCCACCGCTAACAACCACCACCATGTCAAAAACCATAATTCCGGTGACTTTGCTGCTGTTTTTAGTCTTCACGGCGGTTTTAGTCCGGTCGCAGTCTATAGTTCCAGCGAGGTACGATGGATTCGTGTACGGGAAACACACGGCGTCCATGGACACCGTGTTGGTCGAGGCTTTTTTCGACCCAGTCTGCCCCGATAGCAGAGACGCCTGGCCGCCGCTTAAACAAGCGATCGATCATTACGGTCCCGACCTCGTCTCTCTCATCGTTCACCCGTTCCCACTACCGTAAGAATTCTCTCTCATTACTGGAGATAGTTTTTTTTTCTAAATCAGACCGGTAACTCTTAAAGTTCTTAGACTATGGGTGTAGAGGGGCTTGGTTGGGGTATTGACGCGTGGCATGTGTGAGCTTTATCAGTCCACACCCAAAGAACACATCACCTAGGTCAGCGCCCCACGTCAAGCACTATCATCACTATTGTCACGCCAATCGGGCAACGCCCAACAAAATGCCAACCCAGGATGGAGCACTTGGCGTTAAAGGGCCAAAAAAACGCTTCTTGCCCACGCCCACCCCCACACCCACACCCACCAGTCTTAGATGAAACTCTTAGAGGGTGTTTGGGATATTTTATTTTACCTTCTTATAACTTTAAGTTAATAAGTCATGACATTGTAACTTATTAATTTATCCTCCCACAACCTAAGCAATCCCAAACAACTTTTTAATTTTTCAAAAAGTTAATAAGTCATAAGGAGCTTAAAATAAACAATCCCGAACACCCTCTTGGTTGCAAACCAAATAGGATTTTATATAAAAAGGTCAGGGTTGACCCAGGGTTTTGTCGCAATGAGTATTCGTGGCAGACCAGGTCCGAGCGTCATCTATGTTCGCAGACGGTGGTGACCTTTTTCCCATCGATTTTACCTGGGTCATCTAACTTTTTTTATTGATCTTTCAATATTTATTATTGTAAATTTTGAAAGAAAATAATTTAATATTATTAAATTTTAATTTATGTCTATTAAATTTGCTTCTAAGTATTAGTTCCTCGTTTATGCCATAGAGTTCATGTTTGACGATCAAGAGTTAACACATATGACATGGGTTGACTCACCTTGCACTTCTAAAGTACCATATTGAACTTTCTTCTAAAGATACTTTTGTAAAGCTTAGAAGTAAACAACACAAGAAAGTTAGTTGTCAAAGGTACAACTATTAAAGCTTATATTACAATATACTAAGCAACTTTTTAAAGCAGATGGATTTGGTGGGTTCATAAAATATAAAGTGATTGTTCTTGATTAAATGTTTACTTTGCTTGGAGACCAAGCTAAACCTGGTCCACACACCATAAACCCACATCTTTTTTATCACTTTTTTCTTCGATTATGTGTAGTAGTAAATTAGGGTTTCACTTCGTATATCGCTGTCACATAAATAAAAGAAAGTGAATGGAGTAGTAGATGTAACTAAAAAGAAAATTAGTGGTCCGCAACCCAACACGTGGTCGGTGCATATGTAGGATTGCACGTGGTCCATGTGTTGGTAGTTTTGTTAACATAGTGTGTGGTATCATGTTATGCGATACAACCTTACAACGCATGTGGAATAAAAATAAATATAAAAAGTAGACTACAAATCTTAACTCCGCTAATATTGAGAGAAATGCATCGTTATCTACCTACTATAGCTTTATCGTCTAGTTTTGTGTTTGGTTCCTATCGATTGACAAATTACCATAAATTTTGTGTTGCAGATACCATGACAACGCTTTTGTTACTTCCCGAGCTTTGCATGTTGTCAATGAGATAAATACTTCAGCTACATACCACTTGATGGAAGCTTTTTTTGTGCATCAGGTTACACCCCATATCTTCATTTAATATTTTTGTCAATTATAGCACATTACACAATTTGCCATTTATTTTCGTTTTATTTAATTAAGCATACATGTTCTATAATCATGACTAATTCAATACGTTTCTACATTGATCGTGTGTTTGTTGACAAACAAACAGGAGCGGTTTTACAATGCACAAACCTTAAAAATGTCTAGAGAGGCCGTTCTTGATCAAGTTATAGGGTTCGCATCAAACGCTCTTGGGAACTCCATGCAATCTGCCATTAAGTCTGGATTTGCTGACTCGAAGACTGGTACCAAAACTAGGGTATCATTTAAGGTAAATCAACCCACCTTGCTTTCTAAGTTGTATATCGACATCTTTAGTAGTCTTGTATCATGAATTGTTTTGTTTTGTTTCGTTTTTGCAGTATGGTTGTTCAAGAGGGGTGTATGGCACGCCATTTTTCTTTGTTAACGGCTTTTTGCTACCCGTCAGTGATGATGCAATCGACTACGATGGATGGAGAAAAATCATTGACCCCCTTACTAACAAACAACGACGGTATCCGTTGAGTGTCTTCTGATGGACTCGTCTTCATCTTGTTGCCTTTTGTTTAAAACTATGTTTGTGCTCAGGTTTTCGGTGTCGCTGTATATGAATAAACATTTATAACATATGAACAAGTCTTCTAATTGACCTACAAATTTCTACTTGCATGTAATGGCTTCTAAATTAATTAATTATGGTATTTAAACATGATCTACACATTTAATTTATATCCATTATAGTGCATAATATTCATCTAGATATTTCATCAAACATGTGGAGTGTATAATTGAATCTTGTAAACAAAAGATTACTATAGGTTATGGATCATGATATGAATTCAGAACCAAAGTACCCTAAAAGAGTAAACTGCTAAAATCGTCCATGTGGTTTGACTCAAATTGCTAGATCAGTCTAAAATCAACCTTTTTTTTGCTAAAACAGTCTCTGAGCCTAGTTTCTGTTGCTATTTCAGTCCAATAAATTAACACCGTTAGAACCTCCGTTAATGAATGGGTAAAACTGCTAAATTCGTCCCTGGGGTTTGATTCAAGTTGCTAGATCAGTCCAAAATCAAGTTTTTTGAATTTGTTAATTATAAACTTATTTAGGTATATAATTTTTCTAGACTTGCATTAATTTTTTGAATTTGTTAATTATAAACTTATTTATATTATAAACTTATTTAGGTATATAATTTTTCTAGATTTGCATAATTTTTTGAATTTGTTAATTATAAACTTATTTAGATTATAAACTTATTTAGGTATATAAATCATTAATATCACAAGAGAAAAAATCCTTTTGTTAGTTATTTTGAAAAATTATTTGTTAGTTATTTTGATTATTATTATTATTATTATTGTTATCATTAAATGTTTACTAATTATATACTTAAGTATTTAAATAAGATAATACTTAATTTAATTTAAATAAAATTAGTTTTAAAAATATAAATGTAGCTTTTTTGAAGAGCGTAATTTAACCGGCCCAACTTAAATACTGATTTTATTTTGATGTTGTTGCTGTTACCATGTAAATATTTAGTATTTATTTAAGGATTTAAATAAGACAACAGTTAATTTAAACAATATTTAGTTATGAAAAATACAAACATTATATGTAAATTTAAATATTAAGAAATTAACAAAATTTTAATTTTTTTTATTTAAATCTTAATATTTAATGTTTAATATTTATCAATTATTTTAATTTAATATTTGTATTATAAAGTTCTTTTATTCATTTTTTCTACTTAATTAAGTGGTTTCTTATTTAATAATACTTATCATTCAGGTGAGGTCGGACAACATGTCGTGCCAGAACAAGTCTCATAAAAAGGATTATTTTGGTTTGAGTCAAAACGGGTTCGGGTCAAACCAGTGTTAACACAGGTCAAATAAAATTGCGCTCTCCAAAAGAGCTACATTCTGTTTATATTTTTATAACTAAACACAAATTTAAATTATATATTTAGGGTAGACTTGTAATTTATCTTAAATTTTAAGACATTTAAGAAAATATATAATGCATTTGGTACAAGTATTGATGCATTAAGAACCTGTCATTTACCATTTTTTTCTCTTGTGATATTAATGATTTATTCAACGAACATAAATATAACTGGACCCGCCTTAAATAAATTTATAATCTTGTGATATTAATGATTTATATACCTAAATAAGTTTATAATCTACATAAGTTTATAATTAACAAATTCAAAAAATTAATGCAAGTCTAGAAAAATTATATACCTAAATAAGTTTATAATCTACATAAGTTTATAATTAACAAATTCAAAAAATTAATGCAAGTCTAGAAAAATTATATACCTAAATAAGTTTATAATTAACAAATTCAAAAAACTTGATTTTGGACTGATCTAGCAACTTGAATCAAACCTCAGGGACGAATTTAGCAGTTTTACCCATTCATTAACGGAGGTTCTAACGGTGTTAATTTATTGGACTGAAATAGCAATAGAAACTAGGCTCAAGCACTGTTTTAGCAAAAAAAAAGTTGATTTTGGACTGATCTAGCAATTTGAGTCAAACCTTAGGGATGATTTTAGCAGTTTACTCTACCCTAAAATGTCTTTAAGAGTATGGTAGTAATGACGTGGGTGCCCGGAGGCTCTCACTCTTAATGGGTTAGGATTCTTCTATCTACAAATAAAGGGTTAACACCAACCATTTACTCTCTCCATCTACAATATAACTCTCTCTTTAGAATCACATTCTCTCTCTATAACACAATCCACTAAACTGCTGACCTAACTTGTTGAGTTCACAAGCTTCTAAGGTACTACATCTTTCAGCCCACGAGCTATATCTTTCTCATACTTATACATACATATATATTTTATGTTTGTGAGTGATCAGGCTGAGGGAGGATTGTAGAATTATTATGTAAAATATGTAAAATATACATACATATATATTTACGCCCCGCTTGCGGTATGCGCATATAATGTATATATGTGTGGGTGCTCGGGGGGCAAAAGTGAAAGTGCTCTAATTTTTACGTTATTTTACTAATTTCGTGAAAAAATGTTAAAAGAGGGGGATGGTTAATCATGCATCATGCGGTGACGTTGATAGCCGAAAGACAAGGGAGTACATGCACTAATTGACCTTTGTCTTAATTGCCGAGTGTTATGTGCCTTATGTCCAAGGCTTGATACAAAACTACCATCGAGCCGGGGGTCTCACTGGAAGCAGTCTCTCTATTCCTACCGGGTAGAGGTAAGGCTGTCTACATCTTACCCTCCTCAGACCCTATCTTATCTTTGCTTATTGGTGGGATTTACCGAGTATGATGATGATGATGATTTGAATCATTTGAATTAATGAAAAACAATTGTTGATAATATCTTCCTACTTATGAATTTTATTGTTCTCTATTAGTATTTATTTGCAAGTATCAAACTGAGATCCTAACATCACTCGTGGACAGAAGTGAAACATCAAAAACTCATTCAAGTTAAGCTATCTAAATTTGTAAAAAATAATAATAATTTTATCTAATTATTTACAAAACCATTAAATTAATAGCAAACCACCAGTTAGCGTGGATCAAACTCCACGGCAAGTTTGCTGTTCACAATAATAGTTCATGGTGATAGTTCGGGGAGTTATGTTTGCTAAAGATTAGTTCATGAAGGAATGGGTTCTTGAGAAAATTTTAGTTCTCTAGTTTGGGTTCACTATTTCATAGTTCTCTTAGTTTGGGCTGGGCAGCTGACCACTGTCAGTACCCGGACAGGCCACTTACTGGTTTGGACACTTAAGTCAAAGTGTCAGTTCCACTTGTGTTGACAATAGGATGCGGGTCTGGACTGCATCGCCATGTGCAGTAACCGCAGTGGCTACCACATCACTTGTTGTGATGAAAACACGAGTCTTCTCATCTTATCCCGAGTGGGAAAGCAAACTGGGTTTGGGTGTGCCCGCACGAACACAGACGAATCCTTATCGATAGGGGTATTGAGTTGGGTGATGGTCACTCGCGGCCAAGCATGGTGTGAGATTTGAGACCATACCCCTTCACACACGCTTAACTATTTGTACTTTTACAAACTTTTCTTCTTTGGCCTCTCAACTTTGATAATGACATATTTAGCCCCTCAACTTTAATAAAGTTTTTTTAGTTTTCATTATTTACCCTATTTTTTCTCCTTTGACACCACATCATTGGTAATGACATGTTTAACCCTAAACAACTGCTTTTATTCGCTTAGTCATGTTTCGGTGATAGCGGTCAGATGACGTTGGTGCTACTTGGTACAGTTTTACGCCCCCGTCCCAACGCACGTGGCTTAAGACTAGTTGACTTTAATTATGGTCTTGTGTAAACCGTGTTGCATAACCAGACTTTAAGTAGTCTGACCTGGATTTTTTTTATCTAGTTTTAGAACATATTTTTTTTTTAAATAATGTACTAAATATAACTATGAAATATATGTTATTTCAATATTAATCCTTTTTTAATGAATCGATTTAGTAGTTTGTATGCATTAACAATATACTTTATGTTACTCTCAACACTTTTCTATTTAGTCAACTATATGTATGATTTCTAGTTTCTACCCATTGACCTGTTAGATATGAAGACACTTTCATGTCATTGGTATTGAGTTTGGGAGTTTCAACTTGTTTACTAAAGACACGGATAGTCCCTGTGGTTTTTCAAAATTTTGGATTTGGTCCCTACCTTTTCAAAAGTACATGGATGGTCCATGTGGTTTGCACTTTGTAACATGTTTAGTCTCCAACCAACTAATCTGACAGGAGGTCCAAGTTATGGACTAAATGCGTTACAAAATGCAAACCACAGGGACTATTTGTGTACTTTTGGCAAAAGTTGGGGACCAAGTGCGTTACAAAGTGCAAACCACCGAGACCATCCATGTACCTTTGGAAAGCTAGGGACCAAATCCAAAATTTTGGAAAACCATAGGGACAATGGGACTATCGGTGTCCTCTATATGAAATTCCCACCTCTAGTACTCTTCGAGTTCAATTTGCGGTTTCTTCTTGATTATGGTATATTCACATGGAATGGTTAATTGGTTATCCAACAGGAGAATATGAGGATGCAGGGTGGGATGCACCACGTGACTTCACAAGGGATAGGGGCCGAGGACGAGGCCATAATTTCAGAGGCCGTGTAAGGGGAGGTTACGAGACTAATGGTGCTTATGCGGATGATCGGTATGATGGAGGATATAATCAACATACACCATGCAACAGGAGAGAGGTACTGCTACATTCTCACCTTATAACATTATAAAAACTGCTAAGTGTAACATTTCATATCGAGGTTGCACCCTATTCGAACTTCGAAGGTACTTCCATGCCATTGTTATTGAGTTCAGAGTATCAACTTATTTACTAATAGAATGGGTTGATTTGGGTTGCATTTTTCTGTAATTTGTTTAGATGGTGCAAACAGGGGTAAAATAGTCATTTTCTTAAAAATTTAACACCCTTTAAAATGGGCTTGACACGCGCATAGTTTCAAAAGCTAGGATTTTTATTGTATTGTTTCAAACTTAAGGACTCCTGCCGTAACTTTGGACAAACCACATGGACTCAAAATGCAAGTCACTCTAAAAAGGAACAAAAAACGTGTTTATGGGTCGGGCCAATTTGACCCAATGTTTTGACCTGAGCATGTTATCTTGATGAGTTTTGCAGGGCGTGGGCGTGGAAGGGGAAGCCGTGGCAAGGGCAGCGGGTTCAGGTCAAACGGGCCGATCCAGGTGGCAGCTTGAGGTGGTATGTAAGGAAGGCATGGTGCATGTGGTCTATGTTTTTGTGTATTTCTGCAGCAGCTTAGGACAATCTGTTTATAAGAGTTTTACACTCATTTTTAATAGCTTTAATTTGTCATATGTCATGCCAGCCATTTTATAGTGAGCTTGAGCCTTTTTCTTTATTTTTCATATTTTTTAGTGAGTTAAAATGTTAAACACCTTGTGATACTTTTAGGATTGTTATTTTTTAGCTTATAAATACTTGTTTAATAAATTCATCTGATAAAAGCAAATTTTAATTCTTTTATGTTCTTGTTTATATATTTCTTTATTTCACATGACTTGTTGAGATATCATTTACGGTGGGCTCAAACTATCTCACCTTAGAGCATTCACAAGAAGCTCTCATCTCCGGTCCCATAATTTAACTAAAGTTTTCTAAATTTAACTCTCATTCTAAAATGCCTTTCACATTTCATTCCTCATTCATATATCTGTACTCTTTATTTTATTATTTCTTTCTTTTTATTTTATTTATAATCTTAACTACTAACTATTTTGTCTTATTATCTTTTTCTTTCAAAACTGATTTTTAATAAATTGTTATTGAAGCTTGACTAACTAATTAATATTTCTGGGCTTGGGATTAACCCAACAAGAATGAAAACGACACCCATTGAGAAATGTAAAGAATTTAAAGTGGGGTATAGGGGTGTAAACGAGCCGGGCCGAGCCTGAGCTTGACTGGACTCGAGCTTGTAACACCCCAAATTTATTTATGTACATTTTTAAATGTGTATTTATGTAGTATAAAATTAGAGGATGAATATTTGTTAAAATACTACAAATAGTAACTAGGAGGATGAACCTAGTTAAGATGCACGCTAAAACTTTAACTTAAAAATCATACTTGAGGGGCCAAATTTGGAAGGATGGAAAGATAATCTATAATACTGTTAGGTGATGAAAGTAATTGTTGATGGTACCATCATCATCTTACGCAAGTAACTGTTGTTATGTACAATAAATGTAATCATATAGTTATTATTTGTTTTTTAGTCTTTTTGAGCTTTCAAAACATGTAAATATATCAAATGGTAAATTAGTTACGTTAGCCTATGATGAAACAATGGTTAACCGGGCAGGGTTAACACATTGGTCTCGTCAAGAACGGTTAATCCTTTCCTCTCGAGGATCGCTGGCCGGATCGTCCGCCGGTTGATCTCCTGCACAAGGAAACAAGCCGTGACTCGTAACAAGGAGGATAGGGTGGGGGGGGGGGTGCTCCTTGTTACCCCTCTCCGGCGTGAGAATCAGTAATTTGCTTGGGAAGCAAAGTGTGATCGTAGTAGTAGTGAGAGAGTTGTGAAGAGATGCCTCAAACCTGGTTTGGGGTCGGTATTTATAGCCGAGGAGTGAAGGAGGAGTTGAATGGACAGACTGACGACGTGCAGCCCTTATGCAGGTGTGTCATGCTTGTCAGTCGTGGAGGTGAAGCCACGTCCTACTGCAGTGTCAGTCTATCGCTTACGTATGGCCTGACAGGCGACTGTCATTGGTGCCACTTGCACTGTGGTGTCAGTCCCACTTGCCTCGTGGGCAGGATGCGGTGTCGCGCCGCATCGCTACCTGCGGTAACTGTCGTTGTTCCCGCGTTGTCCTTCTGGCAAAGACTGTAGGATGCGGTGCCAGGCCGCATCGCCACTTGTGGTGACTTTGCTGTTATCCAGATCCCTTGTATTGATAGAAGTGTTCACAGGATGCGGTGCTAGGCCGCATCGCTATGCGTACACCGTTTTCATACACTAGATGCGGTGCCATGCCGCATTGTTATACCGTTCTCATATTCCAGGTAAGTCCTCTTCCATCATTGGGCAGATTGGATTCGACCTCTGTGTTCGTGCGTGCCCGCACTGACACATATAAGTCTTTAGCTAGTGGGGTTTTGATAAGGGTAATGGTCACTCGCGGTTATGCTGACGCGAGATCTGGGACCATACCCCTTCAAGTCCCCCCAGTCTAGTGTTGTTTCCGTATGCAAGTTGCATGTGGGAGGAGTACTGGACTATGGTGTCTAGAAGGTAGTGCGTATGTTGTAGAAGATTCTAGGCCATGTAGATGGCTCCTGCTTCTAGAAATCAAGCCGGGGATCTGGTAGAGTCGTGTGACGCCTCTTCCGTACCGGTGAGCAAGTTTCGTCTGATGCGAAATTCTCAGCCTAGGGTTTTGATCTGGTAGCATGGGCTACCTGTTTCTGATGTCATCAGGGTTGGGTGCCACCTGTTGGTGTGTCGAACCAACCTCTAAGATCGTGGCTGAAGATGTCCACAAACTTCGAACCAACCTTTGAGGTGGTGAATGAAGAAAGAGTAGGCTTCGAACCAACCTTTGTAACGGTGACGGAAGATATCCGCAGCCGCAACTCTAGTTGTAATCTTTGCGGTAGCTGATGCAATGCTCTGAGTTGCTTTGCTCATGCTCTATGTTCAGCAATTGGACATGTAATGATGATCCCTACTTTGTGGGGTGTTCATGTTCTTCCAATTAGCTTCTCAAGTAACCGCACGTCCTTTGCGTTACCTCGTTCCTTGCATTGTTGCCCATGTTTGGTCGAACAATGCCGGGGTACTTGCGTCATTGTTGGCCGTGTTTTGGTTGAACAATTTGAATCTAGATAATGGTCCAAATAAACATGGTCATAGGCATGGTTATGCCCGCCATTGTTTATTCTATCCAGCTCACAAGCGGGTAAACAAAGTCATAAGCAGACTTGTTACCACTATTCGTTCGCTTGTTGCTCGACGAGATCTATCTAGATGATTGGAATCTCGTTCGCACTTGTTTTGTAGCCACTTTCCTTCACGCTTCAATGGGAATCAGTTTTCCTTGAAGTAGCTTCGCTCATCTGTGTGATGACTTAGTCGTGGCTCTTCCGTAGCTACCATTTGCGTAGCTAGATGTAACACCTCGAATTTTTGTGTCCAATGATGTGTTAACACGTGTCATTTGTTTACACGTGGCATCTATAATAAATAAAGGACTAATTTTGACAAACCTTGAAAGTATATAAATTCGAGGGTTATAAATGTCAACAAGGGTAAATATACTGTATAGTATCCCTAAATAATGCTTAAACCTTCAAACGAATAAATTATAGATCGTACAAAAACAAAACGCGGAAGAAAGTGAGAGATTACAAACTACAGGGGTTAACTGTGTCAACATGTTTAATAATACCTCTGAGTGACCCTTTAACGTTCCAAGACTTTGTAACGGTATTATACCCTCACTAAAATATATATAATTGTATTCGCGAAGTTTCGATATGAAACGAGAAAGTTACGATCGAATTCGTAGAAGAAGGGTTAAAAGCGTCAACAGTGAAAGTTAAGGCTTTCCAATATAATTAATAAATAAACCGGGGACTTAATAATGCGGGTAAATAACACGAGGCCCCTATCGGTAAATAACCGAGGGCCAAACCGCAAAGTTACCCCTTCAAACCGAAAGGTCAGGTAAATCATTACGAAAGATTTCGTTATTAATGGCCAGATTCTGTAATCATACAAAAGATTTAAAAATCTGAAACAACCTCTCGCGACCCGCGTGAAGGTTTAGTTAAGTTGAGGCGGGCCGCGAGCCTCCTATTACGCTCTATTTAACTTTAGGCGACCCCGTTAAAAGCATGGAACTCCCATGCGGGCCGCGTAAAGTGCCCAGATGCAGAAATTGTTGTAACTACTTGCTTTTGGAGCTTTGAACGATCAATCAATCAATGAGGCATGGGCACCCTACATTGACCCATCACTAGGGACACCTACCCATCATCATGATCAGTATAGATGTTGTGTAATGATCTTAGGCTTCTTGGCTATAAATAGCACCATTGTTACAACATTCACACACAAAACTCACTCATCTGATCATTCAAGAGCTCAAGCATTCCTTGTTCTTAAGTCTCTAAGCTTCTGTAAGTTCAACCTTT